>NC_072406.2:114941111-115253055 GCF_028858775.2 Pan troglodytes | reverse complement strand
AGCAGTCCTCCCAGTTCAGCTTCCTGAGTCACTGGGATTACAGGTGTGAGCCATGGCACCTGGCCAAATTCATTTTTTAAATAATGTTATAATCCTGCTTAGATCCTTTAGTGATATCACATCGAGCATGCAACAGGATAAATTCTAACCCCGCTAAGACTCTCTAAGACTGATCTTTTTCTGTCCACTTTTGTGTTGAGCAGTTCTCTTCCTCAGATTCTGTGTTCTGTCAACTGTATCTAGCTTTGCTTTTTCTCTGAGACTGGGTCTTGCTCTGTCACCTAGGCTGGAGTGCAGTGGTGTGATCATGGCTCACTGCAGCCTTGACCTCCCGGGCTCATAGCTTTGTTTTTATTCACACATCATGATGTTTATGTCATTTCGCTTTTTGTTTATGGTTCCTCTTCTGTTGGAGACCTCTTCTTTTCCTCTTAGCCTGCTGCTAGTACTTTTAGCCTGGTGATTAAGAGCTTGGGGCTAGGGTTGGCATTTTGGATTGTTCCATTTCTTTAGAATCCCAGCATTTAAGTTTTGTAAATTTTAATTTTGTAATCTTTTAAACTGGAATAACTTTACCTCATAGAGTTATTGCAAAGATTAGATGAGGTAATAAATAAAGAGCTTAGCACAGTGTCAGTTTTTAAAAAACAGTATCTCATCCTATCTCTAAATAAGACTCAGCCAAGAGGATCTATATGTCCCTCTCTGTTGTGCGTATCTCTAATACTACTATTAACACACTACTTCATAGCTACTTTTGAATGGACCTTCTCACTAGCTTCTTAAAATCAAGGACTGCCAAGTTTATCTTTGTATCACTGGTATCTGGCACACAGACATTCAGTAAATATTTGTTTAATGTATGCATGGAGTTTGAAAGAGCTAATCATCTTTAGACAATGCCTTACCTTTTGCACAGGAAGCTTCTGTAAGTGTGTACCCTCAGTTCAAGTGAGAATTTTTGTTTTCCTTTCTCTTTGCCAATAGTAAAGTCTTAAAATAGTAATTACATTTATTTCCACTGCACTGAGCTGTGATACCACAAGCTGAAAATCTAGGGAATCCATGGGAAGTTGGCACCCTTAAGGATTAGATCATTTTTCCATATTCAATTTGTATTCTTGTAGTTATGGAATTTGCTTTGAGGATAGTCAATGGAAATCCTTCATATTTGTGTAAAACTTGAGATTTAGATTTTTAAAAAAAGTATTTCCCAAGAGATATATTAATGAGGCAATGCCTGATAATCCAGTTGCTTTTCCTGTTCCCCTACCCTCAGTAATAGTTCTTGGAGTGCTTACATGTGACAGACAACATCCCTACCAGATGTTATCTTCCCTTTTATAGATTAAAACACTCAGGCTTAGGTTAAGTAACTTATTCAAAGTTCCAAAGCCAGAAAGTGGAGGAGCTGGAATTTAAGCCTTAGTTCTTCTAGTGCCCATTCTCTTTCCATTACACCATACTGCTTTTCTAAATAAACTGAAAATAATTTTCTTTTGTTTTTTCTTTTTTATTTTTTCTACCTTAAAGTCTTTTATCCCTTAATTTTATTTTGAATTTATAGTATTTAGTAGTGCTTTTAATTACTTAGTAACTATTTAAACATTTTAATAACAAAAAGAAACCTTTATGGTAAGATATTTAGGTAATATTTAAAGGGATAAAGCTTTTAAAAATTTTAAGCCTTAATTCAAGTAGTAGTTATTTAAGGTATATGTATTTTATTTTTAATTTGAATCACCGTGAGGAGGATTTGCCATCTCAATGTTCTTAGACTTTAGCAGACTTATTTATTTCTTCCCCTGTTGCATAATCCCTATGCATTATATTGGTCAGGAGGCAGGAATGTTACAGATTTTTTTTTTTCAAACCTCAATTTGCTCTGAGATTTGGAATTAACCTTTAGAATGTTCTGGATTTATCCCCCATATGCCAAAGATCTGTAAATATCTTTTCACATGAGCTGAAATTTTCAGGCGATTAAGTGAAATATTTGTGAACGCAGATGTTTTGTTTAAAAGCAGTTAATGAAGTCAGAAAAAAAAATACCTCACTGTGGAAATACTTTAGGTTCCTCCTGTAATATGATCTGCACATACTTCTTTCTCTTGTAATTCACATTGTTTATTTTCTGAGGGAGGAAATAACTACACTAATAATTAAAACATAAAATTATTTATCCTGTGTTTTTTGCTCCCAGAGTAAACTAAAAATGATTTTGACCGACCAGGGCTGCTTGATTCTGTGAAACTCACATTGTTTGCGTACTGTTGGAGGGCCTCATTAGGGGGTAAATTTGCTTTTTCTGTGTTTGCCAGTAACGATTCCTGTCTCTTACGGGAACTTGCCATTTGGATTGTCTCCTTCCTTAACTGGCCAGCCTTAAACAGTTCAGGCCATTAGTTATTTTTCCTAGTCTTGAAATTTTTTAAAAAATTATTCTTAAGTTTTCAAGTATTTAAAGCTGAGGATATTGGTCACTGAGATATTGCCTAGTTAGGGTTCGGCATTGTGCCCAAATTTGTTGGGCCTCTCAGGGCCTGAGTTCTCTGTGCTTTAACAAATGAGCTACAGTTCTCAAGAGATCAGTGAAGCTTGTTTGTTGATCCTGTATTCTCATCCAGAAGAAGTAGATCTTTGAGAATGTCTAAGGAAGGGTAAGTGATTTTATTATTCTTTCTCTTTCATTTTTCTCAGTGAAGAGGTGTCATCTGCATGAATTAAAAGATTAATAAAGCAGTGCTACCAGTCCGAGAGTGGAGGTAGAGGCAGAGATTGAAAGAAATTCAGCCCAAATCTTATAGTGTTTCATGTGTAATCTACTATAAAGTTGCTATGGTTGTTTTGAAAGACAGCACTGAGTAAGGGCAATCTTAATAGGAATTTTGTAAGATATAAGTACTTTGTTTACTCTGTGGTAAATTCATTTTGTTTTTCTGCAGAATGTATTTATCAAGATTGGAAGCAAACGGTGGTTTACCAAATAATTGAGGGAAGCTTAAAAATTCAATGGCGTTTTAAAATAAGTTGTACCTTTAGAAAATGGTGTGAAATATTTAGTGAAAAACAGCCTATGATTTTGTTTCTGGGGCGTGTAGGCAAAAAATAATTTAGAGTAGAATTCCCTATTCTAATTTGCTTTGCAATATAAGATAGTTCCGTATTATTTTTGTATTATTTTCTCTTATGCTTCAGAGTCTGAATTATTACTGATTCTCTTTTTGTGACCACTATAATAAGTGATAAGTTAATAACTGCATACTGTTGGTTATTTCATTTCTAGCCTTCAGGCATAACTAGACCTGGTTAATTTTAGAGAGATGTTTCTTTTAATAAAATAGGACATAAATCTCTCAAAAAATTCTTTAAAAATACAGTAAAAGTTTAGTTTTTATTTTTCTGGAATCTATTAATTATCTTTCTAGTTCTTTTGTTCTGTAAGAAAATTTGAAGTGGTTCCAGAGCCTCACATTTACAACTTATTTTAATCTAATCATGTATTGATTATGAACAAAATAAAATTGGCCCACTTTACTGCTATTTTTAGATTTCATTATTGAATAACGAGAACAACCAGGGGTATAAGTAATTCTGTATTATTTTTAGACCTTTTATGACATCACTAGAAATTTGAGGTTTCTTTTAAATGTGAAAATTATGAAAGGACTGCTGTTTTAGATTGGTATATTTTCTTAAAGGACTGCCTTTTTAGGTTGGTATATTTTCTTTCCTTCTACCACTGGCTATAGATAGGTAGGTGTTAAACCATTTTTATGATAAGGACTATCACAGGTGCTAGTATGTTTGTCGATCTTGTACACAGGGTTGTTTATAAAGCTATTATAGTTTGTAGATTTAAGATGAATTGTATTTCTAGACGCGGTTAAAGTTCTTGGAAGTAGTTAGTGCTAATTTTTACCCTATGGTAAAGTATATGTTAGACTTGGTTAGTTAGAGAAAGTTGGAGGGACCTATATTACCCCTCTAGGACACTGTAAGGGCAGATTTTTTTTAGGTTTATCTCTAGGAGCCTCTGGAGCAATGTCTGTACTGTCCGAATGGATAATAAGTGCATTTGAAGTACATGGAGTATATAAATGAAATCAATTAAGTTTTATTCTCTATGCTATCTTTAGAAATAAATGGATACATTTTGTGCTTGGGGATGAAAAAAATTCTTACATTCACCGTTTTCATAAGTGCAATATTGGCATTTAATACCGTGTTATCATTTGATAGCTATGAAATATTTCCCTAATAGTAATAGGAAAAGATTCATAGAGTTAAATCACCCAAAATTATACTTGAGCTTTATGTAAATCTATGGTAATTAAGACAGTGTGATATTAGTGTTAAGATAGGCATATAGATTATGGAACCAAATGGGGAGTTCATAGACCCACATATATATAATCAATTGATTTTCAGCAATGAAGTTAAGCTAATTCAATGGCGAGAGGCTAGTGTTTTTTTTTTTTTTTTTTAAGAACAGGTTTCACTCTTGTTGCCCAGGCTGGAGTGCAGTGGCGTAATCTTGGCTCACCGCAACCTCCGCCTCCCAGGTTGAAGCGATTCTCCTGCCTCAGCCTTCCTTAGTAGCTGGGATTACAGGCATGCACCACCATGCCCGGCTAATTTTATATTTTTAGTAGAGACAGGATTTCTCCATGTTGGTCAGGCTGGTCTCGAACTCCCGACCTCAGATGATCCACCCACCTTGGCCTCCCAAAGTGCTGGGGATTACAGGCGTGAGCCACTGTGCCTGGCCAGGAGAGGCTAGTGTTTTTAACAAATGTACTGGAACAACTGAATATTCATATAGGAAAAAGAAAAAATGAACCTTGACCCTTGACCTTTACCTCAAACTGTACATTAAAATAAATGGATCATAGACCTGAATATAATCTTTGTGACCCTGAATGAGGTACACATTTCTTAGGTAAACTGAATAAAAATTGTTAGACAAAATTGATAAGTTGGGCTTCATCAAAATTTAAAAAATCAAATTCCTGTTTCTTGAAAGATATGAAGAATATTTAAAGGCAAGCTGCAGACTGGGAGAAAATATTCTGAATATGTTTATATCTGATAAAAGACTTGGATCCAAAATATACGAAGAACTCTTGTAATTCAATAATAAGACAGCCCAGTTTAAAAACGGGCAAAATATTTGAATTGATGCTTCACAAAATTGGATTTGAAAAGATGTTATTGGTCATTAGGGAAATACAAATTAAAACTATAGTGAGATACCACTGCACACTCACTAAAATGGCTACAATTAAAAACACTGACTGTGGAGCAATGGTAACTCTCATGCATTGCTGATAAGAGTGCAAAAGAGAAAAGAGTTTTGGCAATGTCTTTTTAAGTTAAACATATGCTTAACATATGACCTAGTAATTCCATTTTTAGATATTTACCCAAGAGATGAAAAAATGCCCACATAAATTAGTATGTGACTGTTTGTAGCAGCATTATTTATAATAGTCGAAAGCTGGAAACAAACCAAGTGTCCGTTAACTGAATGGTTAAACAAATTGTGGTATATCCATACAATGAAATACTCAGGAATAAAAGAACTAATCATATATGCAGCAACATGGATGAATCTCAGAAGTATTGCTAAGTAAGCCAGACACATGACAAAATAATACTTGATTCCATTTATATGAAAACTACAGTGACAGAAAGTACTAGTGGTAGCTCAGGGCCAAGGGCTGGGGAGGGTATTGCAAAAGAACATGAAGAAATTTTTTGGATTGAAGAAAATATTCTACATCTTGATTGTAGTAGTTGTTGCATGAGTGTATACTGTTATCAGACTCACCAAAATTTTCATTTAAGGTGGGTGAATGTTATTTTAAGTAAATGATACCTTGGTAAAGTTGGTGGAGGAATGAGACTTGAGAAGCTCCTCATCCTGCTGATTTAAAATTTTGTAAAGCGGTTGTTGATTATTCATATTCAAAAGGATATCTTTGGGAAAATATGGTTGCTCCTAGGATGTGTAATGCAGGGAAAAATATACTCTCTTTGCAGTGTCATGATTGAATTAGCCCTCTGGAGTTGTTAAAGTGCTTTTTTTTTTTTTAAATTACTAGAGTTGCTGTCGTTTAGGTAAAAGGCCAAAATGAATTTTATTATTTGTTTTTATTTTAAATTCTGGGTTTTGACCTTTCTTCCAATATAGGCACAGTATACTTGTTAATTTGGACTTAGCTAACATGGATAACCATATTTTCTTCTCTAATTTCTATCTCACAGAGTTTAACCCTGAAATTTTGCTGTGTTTTATGAATGATCCTCTATACACTGGTCTTTCAAAAATTGTAGAGAAAAAGTGAAAAACAATTTAGAGGAAAATAGAAAAAAAGGGATTGGAAAAGCCTATGCTTAATTAGACTGAGGTTTTAGAATAGTAAATATATTCTTAGAAATACTGGTATTGTCCTGGTTTCTCCCGTAACTTGTGTATTTTTCTGATTTGGTAGTCAGCCCTCTCTTATATTTCCTACCATCCTGCTCCCATTATCACAATTTCTTCATTTGAGAATGAAGGTGAAGGGAATTTTAATGTCTTTTCCTTAAATATTTTTGATGAATCTCCTTAAAGTGTGCTTTAAAATCTTTGGTGGAAAGAGAGTCTGCATTATCATCAGTACTCCTATTATTTTATAGTTTTTAAGATAGACCTTCTTTTACATTTAAACATCCCAGAAACTGGGCTATATCTGGCAATATACCACCTAGAATTCAAGTTGAGTTCTTCCAGAGAGGATTTGCTTTCGCTTCTTTCGGTCACCTGGGGAAAATATCAACCATCCTGATAGTATAAATTCAGAGCACAACCTACATGACTGACTTGTTCAAATTCTCAGGGAGAGATTTTCCCCCTCCCTGGACGCAGTACAAAATGGGAAATAGATGTACAGTCAAGGCTAAGATGTACAGATTTCTTTGTGGGCCCTTCTGTGTTGTAGATATATTTCTCCCTTATCCTCATATTATGAGTATATCCCTTTTGCTATCCTAACTTTTTGTGGAATCTCCTAGGCTGTGACTTGGAATTTCCCCCCTTTTCTTACTGGTATATAATATCGGTACATTTTATAATTGATGGCATTTTAAATCTTAATCATCTTAAATTTTGTTCCATGTATGTCTCCATACTGACTTTTCTCTGGAACTTTTTTTTTTTTTTTTTTTTTTTTTGAGACGGAGTCTGGCTCTGTCGCCCAGGCTGGAGTGCAGTGGCGCGATCTCGGCTCACTGCAAGCTCCGCCTCCCGGGTTCACGCCATTCTCCTGCCTCAGCCTCCCGAGTAGCTGGGACTACAGGCGCCCGCTACCACGCCCGGCTAATTTTTTGTATTTTTAGTAGAGACGGGGTTTCACCGTGTTAGCCAGGATGGTCTCGATCTCCTGACCTCGTGATCCGCCCGCCTCGGCCTCCCAAAGTGCTGGGATTACAGGCGTGAGCCACCGCGCCCGGCCTCTCTGGAACTTTTAAATACTGAGTATATGAGTGAGTAAAATGAGTATTATAATTTCATGTTTTATTTTATAAGTGATAACACATTTGTTCAGATTTTTAGTGTGTGTGCTGCCGAAGTGAGCACTGTTCAGATTTTTAATGCACAGGAGGCTGTTCTCTTTTTTTTTTTTTTTTTTTTGAGACGGAGTCTCACTCTGTTGCCCAGGCTGGAGTGCAGTGGCACGATCTTGGCTCACTGCAAGCTCTGCCTCCTGGGTTCACGCCATTCTCCTGCCTCAGCCTCCCGAGTAGCTGGGACTACAGCAGGCACCTGCCACCATGCCTGGCTAATTTTTTTATTTTTAGTAGAGACGGGGTTTCACCATGTCAGCCAGGATGGTCTCAATCTCCTGACCTCGTGATCCACCCGCCTCAGCCTCCCAAAGTGCTGGGATTACAGGCGTGAGCCACCGCACCCAGCCACTGCTGTTCTCTTGACACAATCTGATAAACAAAATGTATCCCTCTTGATGTTCCTCAGAGAAAATGTTAAAACAAATTAGTAAGAAGTTACTGGTTAGAATTTATGAAAGCAAAACTAATGCTACTAGATGTCTGTTGCTTTTAGAATCTAACCCAAAATTTCTTGTTGTATCTGTATGTCCATGGTATTTGAGCTTTGAATTTTTAAGAATCCATTTCATAAAGTTCTTACCTATAATACTTTTTATATCATTAAGCATACTTTTTACGGAGGATGGAGACATAATGGCAGACTGAGGTCTTCCTATTACTTTTTTTTAATAACAGCTTTATTGAGATAC
This sequence comes from Pan troglodytes, assembly GCF_028858775.2. Taxonomy (NCBI): domain Eukaryota; kingdom Metazoa; phylum Chordata; class Mammalia; order Primates; family Hominidae; genus Pan; species Pan troglodytes. The sequence goes on along the minus strand of NC_072406.2, from coordinate 115,244,752 downwards.
AATTCACGTATCATTCAATTCACCCTTTTAAAGCATACAATTTGATCATTTTAGTATATTCACAGAGTTGTGCAACCAATACCGCTATCTAATTTTAGAACATTTCATTACCCCCACAAGAAACCCTGTACCCATTAGCGGAAACTGCCCGTTCCCTCCTCCCCACAGCCTCTGGCAATGACAAACCCCTATTAAGTTTCTAGTTTAAGCTTAATTTTTAGTTCAGTTAAATATTGTGTCTGCTATTACAAGGCCCTATGTTAGGTGTTGGGAAGATTATAAATCCTGGTCTCAAAGTTTATAATCCAATAAAGAATAAGAGAACTACCATATTTTATGTCTATGACAACATATAGTAAGTGTCAAAATAGGGAATTTTGAAGGTTTAAGCCTCTCATTTGGGTCACAACTTTATAGAATTTTAGTTGCTGATGCAGTTTCTTTCATTAAGTAGAAAAGTAACGAGACCCAGAGACATTACTGTCACATAGTTCTGTGGCACAACCAGAATATTGATAGTTCCTTGACAAAATCACTTGAGATGCAGGGTCTTGATAATTAGAGATAACTGAGGTGGCCCTTTTAGGGAAAAGAATATAAACAAAGCCTTAGGGCATATTTAGGAAATAGCAAGTAGCTCACTTTGATTACTACAGCCAAAGGTGCATGATGTGGGACAATGTAAGAACTTGAAGATCCAATAATTTGCAATTTATTAATTGGGTAGGTAGTGAGCGATGACTAAAGGTTCTTAAGAGAGTGATATGATTGGATCAGGGTTTTAGGACAGTGCTTCTCAAACTATCTGTGAGGGAGGACCAGTTTATAAACAACTCTTTTCCAATCTGTTTCAAATGGACACGTTTATAAAATAAAAATGAATTTCAAGAAAAATGAAGACACAAAATGTAAGCCTACCTTTTTTATTACTACATTCAACAAACAAAATTTCTCTGTCAAATTACTGTAAAAGTTTCTAAATACTTAAAATTTCTGTATGTGTCATGTCATGGGTTAGCAACAAATGTTCATAATCCAGCATTGGCCTGTGGACCATGCTTTGAGTAGCACTACTTCAAAGCAATTAATTTGGCATTAGTGCGAGGGCAGAGCAATTGGGAGATGATTGCTGGACTAATGAGGACCTGGACATGTTGTTAGCACTGTGAATTGAATGGAAGATTGGATTCCAGAGACGTTTGGTAATTTAAATGAAGGCACATTAGATGATTGGATGTGGATTTGAAGAAGAGGAAAGAATCAAAAGATAGTAACTAGATTTTAAGCTTGAGTGGGAGAATGGGAGTGCCCATAGCAGAAATAGGAACTAGTTTGGAGATTGGGTTTTCAACAAAAAATCCACATTATAGCATTTTCTATTAAGTAAAAATATGCATATATACAGACACATACTTTTTAGTTCATAATTTCAATTTGCCCTCTCAAAAAGCACTTGTAACTTTTTCTTTTCTTGATTGTAGCAAATTTTCAATGTATAATTATGCAAGCCCATAAGGAAAACAGATGCCCAAGAAGATTTTATACTTGAATCCTTAGTCTCATTTGTTGTTGCACTAACTGTCATTGGGCACTTGGCCAGGAAATTGTGACTCCTAGGCAAGGGGAGGAGTTACAGATAAAGTTCACCATTGCCAAAGAAATTCTATTCCAAATGGATTTGTGTGGAGCAACAGTGATATCCAATGACAAGTTAAATTAAACACAGAGGTGTTTTCTCCAGCACTGTCTCGGAAGATACATGCTTTTGAGGGGCCTGATTCAGGTTAAACTTCTTGAAGTTAAGTCACAAAAGAACTATACTAGGGACCTTACGAAGAATTTTGTTATGTGACTTCAAGAACTAGTTGACTCAGATAGTTTTACACTTTTCAAAACGGCAACCAGTGACAGATGAGGTAATACTGCTTTGAATTACAAGTTAAAGCCATTAAGATTGCTATTTACAAAATTTCAAATTTAATAAATTGCATGTTCATGTTACTTAAGTGTGAGAATATTCTTATTTCTAAAGCACATTATATTAATGGCTCTATTTCTTATGGTTAATATTTATATTTACTTGGATGGAGTTTATTCAAGTTTAATGTCTTAACTGCTGTGGGATATGATAATAAAAGCTGTTACATTTGTCTTTATATTGAAGTCTGTGCTTCGTTTTAGAGTGTTCCTGTCACGTAGAGATTGTTTTTCATGTTAATGCTCAAATCTGCAACTTACAAAAGACTTAGTATGTTGGAATTGCTGGCTAATTGTGCTTTAAGATTGGATGCTTAGTTTAGTCATGCTTTCTAGGGCGGCAAGTTTGTGCTTTTTTAAAAGCAAGCTTCGGGAAGTTAATTTCTCCGATATGTTCAAGCTCTTGAACGTAGGGGTGGAGTATGTTCCACTCGTTAATAATTTAGAAATGTGACACAGTAAACTGACATTGGCAAAGGTACAGTCAAGGTCCGGAGACCAATAGAAATTTTTGGATTCCTCAAGCAGATAAATCTTTTTGTTTTGAAATGTATGATGGGGCAGTGGGCCAGCCTTGTAATTGATATAGTACCTTTTAGTTGATATAGTACCTAACACTTTGTTTTGCTATAACCTCAATGAAGAGTAGTCATTAGTTTGAAACCAAGAGATTAGTTTCTCTTGAAGACTGTATCCTGGAGACATGGTATTTCATGTTTTAAGGCTGCCTCTGTGCTGAAGTCAGTGCATACTTTAAGCATTTGGGTGTTTATTATCTTTGTAAACTGTGGAATATATAGCCAAATAACTATATTTGGCTTATTGCAGTTCTCTATAATACAGCTGTTCTATTTTGCCATTATAGCTTTGCTTATGCACTTCAGCTATTCATACAACAAATTAGATTTAATTCCACACTGCGCCTCCCCTCATGTTTTGTAGCCTAGATTAGGGAAAGAAAAGGAAAGATGAGAATATATGTGAGGCCTTTCATTTTTATAAACATCATAATAGAAATGAATTGGGGGGAGACAGAAGTGATTGTTTCTAAGTTCAGGAATTGCTTTTGTGGTTAGAGCACTTATTTTGAATGAAAATGGAAAGATAAAGGATATTTGGTAGAACTTCATAGGAAAACATCGTATTTCCTAATTTTAGACTCTTATAAAGTCTGTCCTAGCTCTTTCTGCTCCCTAAAGAACAGCTTATATGACATATGTCACAAAATGGTATCTGCTTTGTAGTAGACAATGAATGTGTTGATTGAATAGTTAATGTGACTAGATTAAAGAGAGGAGAAGTGCAATTTGATGGATATGTAGCAATGATTATTTTGGCAAAACCAGATTTTCATATTCCTGAAATATGTTATTCCTAGAGTTTACATAGATAATAAAGGTACATTATAATCTTTGAATCCTTAAAAATATACATAAATGATTTGATATATTTTCATGACAGTACAAGCTTAATCTCTTTTCTAACAAAGAAAGAAGCTGGTACGTGGCTGAGACTGTTGACAGTTTCTTGTCTTAAGCACTGATTGACATTAACAGCAAAATCTCCTTTTTCCTGTAATGTTAGCTGTGCTTGAAGCTAGCTAGCATCTTTCTTCTATGAGAGTAAAAGCTGTTTCTTTTATTATGTCGTTCCACATACTTCTCTCCTGGATTGTATCACAAGGGAAAAAATCATCCCCAATCCATTCCTGCTTGTATTCCCATAGAATATTTTAGGCATGTCAGCTGTTAGGGCCTGATCAAGGATTTGATCCAGTTGGCTCTCTAGCCTGAATTAAGAATCTGTTTGAAAAGCCTTCAGTAGTTACATTTAGTTTCTAGAGCTACAACCATTATTTTGTCTTTTATCCCTGTTGTACTTTCAAAAGGATTTATGTAACTGGGAAAATATAATAAAGTAGATGCTTTTATCAGTAATAACAGGGTGATATTTGATGAAATATTAGAAGGTGATATGTTTGGGGGCTGGAGGTTGGAGGGTGTTTTTTGTTTCTTTGTTTGAGACAGGGTCTTGCTCTGTTGCCCAGGCTAGAATGCAGTGGCACGATCTCAGTTCGCTGCAGCCTTGACCTCCTGGGCTCAAGTGATCTTCCTGCCTCAGCCTCTTGAGTAGCTGAGACTATAGGCATGTGCCACTACACGTGGCTAATTTTTTATTTTTTGTTGAGATAGGGTCTCACTATATTGCCCAGGCTGGTCTCAGACTCCTGGGCTGAAGCAGTCCTGCCACCGTGGCCTCCCAAAGTGCTGGGATTATAGGTGTGAGGCACCACTTCTGGTCTCAAACTCCTTTTTAAAAAAAGTCTCCAAGGCCATCTCTACAAAAAAAAAAAAAAAAAAAGAAAAGAAAAATAGCTGGACATGGTGGTGCCTGTGGTCCCAGCTACTTGGGAGGCTGAGGCTGAGGTAGGAGGATAACATGAGCCTGGGAGGTTGAGGCTGCAGTGAGCCATTATCACACCACTGTACTCCAGCCTGGGCAACAGAGTGTAAGACTCTGTCTTGAAAATAAATAAGAAACATATATAAATATATAAATTAGGCATTTTTAAATGGTGAGGTAAATATCAATAGAAGATCTGATATTTTCTTTCTGTATCCCAGTGGAGGCTTTTTGCATCCCTTGATGCAGTGACTCTTCTTTGGAGACCATTGACCTAGATCACTGATGGGGGAGCCCAGCCCAGGCTTTTTTATTTTTAACAAGTTACTCAGGTGATTGTGATTTTGATGTACACTGCAGTTTTGAGATCCACTGATCTATATCATTCTAATTTCCTACAGTTACTTATGAAATGAAGACAAAGAAAAGGTTTGGTAATAAGAGGAGAAGCCATGCAGTTTTAACTTTGGCTACCAAGCTGAGGATGAAGTGGAAAGGATAACCTTATTTTCTGTCTTTTCCCTTTCCGTTCCCTTTCCTCTTTTCTTTTCTCTTTTCTATTCTTCTTTTTTTTTTTTTTTTGATGGAGTCTTGCTTTGTAGCCCAGGCTGGAGTGCAGTGGTGTGATCTTGGCTCACGGCAACCTCCGCCTCCCGGGTCCAGGCTCAAGCAGTTCTCCTACCTCAGCCTCCTGAGTAGCTGGGATTACAGGAACACGCCACCATGCTCAGCTAATTTTTGTATTTTTAGTAGAGACAGGGTTTCACCATGTTGGCCAGCTGGTCTTGAACTCCTGACCTCGTGATCCACCCGCCTCAGCCTCCCAAAGTGTTGGAATTACAGGCGTGAGACACCGTGCCTGGCCCTTCCTTTCTTTTCTTCTTTCTTTTTTTTCTTTTTGAAACAGAGTCTCACTCTGTCACCCATGCTGGAATGCAGTGGTACAATCTTGGCTCATTGCAACTTCTGCCTCTCAGGCTCAGGAGATCCCACTTCAGCCTCCCGAGTAACTGGGACTACAGGCATGTGCCACCACACCCAGCTTTTTTTTGTATTTTTTGTGGAGACGGGGTTTTGCCATGTTGCCTAGGCTGGTTTCAAACTCCTGTGCTCAAGCGATCTGCCTGCCTTGTAAAGTACTGGGATTACAGGCGTGAGCCACTACACCTGGCCTTTATTTTTAAAGATGATTAAAACTTACCCTGAAAGACCATCATGCTGATGATCTACCATACTATTATATGTTCAGTTTTTCCTATGTCTTCATAGTGATCTTTCTGATTATTTCATTTCCTTAAACTCTGATATTTTGGTCTTAAATGCAGGATAAAGTCCAAATTCCCTAATGTGGCTTACAAAATCTTCATGATTTTGACCCCTACTAACCTTTCATAGCTTTTATTGCTCCTTCCCCCATCCTTGCCCCCTGGAAAACCTCTTTCTGTGAAAACAAACAGAAGCAAAACCAAAGAAAGCTTCTCAACTCCAGCCACAATAAATGCTTTGTAGTTTACTGTAAACCTTTTCTTTGCTTGGTTATTTTGCCGGCATTGCCTTTCTTGCATTTTCCTAATGGAAAACTACTGATTGATTAAGATTCAATTCAAACATTTCTTCCTGACCTCTCTAAACAACTGGTACTTTCTCCTCCATGTTATTTTATAGTACTTACTGAATTGCTGAAATTATTTAAAGGTCTCCTTCCTAGTAGGCTGAGTTCCTCAAGGATAAACAGAGTAAATTACAATATAAGTTTCATGAGGGCTGGTACAGTCTTTTGTTCAATCACAGTATCTGGGTGTAATAGACAGTAGCTATTTAATTAATCTATATTTTTATCTTCAGTGGGCTTTAAATGACTTGTTTATTAAATAAATTATAAATTAATAAGTGAATGAGTTATAAAATCCCAAAAGTAATCTTATTTTATGGGATCAGACTTTGGAAAGGAGAGCCTCTTCCCTGAAATCTTGAATACATGGCATTTTTAATGCCAGGACACAATACACAAATCTGTATATTTTTGTATAATATCTGATTTCATTTACTGTATAAGAAAGACTTGGATAATATTTTTCAATTTTTAATTTATTTGTTATTTTTTTGGGAACAGGGTCTCACTCTGCTGCCCAGGCTGAAGTGCAGTGGTGTGATCTTGGCTCACTACAGCCTTGATCTCGTAGACTCAAGCAATCCTCCTACCTCAGCCTCCCAAGTAGCTGGGACCACAGGTGCACACCACCATCCCCAGCTGATTTTTGTATTTTTTGTAGAGTTGGGTTCTCACCATGTTAACCTAGGCTGGTCTAGAACTCTTGAGCTAAAGCCATCTGCCTGCCTCGGCCTCTCAAAATGCTGGGATTACAGGTGTGAGCCACTGCTCCCAACCTTGAATAATTTTTATTATGGATTTTAATATTGGTATTTAAATGAGAAGATCTAAAAGAAAACAAAGGAAAAGCTTCTTGACCTTGGTCTCGGCAGTGATTTTTTTGGATAGGACACCAAAAGCACAGGCAGCAAAAGCAAAAACAAGTGGGACTACCTCAAACTAAAAAGCTTCTGCGCAGCAAAGGAGAAACAAAAAGGCAGCCTATGGATTGGGAGAAACTGTTTGCGAACCATGTATCTGTTAAGGGATTAATATCTAAAATATATGAGGACCTCAAACAATAGCGAAAAAAGAAATGACCCAAAAATGGGCAAAGGACCTGCATAGACATTTCTCCAAAGCAGACATGCAAATGGCTAACAGGTATTTGAAAAGGAGCTTAACATCATTAATCATCAGGGGAAGTGCAAATCAAAACCACAATGAGATATCATCTCATACCTATTAGAATGCCTTTTATCAAAAAGATAAGAAATAAATGTTGGCAAGGATGCATGAAAAGGGAACACTTGTATACTGTTGGTGGCAATGTAAATTGATGCAGCCACCGTGGAAAATGCTGTAGAGCTTCCTAAAGAAAATACAGCTGCCATATGACCCAGCAGTTCTTCTAGTTGTATGCCCAAAGGAAGTAAAATCACCACTTTGTGAAGATACCTGCACTCCCATGTTCATTGCAACATTATTTAGAATAGCTAGGAGATGGAAAAAAGATATCTGTTGATGGGCTGAATGAATGGATAAAGAAATTGTGGTATATATACACACAATGGAATATTCAGCCTTAAAAAAAGGAGATTCTACCGTTTGCAACACCATGGATGAACGTAGAAGACATTATGCTAAGTGAAATAAGCCAGACACACCAAAGAATACTGCATGATTTCACATGTGGAATCTAAAAAACAATCAAAAAAGGAAACCATAGAAACAAAGAGCAAAGCAGTGATTGGAGGCCAGGCGCGGTGGATCATGCCTGTAATCCCAGGACTTTGAGAGGCCGAGATAGGAGGGTTGCTTGAGCCCAGGAGTTCAAGACGAGCCAGAGCAACATAGGTGAGCCTCTGTCTCTACAAAAAATAAAAAATTATCCGGGCTTGCTGACGTGTGCCTGTAGTTCCTGCTACTCGGGAGGCTGAGGTAAGGAGGATCTCCTGAGCCTAGGAGGCTGAGGCTGCAGTGAGTCATGATTGCACCACTGCACTCCAGCCTGGGTGACAGAGTGACTCTGCCTCAAAAAACAAAAACAAAACAGTGTTGGGGAAGGATGGAAAGATGTAGATCAAAGGGTACAAAGTTGCAGTTATGTTGGATGAATAAGTCTAAGAGATCTAATGTATAGCATGAGGGCTATATTTAATAATATTGTATTATGTACTGTTAATTTGCCAAGACAATAGATTTTAAGCACTTGTACCACAATAAACAAAAAAGAAGAAAGAAAACAAGGTAACTATATGGGATAATGGGTATGTTAATTTGTTTGACTGTATTAATCATTTCACTGTGTATATGTGTATCAAGATAAGTATATCAAACAGCATGTCGTGTTATACATCTTAATATATAATTTTAAAAGTTTAAAAAATCAATTGGAAAAATAAATGAGAAAACCTAGAAAAATAGCCAAATAACTTTATTAAACTTGAGAATTTATTTTCCAGTGTTGAGATATTATTTTTTATTATTTTCTATAGGGTGTTTGTGAACCGAAGTTTAGCAATGGAAAAAATAAAGTGTTTTGGTTTTGATATGGATTATACCCTTGCTGGTGAGTAGCAATTTCTGATTGCTTAAGAACTGGTGCTTTGGGTATAACACAGTGGGTTCACAGTAGGCAATTCAATTGACATTTGCTGACTTAATCATGTATTTGGCTGCCAGAAGCTTTTATTATCAGGTTGCTTCCAGTAAGATTTGTGAATATTGAAATTATCAGATATCCTTGAGATGTGGCTCATGAGTTTGTACACATAGATAGAAAAAGTACTAAATTTTACTATTTTAGAGACCCTGGTAAGAAATAATATGGTAAAATCATACATTGATAGGTATATTTGGGCATTTTTGACTTTTACTCTTAGCCATTATTTAGGTATGAGATTTTGTGTCTCTTACACTGCCACAGATAAACTTGTATCAGTTAAAAATTTTAATTTTTTTTTTTTTGAGACGGAGTTTCGCTCTTGTCCTCCAGGCTGGAGTGCAATGGCGTGATCTTGGCTCACTGCAACTTCCACCAACTGGGTTCAAGCGATTCTCCTGCCTCAGCCTCCCAGGTAGCTGGGATTACAGGCATGCACCACCACACCCGGCTAATTTTTGTATTTTTAGTAGAGATGGGGTTTCACCATGTTGGCCAGGCTGATCTCGAACTCCTGACCTCAGATGATCTCCCCACTTGGCCTTCCAAAGTGCTGGGTTTACAGGCGTGAGCCACTGCACCCGGACAGTATGTTATTCTTAACACAGATGGGAAATGTGTTCATTTTCCATTGAAATGATTGCACACGTAGTATGTATAAGGCTTTTTAAAAACTAGAGCTGCAGCCACATAAAGGAATGAGTTTGTGCCCTTTGCAGGGACATGAATGAAGCTAGAAGCCATCATTCTCAGCAGACTAACACAGGAACCAAAAACCAAACACTGCATGTTCTCACTCATAAGTGGGAGTTGAACATTGAGAACACATGAACACAGGGAGGGGGAACATCACACACTGAGGCTTGTCGGGGGGTGGGAGGCAAAGGGAGGGAGAGCATTAGGACAAATACCTAACGCATGCAGGGCTTAAAACTTAGATGACGGGTTTATAGGTGCAGCAAACCACCATGGTACATGTATACCTATGTAACCTGCACATTCTGCATATGTATCCCAGAACTTAACAAAAAACAAACAAACCCCAAAAAACTCAGAGATGTACTGGGGTTTCTTTTCTGTACCTAGGGTATATGCAGGAATTTAGCCAGTCTTCCCAATGGTCAGCTGCAATTAGATGGAGGACTGGGCAAGAAGTCATTGAAACTCCATGACAAATATGGAAAAGATGAACTTCTTTTTTAACTTGTAGAATCCTTAGTCTGTGTAGATGTTTTCATCAGCATGTTTTGTCCTTGTGAGGATGTGGGGCATTGGGTACCATCTCATGGTCTCCTATTTGTGTAAACTTTGTGTTTAAGTTTCCACATCCTTTTTTATTAAATAAATTATATAGCTTCTGAAACCAACTAACCAACCAACCAAACAAAAAACTAGAGCCATTAGCTTTTTTCATTATCCTGTAGCCCTTAAACACCAGCACTGTGCTGTTTTTCCCTTCCTTCTCTAAGATATATTTGAAAGTCAATGTATTAATCAGTAGTTATAACATCTTTCCAGAATTTAGTAAAATATTTTCAATCTCATGGAAATGCATTTAATTTAAGAAGTAGTGGGGATGAGGGATCAAGTTGAGCATATGTGCTTGCACGTGTATGTGAAACTGTGACACGCAGAATCTTTCAGAAATTGTCTGTTAAAAAATTTTGTCTTTACACAAAAACCTTAAGACGTATAAAGACACTTCTCAGGAACTATTAATATAACAGTATTAATTTGTCCATCTCAAATTAGACAAATCACAGTTTGATGTTCGATTTAGGCTACAAATGTGAATGAATAATACATGTTCAAAAATGAAATTACGGGAGTACTTGCTACATAGATACGGTCATGATTTTTTTACCAAACAAGTAATACATTAAAAATATACACAGTTCCTGATTTGAATTTTTCTCTTCCCTCCATACTCTGTCATTTATTTGTTTTTCTATTGCCTTAACCTTATTTTTGCAGCATTTAATGTTTTTCTAATTGGTCACAGACACTTTTAGGAGCACTTGTCAGAAAGCAGGGGAAAGCAGTATACTTTCCCAATGTAGATCTTGCTGTTCAAATGGGAAGAAAATCCTATAGTCTCTTCTTTCAAGATTCTAGCTCTCTAGGGAAAGGAATGGTGAGTTAATTTGGCAGCTGAAAGAGATTATCTAAAGCAGAAATAGAAGTTAATGGTGTCAAAAAGTGACAAACATTTTTCCCTTGGTTATTAAGACAATCTCTTTACATTGAAATAGTTCAATTTAGTAAGTATTTATTGAGAATCTATAATGTGCCTGGCACATTTTGTTACTGAAAACTGAGGTGATTATATATTCCCACAGAATAATGAAAAAATAAACTATCTTGTATATTGAAAAGGTCACTTAATTGGCCTGGCGCGGTGGCTCATGCCTGTAATCCCAGCACTTTGGGAGACTGAGGCGGGTGGATTACTTGACAGGAGTTCGAGACCAGCCTGCCCAACATGGTGAAACCCCATCTCTACCAAAAAATACAAAAATTAGCTGGGTGTGGTGGTACGTGCCTGTAGTCTCAGCTGGTCAGGAGGCTGAGGTGGGAGAATCGCTTGAACTGGGGAGGCAGAGGTTGCAGTGAGCTGAGATGGTGCCACTGCACTCCAGCCTGGGCAACAGAGTGAGACCGTGTCTCAAAAAAAAAAAAAAAAAAAATTAACTGAATCTGTCTCTAAACTTTAATGCACCTTATGATTTCTTCTTTTTGTTTTTTGCAATGCCACTTCGTATTTTAATGCCTTCTCCTAGTCTACACACAAACATACTTTGTGTATATTTAACAGTAAGTGGTAACATTTATTAAGTACTTATTATATGCCAGGACCCGTTCCAAGTGCTTTATTACATAGATTATCTCATTTAACACATGGATTCTGTCATTCACATCTGTTATTTAATATTTACAGAAACCCTGTGAAGCAGTTACTACTATCATCTCCATTTTACATATGACTCTGAGACATCAAGCACTTTGTCCAAGGACATTTAGTTATGATATACCTGAACCAAGATTCAAACCTAAGCATGCATGTATGTATAGGCATATAATGTTAAAATGATCATTTTGGATAATGACAGTTTATCGAGATTTTCATATGAATAGAAACATATGGTGTATTAGTCTGTTTTCATGCTGCTGATAGACATACCTGAGATTGGGCAATTTACAAAAGAAAGAGGGTTTTTTTTTGGAGGCAGAGTCTCGCTCTGTCTCCCAGGCTGGAGTGCAATGGTGCAATCCTGGCTCACTGCAACCTGTGCCTCCCAGGTTCAAGAAATTCTCCTGCCTCAGCCTCCTGAGTAGCTGGGATTACAGGTGCCCACCACCACACCCAGCTAAGTTTTTTGTATTTTTAATAGAGATGGGGTTTCACCAGGTTACCCAGGCCAGTCTCGAACCCCTGACCTCAGGTGATCCACCTGCCTCGGCCTCCCAAAGTGCTGGGATTACAGGCATGAGCCACCACGCCCAGCCATTTTGTTCTGTTTTGAGATGGAGTCTTGCTGTGTCACTCAGCCTGGAGTGCAGTGGTGCGATCTCAGCTCACTGCAACCTCCGCCTCCTGGGTTCAATCGATTCTCCTGCCTCAGCCTCCTGAGTAGCTGGGATTACAGGTGCCTGCCACTATGCCCGGCTAATTTTTGTATTTTTAGTAGAGATGTGGGGGGCAGTGGGGGGGTTCATTATGTTGGCCAGGCTGGTCTTGAACTCCTGACGTCAGGTGATCTGCCTGCCTCGGCCTCCCAAAGTGCTGGGATTACAAGCGTGAGCCACCGAGCCCGACCAGAAAGAAGTTTAATGGACTTATAGTTCCACCTGGCTGGGGAATCCCCAGCGTCATGGCAGAAGGTGAAAGGCATGTCTCACATGGCAGCAGACAGGAGAAGAGAGATTGTGCAGGGAAATTCCCCTTTTTAAAACCATCAGATCTCATGAGACTTATTCACTATTACAGGAACAGCAAGGGAAAGACCCACTCCCATGATTCAATTACCTCCCACTGGATCCCTCCTACACCATGTGGGAACTGAAGATGAGATTTGGGTGGGGACACAGCCAAACCATATCATTCTGCCCCTGGCCCTTCTAAATCTCTTGTCCTCACATTTCAAAACCAATCATGCCTTCCCAACAGTCCCCCAAAGTCTTAACTCATTTCAACATTAACTAAAAAGTTCACAGTCCAATATCTCATCTGAAACAAGGCAAGTCCCTTCTGCCTATGAACCTGTAAAATCAAAAGCAAGTTAGTTACTTCTTACATACAATGGGGATACAGGCATTGAGTAAATACAGCCATTTCAAATGGGAGAAATTGGCCAAAACAAAGGGGCTACAGGCTCCATGCAAGTTTGAAATCCAGTGGGGCAGTCAAATCTTAAAGCTCCAAAATGATATATTTTGACCCTGTGTCTCACATCCAGGTCTTGCTGATGCAAGAGGTGGATTCCCATGGTTTTGGGCAGCTCCACTTCTGTGGCTTTGCAGGGTACAGCTTCCCTCCCAGCTGCTTTCACGGGCTGGTGTTGGGTGTCTGTGGCTTTTCCAGGTGCACGGTGCAAGCTGTCAGTGGATCTATTATTCTGGGGTCTGGAGGACGGTGATCCTCTTCTCACAGCTCCAATAGGCAGTGCCCTAGTAGGGACTCTGTGTGGGGGCTCTGACCCCACATTTCCCTTCTGCACTGCCTTAGCAGAGGTTTTCCATGAGAGCCCCACCCTGGCAGCAAACTTCTGCCTGGACATCCAGGCATTTCCATACATCCTCTGAAATATAGGTGGAGGTTCCTAAACCCCAATTTTTGACTTCTGTGCACTTGCAGGCTCAACACCACATGGAAGGTGCCAAGGCTTGAGGCTTGCACCCTCTGAAGCCACAGCCCGAGCTCTATATTGGCCCCTTTCAGCCATGGCAGGAGTGGCTGGGACTCGGCACTAAGTCGCCAGACTGCACACAGCATGGGGAGCCTGGGCCTGGCCCATGAAACCACTTTTTCCTCTGAGGCCTCCTGGCCTGTGGTGGAAGGGGCTACCATGAAGACTTCTGACATGCCCTGGAGACATTTTCCCCATTGTCTCGGTGATTAACATTAGGCTCTTTGTTACTTATGCAAATTTCTGTACAGGGCTTGAATTTCTTCTCAGAAATGAGTTTTCTTTTCTATTGCATTGTGAGGCTGCAAATTTTCGGAACTTTTATGCTCTGCTTCCCTTATAAAACTGAATGACTTTAACAGCACCCAAGTCATCTCTTGAATGCTTTGCTGCTTAGAAATTTCTTCCATCAGATACCCTAATTCATCTCTCTCAAGTTCAAAGTTCCACAAATCTCTAGGGCAGGGGCAAAATGCCACCAGTCTCTTTGCTAAAATATATAAAGAATCAGCTTTGCTCCAGCTCCCAATAAGTTCCTCATTTCCATCTGAGACCACCTCAGCCTGGAATTTGTTGCCCATGTCACTATCAACATTTTTGTCAAAGCCATTCAACAAGTCTCTAGGAAGTTCTAAACTTTCCCACATTTTTCTCTCTTCTTCTGAGCCCTCCAAATTGTTCTAACATTTGTCTGTTACCCAGTTCCAAAGTTGCTTCCACATTTTTGGATATCTTTTCAGCAGTGCTCCACTCTACTGGTACCAATTTACTATATTAGTTTGTTTTCATGCTGCTAATAAAGACATACCTGAGACTGGGCAGTTTACAAAAGAAAGAGGTTTAGGCCAGGTGTGGTGGCTCACACCTGTAATCCCAGCACTTTGAGAGGCTGAAGTAGGCAGATCACATGAGGTCAGGAGTTCGAGACCTGCCTGGCCAACATGGTGAGACCCCATCTCTACTAAAAATACAAAATTAGCTGGGTGCAGTGGTGCATGCCTGTAATCCCAGCTACTTCGGAGGCAGGAGAATAACTTGAACCCGGGAGGTGAAGGTTGCAGTGAGCTGACATCGTGCCACTGCACTCCGGCCTGGGCAAAAAGAGCAAAACTCCATTTCAAAAAAAAAAAGTTTAATGGACTTACAGTTCCATGTGGCTGGAGTGGCTCCACAATCATGGTGGAAGGTGAAAGGCAAAAGGCATGTGTCATATGGCAGCAGACAAGAGAAGAGAGCTTGTGCAGGGAAATTCCCCTTTTTAAAACCATCAGATCTTGTGAGAGTTATTCACTATCACGAGAACAGCAGAGGAAAGACACGCCCCTGTGATTCAATTACTTCCCACTGGGTCCCTCCCACAACACGTGGAAATTCAAGATGACATTTGGGTGGGTACCTAGCCAAGGCATATCATATAGTATGTACTCCTTTTTGTCTGCCTTATTTTGCTCAGCATGTTTTTATGATTCATTCACATTGTTGTGTCTACCAGTAAGTAGTTCATTCTTTTTTTAACTCTTGACATAATTTTTTTTTTTTTTTTAAATTACTTTAGACCGCGGCCAGGCGCGGTGGCTCACGCCTATAATCCCAACACTTTGGGAGACCGAGGCAGGCAGATCACAAGGTCAGGAGATCGAGACCATCCTGGATAACACAGTGAAACCCCGTCTCTACTAAAAAAATACAAAAATTAGCCGGGCGTGGTGGCGGGCGCCTGTACCGAGTCCCAGCTACTCAGGAGGCTGAGGCAGGAGAATGGCGTGAACCTGGGATGCAGAGCTTACAGTGAGCCGAGATCGCGCCACTGTGCACTCCAGCTTGGGTGACAGAGTGAGATTCCGTCTCAAAAAAAAAAAAATTACTTTAGACCTACAGAAGAGCTACAAAAATAATTTAGAGAGTTCTCCTTTCCCCTCTCCTATGGTAACATCTTGCTTGACCATAGTACAATTATAAAAACTGAGAAATTAACACCAGTACAGTATTATTAGTTGAACTATGGACTTTGTTTTTTATCAGTTTTTCCACTAATGTCATCTTTTTATTCTAGGATCCAGTCCCGAATCGCATATTGCATTTAGTTGTCTTATCTCCTTAGTCTCTTCTAATCTGTGATTGTTCCTAAGTCTTCTCTTTCATTGCTATGACACTTTTTTTTTTTTTTTGAGATGAAGTTTTGCTCTTGTTGCCCAGGCTGGAGTGCAATAGTGCAGTCTTGGCTCACTGCAAACTCCGCCTCCCAGGTTCAAGCAATTCTCGTGCCTCGGCCTCCCAAGTAGCTGGGGTTACAGGCATGCATCACCACACCCAGCTAATTTCTTGTATTTAGTAGAGATAGGGTTTCACCGTGTTGGTCAGGCTGGTCTCGAACTCCTGACTTCAGATGATCCACCTGCCTCAGCCTCCCAAAGTGCTGGGATTACAGGCATGAGCCACCATGCCTGGCCAACACTTTTTTAAAAAATAATTTTTTTTTTCTCTTTTGAGACAGTGTCTCACTCTGTTACCCAGGCTGGAGTGCAGTGGTGCAATCATGGTTCATTGCAGCCTTAACCTCCCAGACTTAGGTGGTCCTCCCATTTCAGCTTCCCAAGTAGCTGGAGATACAGGTGCAAGCCACCATGCCCAGATAACTTTTTCATTGTTTAGTAGTGACAGGGTTTCACCATGTCACTCAGACTGGTCTGGAACTTCTGGGCTCAAGCGATCTACCTGCCTTGGCCTCCCAAAGTGCTGAGACTACAGGTGTGAGCCACTGCACCCGGCCTTGCTTTGAGACTTTTAAAGAGTACTGGCTAGGTATTTTGTAGAATGTTCCACAACGTGGGTTTGTCTGCTTTGTGGTTCATAGAAAGCACCTTCTAGCTGTGTCCTTATGTGGTAGAAGTAGTAAGGGGTCTCTCTTAGGCCTCTTTTATAAGGGCACTAATCCCATTCACAAGTGCTCCGCCTTTATAAAAGAGGGCACCAATCACTTCCCAGAAGCATCACTTCCTGACACCATCACATTGATGATTATATTTCAGCATATGAACTTTAAAGGACACAAATATTGAGACCATAGAATGAACTATAAAACTATCTGTCTAGCATAATCTATGAATTGGCTATTCTGGCAAACAGTATTTTGAGTGATATATAATTACCTTACAGCATAGATAGATTACTAGTTTTCAGAGTTAGAATGTAGTGAAATTCTTAGAATACAGTGATCCTAGGATTGATGCTTCTGAAGTGTCTGCATAGGACATCACATGTCAAACATAACATCTCAAAGTCGTGTTTTGGAATGGTGTGTTCATTGAGAGGTGGTTGTTGGCTCATGATCCTTATCACACTGTAAATTTGCCTAAATTTGTTCTGAGGAAACAGCTACATAGGGTTTCCTCAAAGTTCTTTTTTCTTGTTTTCAAATGTGGGAAATACATATGACTTCTTTTTGGAAAGGATGGGGGTTGGGATTTAGTCTTGGCAAATTGAGATATTTTCATAAGGAAACTCTGTTTTTGGTCTTCCTGAAGATGGCTACAGAAGACCTTCTTTGGGGAGAGGGGTTTTATTTTGATTTTTCAGCTTTTTAATGGTTCCTATTAATAGATAAGAAAATTTACTTTGAATAATGATGTTTTGAGAATCCTGTTTTTTATGTTAAATGCTGGAGTTGATAGAATTAGTGGTAAATAATTATTTAAAACTTTGATGTCACTAATGAATGAGGAAGAGGGTAACTGAAGCAAAAATATATATGTGGACTGTAGGAATGTTAAGCTGAATATATAATAATTCTAAACTTGTAAACTAATTTTTCAAAAGTTAATGATATGGATTTTGCTAAAGGTGTTACTGGGTGCTGTGGGAGAGTTGGTTGTTGGGAGTTTGTTGAGAGTTGAGAGTAGTTTGTTAAAAGAGAAATTGATGGCCTTTCTTGTATTAAAATGTTTCTTATTTTGCTTACAGTTTGGTAATCATTTGGTAATCATTTATTTCCCCAATGAAGTGTGTCACATAGTGTTCAGTAACATAATCCATTCTGATGGGAGCTTCATTATCTTCATCTCATCTAAATGCCAGCCTAATGCCACAAATATTTTTCAGAGAAGATTCCTTTATCACCAATTATCCCCATAATTGAAGCCAGCTGTGTATCGGTTTATTTGCAGGATTTCTATGTAAGACTAACATTTGTATATAGAACAGAACAAAATATGCAAAAATCTTGTTTATTGACAAAAGTAATTTTGCCTGGTTGTCTTGAACCTAAATCAGTATTAATCCTGAATCTACTACCCATAGAATGCCAGTATTTGTATTTAGCTCCTTATGTCTGTATTGTTGTAGATTAACACTTTATTTCTCTAATGAGATTATGTACATTAATTATGCTTTAACTACAGTTAACCCTTGAATAATACAGCAGCTAAAGGCACTGGCTCCCATGCAATCGAAAACCTCAACTCTCCCCACTGGCTGAGGCAGGTGTATTGCTTGAAGCCAGGAGTTTGAGACCAGCCTGGGGAACCTAATGAGACCCTGTCTCTATAAAAACTTCTCAGAAATTACCCAGACATGATGGTATGTGTAGTTCCAGCTACCTGGGAGACTGAGATGGGAGGATCACTTGAGCCCAGGAGTTTGAGGTTTCAGTGAGCTGTGGTCATGCCACTGCACTCCCTCCTGGGTGATACATCAAGACCTTGTCTCCAAAAAAATAAAAATAAAAAATCCGCATATAAGTGGACCTGTGCGGTTCAAACCCGCATTATTCAAGTCAGCTGTAGTTTGTCTGTCGAGTACAGATGAGTTTATATATGAAAGTCATGTTTAGAATCTAGATAGTACTGAATCATATGTATTAGCTTTACCACTGGCCAAGAGTGGACTATGTTTTTTTGTTTGTTTTTTAGTTTTTTAGACGGAGTCTCGCTCTGTCACCCAGGCTGCAGTGCAGTGGCATGATCTCTGCTCACTGCAACCTCCGCCTTCCAGGTTCAAGTGATTCTTCTGCCTCAGCCTCCTGAGTAGCTGGGACTACAGGCATGCACCACCACGCCCTGTTAATTTTTGTATTTTTTGTAGAGATAGGGTTTCACCATATTGACCAGGCTGGTCTCGAACTCCTGACCTTGTGATCTGCCCACCTTGGCCTCCCAAAGTGCTGGGATTACAGATGTGAGCCACTGCATCCGGCCAACTATGTTTTATATAAAAAATACCTGCCAAGCCTATTTACAATTCCTCTTTCACCCCAAATTACTTTAGCGGCATTCTTTGCACATGATATGTATCAGGATTTGGCCCTTTGCATTTTGACTTCCTCTGCGGGTATGTGTTTTTCTTTTCCCTTTTTTCGAGGCCTCTTTCTCCCTTAATTAGACCTGTCGGGTGCTCTAGTTTCCTATTTTATTAAGTTGCCCTCATGTATAAACTTTCTACACCCCAGATTTTTCATTTGTGGTCCTTATCTGAGCACACAGTCTTTTTTAGCCTTTTTATGGTTAAGTGACCTACACAGATGAGTCAGGCTAACCCCAGGACAAAACAAGCTTAAAAAGATCTTGAAAGCCAAGCTAAGATTAGGTCTTTGGACCTGGGAGAGAGCAAGAAAGTTGTTTTTAATCAAACTATGCCCTCTCCACAAAATGAAGGGACTAATCTATACTATTTCTGAATTTGGTTTCTTTGGTTTTATTTGCATAGACAACTGCTAAAAGTGTTATATTGCTGAATTTGTTGTTACCAACAGCGGACAATGGAGTGAAAATAGAAAACAGAATTGGTAAATTTCAGGCTGTTCAGTGCTTGTTTTTTTTCAAATGGCAAATAGGCATAAACAGACTAGTGATTTCCATTAGTATTGTTACTTAGTTTTATAATACTAAATCCAGAAATCTAGTTCTGAGGCTTCAAATGAGAAATTCTTTTCCGAGTAAATGAGTGACATAAAGTCCTTAACGTTACCTCCTCGTGGTTACAGATCAGCATCTGACAGACTGCTAATCTGCAAAATGTGGTTTCTTCAAGAAGCAGAATGCTAGCCAGCAGCTAAGTGAGAGTAATCTGAGTGTAAGAAGTGATTTTTTTTTCTTTCCATCATCTTTCCACGCCACCACAATGGTGCACATGAACGACTTGGCTGATGCCCTCAAGAGCATCAGCAATGTCGAAAAGACAGGCAAACGCCAGGTTCTTACTAGGCTGTGCTCCAAAGTCATTGTCTTTTTTTTTTTTTTTTAACTGTGACAATGAAGCATGGTTCCATTGGCGAATTTGAAATCATTGATGATCACAGAGCTGGGAAAATTGTAGTGAACCTCACAGGCAGGCTAAACAGGTGTGGAGGGATGAGTCCCAGATTTGATGTGCAACTCAAAGATCTAGAAAAATGGTAGAATAATCTGCTTCCATCCTGCCAGTTTGGTTTCATTGTACTAACTATCTCAGCTGACATCATAGACCGTGAAGAAGCAAGACGAAAATGCACAGGAGGGAAAATTGTAGGATTCTTTCTCTAGAGATGTAATACATATTTACAAATAAAATGCCTCATGGAAAACAAAAAGTTATTTTTTAAAAAAAGGGAGAATAATCCTTTTTCTGTTAAATTATATTAAATATATTAATTATATTAAATATAATTACATTAAATTTAATTATTATTAAATTATATATTAATATTAAATATAAGTCCCATACATTCCAACTTTAGACCTAGTCTTACTTTTATCCTTACTCTAGAGGTTATGTGGTTGGTGGAAAAAAACCTCATGGTGTGGTAGACCTGGGTTGGATCCCAGCTCTGCCTTGTACTAGCTCTTGACCACCAGCATTGTTACTTAACCTATGTCTCAGTTTCTTCATTTAATTTTTTAAAAGGTGGGGGGAGGGGCGGTGTGGCAGGGATAAACTTTTGGTGTAAGGTTTAATTGCAGTAGTGTACATAAAATGACTAGTGCAGTGACTAGTGCACTCTTTGACTGGTGATACCAAGTTATTAATATACTGAAACTTGAGCTGAAAGGGAAAAAATCTGAGGAATAAGGAGAAAAATACCAATATTGACCTTATTTACACTTCTATATATTATGGAAAAACCTGGCTTGCTTGGTAGATGGCAGTGGAATATTTAATGCTCTTTTCTGTGTGTTTAAGTATTGCAAATGATCATGAACTTAATAGAAAGTTAAAGCTCTTTTTTGAGCAGCTGAATGACAGGGTATTTTGGCAACAGAGCATGTTTCCATGAGCATGTTTACCAGTGTGCTGGAGGAAATAGATTTTGGACAACAGGTCCTTCTTTAAATTAAAAAAAAAAAATTCTTTATGACAGAGGTGTCATTATGCTTCTAATAGATGCAAGGAGAGTTACTTGCCTTTTTGAAACAATAAGAAAGGTAGGAAGAAATAGTTAATGTTTGCAGTTGCACGAAAGACTAAACATGGTAAATTTCATGAAGTTAACACAAAAATTATACATGTAGAATTATTAAATTTCCAGAAGTCTTAACCCCAAGGAAGACTAGAGCAACATAATGGTAGAAAGTGGGGGGATGAGTTGTTAATATTTATTTAAGCCCTTCACAAATATAGAGTGACTCTTGGTTTAGGATTATGAAACTATAGTATTTCTAACTTGGCTCACTGGCTCATTTGGGAAATCATAATGACTTTTTTTTTTCCCCCAATTACGAAGGCTTGAGTTTTTTGGCTCTCTTGTGACTCCTGGTGCTTGGAAATCCGGAAGGAGGTACATTCCAGTTTTTTTCCAGCTCCAGCACTTTAGATTCTGAGCCATTTCAGTAAATCCAGCAATAAGCTCCTTATTTCTGTTATTTCAGAATCAGTGGATACCATGGCTAGTGTCCACTCCTTCGCATTTCTCTGAGAAATTTTCAGGAAGATAGAAATGAACATTTATTAAACGTACTAGAAAATGTACTTTATGTACAATGTACCTTTTAATCCTCACCACAGCCTGCTGAGGTAGGGATTACTAGCAACATTGTACAAAAATAAGGCCAGGCATGATTGCTCACAGGGGTAATCCCAGTGCTTTGGGAGGCTGTGAGCCCTTGAGCCCAGGAGTTCGAGATTCCTCTGTGCAACATAGTGAGACCTCATCTCTACAAAAAATAAAGATTACCAGGGTGTGGTACAGCAAACCACCATAGCACATGTTTACCTGTGTAACAAACCTGCACATCCTGCACATATACCCTGGAACTTAGGAAAAAAAAATATTAGCAGTGTGTGGTAGTGCATGCCTGTAGTCCCAGCTACTTGGGAAGCAGAGGGAGGAGGATGGTATTAGCCAAGGAGTTTGAGGTTTTGGTGAGTTGTGATTGTGCCTCTGTCCTGGGCTATAGAGCAAGACCCTGTCTCAAACAAAAAGTCAAAAAATAAAAAAGGCTACTAAGTCAACAGATAAGATGACTTATATGTAGTGTAGGGGAAAGAAATATCTTTCCTTCCCATCTTAGGTTCATGGTTGCGGCCCCTATAAGAAAAGACAGATTAGTGAGAGAAAAGCATACAGATTTATTTAATGTAAGTTTTATGGGACACAGGAGCCTTCATAAGGAAATGAAGACCTGGAGAAATGAGTAAACCTGTGTGTTTTCTATGACAGGATTGATAAAGAAGTGGATAGTTGTAGAGAAGTATGGTTGGACAAAAGGGGGTATGATCTAATGGTGATAAACTGGGAGGAACTTAGTAAGCTCTGTTCATTCACATTCTTTGCTGCGTCCCTGGGTCTTCAGAGGTAAGGATGTTCCTTTCCTCGTGGTATAAGGATGACACCTCTCAAATGAGAGTAGTATGACCTGCTTTAGGGGAAGGTGAGAAAAATTCTTCCTAGATTTTATGACTTCCTTCAGGGAAGAAGTGGGGAGGTGAGAGTGACCTTCCTGCTTCTGCTGTTTTCTCAAATGCTGAGGTACCATATTTTGGGTTCAGATGTCCTAAATCCTATCAGTAACTAGCAACTGATTTGTTAAAACTCATAGCTGGAATTTAAACTCAGGTCAGTTTCTATTTCTCATGCTGCTCCCAGCTTTCAGAACAGAAATTATCCAGTAACTCTAGATGAGATATCAATAAGAGACAAAAACCCATAAACAAAAAAGATCATCCTTAATTTTTTCCCCCCAAATGAAAACCCTGCCTGGGGCAAAACTGCATGTTTCTTTTGCAGTTGAATTGTAATCTTCATCTTTAGAATACAGATAGAAACTGTGTTAAAACACAGTTTTTCTTTTGCTTAATTTTTAGAAATAATCTTAAAGCTTCGTTAAGCCTCAGGATTACTATATAAGTACTGTATTAGAAATGTTGTTAGAATTATTATTATTTTGAGACAGAGTCTTGCCCTGTCACCTAGGTGGGAGTGCAGCGGGGTGATCTCGGCTCACTACAACCCCCTCCTCCCGGATTCAAGCGATTCTGGCGCCTCAGTCTCCCAAGTAGCTGGGATTACAGGCGTCTGCCACCACGCCCGGCTAATTTTTGTATTTTTAGTAGAGACAGGGTTGGCCAGGCTGGTCCAGGCTGGTCTTGAACTACTGACCTCAGGTGATCTGCCCTCCTCAGCCTCCTAAAATGCTGGGATTACAGGCTTGAGCCATGGTGCCTGGCCGAGAATTCTAAAATTAAATAGTGCATTTTTTTCTCAATTAAAAAATCTTAGGGGGATTGGAAATATATTTCAGGTCCCTCTCTTTTGAATTTTTCTGCCCTCCCCTCCTTTCTAGGCCATATCATTAGCCTCTGGGGAGTTATCCCAAACCTAAGCACTTGGCATTAACAAACCTAAAGTGTGGGAGAGGTGATGAATAAAGCTGTTAAGAGTACCGGGGAAGAAATTAAGAGAAACTAGCCTGTGGTGTCAGTAAATCAGAGCATTATCTTGCTACTAGCAGAGGCATCTCAGGACCTTTGATCCCTGTCCTCTCGAACATAGTAGATGCACTCTGATCTTGTTTTATTGTTATTGGAATGGACTCAACTCACTTGACATTTAAGTGAACATTTTTTGGATGGTATGTTTACTTGGACTAGAGTCCAGGGCACTCATCATGTTTCTGTCAGCAATTGTATATCCTCACCAAACTTACTGGCATTGGAGGTGCTTAAATGAGTGAGAAAAACTATTTAAAGCAAGAAATATTATGCAGTATTGGTGTATTGTCACTACAGGCATCTCAAGTCCAGCATTAAAAAAATTTATGGTAAAATATATAGAATATAATATTACCATTTTAAACCATTTTCAAGTATACAATTCAATGGCATTAAGCACATTCACAAAGTTGCACAATGCTCACCACTATCCATTTCCAGAACTTCTTCATCATCCCAAACAGAAACTCCATACCCATTAAGCAATAACTCCCCATTCCCTCCACCCCTCAGTTGCTAGTAACCTCTAATCTATTTTGTCTCTATGAATTTGTCTGTTATAGGTATTTCATAAAAGTGAAATTATACAATACTTGTTTTGTGTCTGGCTTATTTCTTTTAGCATATTTTTAAAATTTGTCCATGTTATAGCATATATTACTTTTTGAGACTGAATAATATTCTACTGTAGGTATATACATTTGTTTATCTGTTCATCTGTTGATGGACATTGGGATTGTCTCCACCTTTTGGCTATTATGAATAGGCTGCTGTGAACATTGGTATTTAAGCATCTGTTTGAGTTCCTGCTTCCTGCTTTCAGTTGTTTTGGGTATATACCCAGGAATGGAATTGCTGGATCATAACGTAAATCTATGTTTAGCTTTTTAAAGAACTGCCAAACTGTTCTCCATAGTGGCTGTAACATCTTACATCCCCACCAGCAATACATGAATGAGAGTTCCAGTTTCTTCACATCTTGGCAATACTTATTTTCAGGTTTTTTGTTGTTGTTTGATAATACTCATTCTACTGGGTGTGAAGTTACGGTATCTTATTATGGTTTTGATTTAATGTTTCTCTAATGGCTGGTGATATTAAGCATCATTTCATGTGTTTATTTAGTCAGTTATATAACTTCTTTGGAGAAATGTCAGTTTTTTTAAATTAGGTTTTTAAAATAACTGTGGAGTTACACATTCTGCATATTAATCTTTATATATTCTGGATATTAATCCCTCATCAGATACACGATTTGCAAATATTGTCTCTCATTCTGTGGGTTTTCTTTTCCCTCTCTTGATCATGGCTTTTGAGGCACAGAAGTTTTTAATTTTGAAGTCCAGTTTATCTGTTTTTTTCTTTTGTTGCCAGTGCTTTTGCTGTCATAGCTGTGAAATCATTCCCAAATCCAATATAAGGAAGATTTTCTGCCATGTTTTCTTCTAAGAGTTTTATAGTTTTAACTCCTACATTTAGGTCTTTGATCCATTTTGAGTTTACTTCTTTTCTTTTCTTCCTTTTTTTTTTTTTTTTTTTTGAAACAGGGTCTCACACTGTCATCCAGGCTGGAGTGCAGTGGTGTGATCTCAGCTCACTGCAACCTCTGCCTCCCAGGCTCAAGTGATTCTCCCATTTCAGCCTCCCAAGTAGCTGGGACTATAGGCTCGTGCCATCATGCCTGGCTAATTTTTTTATTTTTTGTAGAAATGGGGTTTCACCATGTTGCCCAGGCTGGTCTCTAATTCCTGGACACAAGCAGTCCACCAGCCTCAGCCTTCCAGAGTGCTGGGATTACAGGCATGAGACTGCAACTGGCCACGCCTTTTTTTTGTTTAATGAAACCAATGACAATGTAAAAGTCTGTGCTTTAGCATTTCTTCTTAAAGAACGATGAAACTCTTTGATGAATTAAGATGGAAGATTAGCTGAGCTGAACTTACTATTGATAGCGTGTAAACTGGTTGCATCTATTTGGAGTTCTTACTGTGACGAGAGGTCTCTGAAAGGAATGTATTTGTTGAAAAGTCTTTGGTACAAAACAAGAAAGGTAACCTTTATCAAAAAGACCAAAGAAATTCTCATTGTCCTAGGTCATGAAATAATACTCAGGGCATCCTCCTCACAACTTGGAAAATATAGAACTTGTGCATTACCTCACCCCACTGGCTTCCAGATTATATGTGCAAGAGATATTTGTGTGAGGGAATGAGCACTTCTAAGTCAGTGAAAGCTACCAACCTGTATATACCCTCTGACTTTTTTTTGGAGACAAAATTTTGCTCTTGTTGCCCAGGCTGGAGTACAATGGCGTGATCTCAGCTCACCGCAACCTCTGCCTCCTGGATTCAAATGATTCTCCTGCCTCAGCCTCCTGAGTAGCTGGGATTTCAGGCATGTGCCACCATGCCTGGCTAATTTTGTATTTTTAGTAGAGATGGGGTTTCTCCGTGTTGGTCAGGCTGGTCTTGAACTCCCCATCTCAGGTGATCCACCCATCTTGGCTTCCCAAAGTACTGGGATTACAGGTGTGAGCCACTGTGCCCGGCCCTCTGACTTATTCTTGAGAGATTTATCAGTTTGTGAATGGATCAAAAGCATACAACTGAAAATTAAAGAACAGAAAAATAGATGTAGTTTGACTTACTACATCTTTAAAATGCATTCATTATCTCCCTTAGTGATCTTTTTTCTTAAGAGTTTTTGGACTCTTGCCCTCCCCCACAAACAGGGTAGAATAAGAGAATAAGCTGAGTATTTAAACTAGGGTAACAGATAAAAAGAAAAAGAAAATTCCCTCTCCAAAAAGAGATGATCCCTTAAAAAACAAACAAACAAAAAAACAAGATAATTGTGGTTAATAAAATTAATAAAAATAAATTAGAAAACATTCATAAAACTAAACAAAGTAAAAATCTAATCAGAATATATCATAAGGACTCAACCCCTAAAGGAGATTTGTGAAGATGAAATGTGATGATTTTGTCCAGGCATGGTGGCTTATTCCTGTAATTAATGCCAGCACTTTGGGAGGCCGAGGCAGATGGATTGCTTGCACCTAGGAGTCCAGGACCAGCCTGAGCAACATGACGAAACTGCATCTCTACAAAAAATGCAAAAATTAGTTGAGCGTGGTGCACGTCTGTAATCCCAACTACTCTGGAGGCTGAGGCGGGAGAATTGCTTGATCCTGGGAGGCGGAGGTTGCGGTGAGCCGAGATTGTGCCACTGCACTTCAGCCTGGGCTACAGAATGAGACCTATCCAAAAAAAAAAAAAAAAAAAAAAAGAAAAGAAATATGATAATTTCATGCTAGATTCATTGAATTGTATCAATGTTCTGATTAGAATAAACTGAACTTGACAAGGCCTATGGTGAATAGATTTACATAGCTGGTAGGTTCATTATTTATAGTTTTAACTATGAAGCAATAAATGATGAATAGACTATAAAGACTACTGTTATATAGGATTTATACTTTACTTCTTTTCCAAAAGGGATTTGAGGTGACTTGCAAAATTAAGCACATATAAAATGGGTCAAAAGACTAATTTTTTAAAATAAAGCACATAAGAAAATATGCTTCCAAATAGATATTATCCTTCATATAGTCACCTTATTAAGGAAAACTTACTCCAATATTGCTTTCTTAGACATTTTAGGAATTCTTTTGGAATTGTTTTCAGAGCCAGCTTATAAACTCAAAACCTGCTTTATTGTTCTACATAGTCATACTTTTTTTTTTTAAACCCAGCTCGTTTTCCCCATTTATTCATTAGTTGCTCCGAATAACCCTTACCTCCAATTAAATTCATCACCTGTTGAGGAACAAACATGTGCCACCAGGGAGGATATCTAGAATAATGTGCTGTAGATGCTAAAAGTAATTTTAAAATAAGAATTTTCAATGTTTTGAGTAGTGGTTGCAATACTAGAATAAATACATATTGCTTCTGGATAAATACAATTGCTTCTGCATATTGTTTGTTGTTGTTGTTTTGAGACAGGTTCTTGCTCTGTCACCCAGGCTGCAGCACAGTGGTGCAATTGTAGTTTACTATAACCTTGAACTACTGGGCTCAAGTGATCCTCTTACCTCAAACTCCTGAATAGCAAGGACTATAGGTGTATGCCACCATGGCTGGCTAATTTTTAAATTTTCTGTAGAGAGGGGGCCTTGCTGTGTTGCCCAGTTGGATCTTGAACTGCTGGGCTCAAGCAGTCCTCCTACCCCAGCCCCCAAAAGTGCTGAGACTGTAAGTGTGAGCCATCACGCCCAGCCTGGTAGTGATTGTTTTGAATGGGTGAAGGCTCATTTCGATGTGTAAGTTCTATTATGTTTGTTTTTAACAGATATTATTACTCATATCTCATAATACAGTTTGATTATTTTCATTTCAGAATTCCATTTTTGTTTCTGTTATTTTGAGATAATTGTCTTTTAGAGAGAGACAGCTTATTTTGGAGCAAATCCATTGATCGTTAGGTAAAAATACTCGTCATTTGTAGTTTGTTTCTTTAACTGAACTAAGCTTTATTTAAACTAAGCTACTTTGGTGTCGTCCCTTATTTAAAAATTTTTCTCAGTGGTTACACTGTTTTATTTTCTTTGGCCCCATATATTACCTATCTCTTGCTCTGATTTTCCAAGAATATTAATACCTAATAATAATACCAGTACTATCTTACCAAAAGAACAATGCTGTTGGTAGAACAGGTTTTCTCATTAAGGCTATAGTATTGACAACATAGTATAGTTAAAATATTTCTGGGCTGGGCATCGTGTTTCATGACTGTAATTGCAGTGCTTTGGGCAGCCAAGGTGAGAGGATCACTTAAGGCCAGGAGTTCTAGACCAGCCTGGGCAATATGGTGAGACCCCCATCTTTAAAAAAAAAAAAAAATTAGCCAGGTGTGGTGGTGGATGTTGGTAAGCCCCAGCTACCGGGGAGGCTGAGACTGAGGAGGAGGATTGCTTGAGCCTAGTAGTTTGAGGATACAGTGAGCTATGATCATGCTAGGGCATTCCAGCCAGGATGGCAGAGCAAAAAAAAAAAAAAAAAAAAGAAAAAAATCTGAAGCAGCCCTTAATTTGGAAGCCTCTTCTAACTAATTGCTGATAAAAGACTTCGAGTATTGCATGGACCTCTAAGTGGGGAGGAAATTTAAGCAGTAATTAAAGGAACAACTCAACTAGTTAATAAAATAATTCTGTATGTGTGATACATAATACTTGTGTACACTTCTGCTATTTAAAATATTTTATGAAAGAACAATGTTAAAACTTTCTGATTTGATAAAATTTATTAAGTTGGGTGAGAATAAGTTAGGGAAGATGGATGAAACAAAAATCCAAAATAGCAAAAGTTGTTAAAGCTGTGTGATGTGTTTAAAGCAGCTCATTACATATTTCCTCTACTTTTGTATGTATGAGTAAAAATATCCTTAATAATATTAAATTTAAAAATCATGTGGCAGAAACTAAAAAAATACCAATAAAATGGTTTTTTAAAAAAGGCATTTAAATGTTAAGGTCCTTTAGTCTTTTCATTTCCATTTGAGATATTATAGTCCTTGTTATTTTAGCTGCTATTATTTTTCTTAAACTTCAGAATTTCTTACACTACCTTCCTCAGGAAATAAAGTACTGTCTACAGTCAGGCAGTGTTTTTGAGGTGGTCCCTCCATGTTAGGAAATAATTTAAAAGAAATAATACTTCAGTGCGTTATCTTACTTGTAGATGAAAGGCCTTTGTATTCATTGAGATAAACACCCTCAGTACTATTATTTTTAGATATATATATTACATATGAAATATATGGCATATTTTAGGTGTATATTATTTACTTCTTAGACAACTTTTTAATATATGAGTCTATACTTAGTTTCCAAGCTTTGATTCCCTTTATGTCAAGTCTGTATCCCAGTTAAAGTTTTCACTAATATTAAATTAATCTCTCTGAATTGCAGTAATACTTGGTTTGTTTCTAGATTAGGAAATTTAAAAGATTGCTTAATAAAACCCATTTCATCTCCATTACATGGTAAGTGATAGAAAGAATCAATTACTAGTGTTTATGATCTTTACTTTTTATTGCCAATTATAAAAGCATTCAAATGTAGGCCAGATTTTTTGTGTGAATAAATGTCATGTAATAATATTAGTGGCATCAGTGAAGTTATTAAGATGAATTTTTCGCTCCCAGCATCCAGGCTATTTTCTTTTTTTTCATTCTGGAGACGGAGTCTTGCTCTGTCACCCAGGCAAGAATGCATTGGCACAATCTCGACTCACTGCAACCTCCGCCTCCCGGGTTCAAGCAATTCTCCTGCCTCAGCCTCCTGAGTAGCTGGGACTACAGATGCACACTGCCATGCCCGGCTAATTTTTTTGTATTTTAGTAGAGACGGGGTTTCACTGTGTTGCCCAGGCAGGTCTTGAACTCCTGAGCTCAGGTAGTCCACCTGCCTCGGCCTCCCAAAGTGCTGGGGTTATAGGCGTGAGCCACCGCGCCCAGCCAAAGGCTATTTTCAACATGACTAAACTTGTTTTCAACATACTTCTAACATAATAGCTACCTTTGATTCATTATCTCCTTTCTGCTTACACATTCTCTGGATGTTTGTTTTATCATGCAGATAATGGCCAATGAGGAAAGGACAAATGATAATGGAATTAAGTTGTATAGCAAAGATTTAGGTTAAACCTTATGAATAAGACACTAATACTGTAGTTGGTTACCTAAGCAGATCATGAGGATGTTGTGATTCTGTCACTGGGAACATTTGTTCGGTTTTGATAATCTAGTGAAGAAATCAGATTCAGACGATTATAGGGGTCCACATCAAGTTACCACATAGAGGTTCTTTTATTTTCTGTTTTTAATCCACTTCCTCCGTTTTTTCTTGGGATGAATAGACTGACAGTATTACCCAGAATACTTTATGTTATTAAAGAATGAATGTATTTCCATCTAGATTTCCAATTCATTAAGTACCTAAATTCTATTTATTTCCTTAAGACTCTTTGAAGAAGGTAGTCAAACACTTCAATTAAATGGGATAGATAATGTATGTGGAAGTATATGACCTAAAGTATAGGCTAGAGGTGCACACTGTTGGCCCATGGACCCAAGTTAGACCACAGACCATAGTTTGGCTGAAAGAGTTTTTGTTTATTTAATTGGGTCAGTATTTTTATTTTTATTTTTTATTTATTTATTTATTTTTGAGACAGAGTCTCGCTCTGTCACCCAGGCTGGAGTGCAGTGGCGTGATCTCAGCTCACTGCAACCTCCGCCTCCCTGGTACCAGTGATACAGGCACGTGCCACCATGACAGGTGTGCGCCACCACACTCGGCTAATTTTTTTTGTTGTTGTATTTTTTAGTAGAGACAGGGTTTCACCATATTGGCCAGGCTGGTCTCGAACTCCTTACCTCGTGATCCGCCCACCTTGGCCTCCCAAAGTGCTGGGATTACAGGCGTGAGCCACCAAGCCGGCCTAATTGGGTCAGTGTTATACAGTTGAGAGACTACAGGTAAAAGTCTAGGTTGGCTGTTATCACGCAATTGGGAACATTTGGCTCCCATTCCCTCAGGGAAGTCAACTACACTTGAGTAGCCACTTCCTCCTCTAGACAAGATGTGCACCCTCATGTATCCCACTTCACACATTAATGCACTTGCCTAGTCTTAACATAGATGTTTGTAATGTATTAGTTGAATCTGAATTTCAGAGAGTTGTCAGGTAAACTTTATAGTACCTTGAGAAATTGGTTATAAAAATGAGTTATCGGTATAAGCCTGAATAAATCAGACATAAATCATGCATAGGTTTTAAGAAGACTTCCTGGGCTGGATTGATTGGTCCTCTTTTTGTCCCTCTATACTTTCTTAGTCATTTGATTAGTCTTAGTTATTGATCTCCTAAAACTTATTATAAATATCTAAATGTATATCCCCTCTAATATGCCATGAGCTATAAGCTCTTTCACGGCCCAGGATCATACATTATTTTGTTTCTTCTTCTCAGCTTCTAGTACCTGGTACACTGTAGGTATCCAAATGTTTGTTAAATTCTTCTAACTTTAGTATAGGCATTTGAGTGCTGTGATCTGTTTTTATTTTTGAAAAAAAAAATATTAGCTATTTCTGTTTTTGTATTACAAGCAGCTCCTTTGGTTAAAGACGATTTTTAAAAGTTATTTCAATAATTTTCAATTTTTCTGTCTTAAATTGAAAACAGTACTGAAAATACAAGATATTTGTAAGTGTTCAGATTCTCAGGTGGAATATTTTTGAAGTAGGTATTTTTTTCATTTTATTTAAAAATATTCTTCTAATATTCTTAGTATTTTTTAAACAAATAACTCTTAATTACCATTTAATTTTGCATTTGCTTGCAATAAACTGAAATTGGCAGTTGCTCAAACTCTGCTTTACTTATTTACACATCTAGTTATTTGGGAATGTGTTTTACTTTGTATTACTAAAAGTATTGCTATGATATCTAGCTGTTTTAAGTAAATTAAAATTGAGGCCATTTTAGGAAGTTTGCTTTGAAAATTTAGAAAGATATGAAAATGTCTTTTTTAGGTCATTTGTGATCTCTTAGGTTAGAGATAGGATTTTTGCCTGTGTCTATTTAATGTGTTAGGAGGATTTTCATATAGTTTTGGAAAATGGAAAAAAGTCCTTGGGCATTTGTTTATATGATAACTGGAAAGATCTCACTTAAAATTTTCTCAGAGAAAAATGTGCGTTATCACCTTTTCTAGTTAGAGGCCTAGAGAACCAACATCATGTAGCCTACAGCTAAATAGATGAGCATGTTGATGTTGATCATACTTATAACATAAAAGCAAATGACTATTCTTGGGTGGTTGGGTTGCATTTTTGGTTTTCATTCTGACTGTTGGTAGTGTTGTAATGCTTTTAGGACTTTTAGACATTGCATCTGGTCATTTCTGCTCTTTGGTTGAGTACCCCAAAAATCCAAGAATTGGAGGAGCCCAGTGACATGTTTTCAAAAACCTAAATGTCTCTAGGGAAAATGACTCCCTATAAAGTTAAACATAATGCATATCTTTAAAGTGTCAGTATATTTAATGGATTATGTATCTTCAACTCAGTTATTTTACTAGACTAGGTAGTTTCTTTTAACTTTATAGAGTATAAATTGGCTTACTAAGGGCAGATTTCCACTGACAATCAAAATTTAAAAATTTCCTTCCATTCCAAATTTAGATATCTGGTTAGATTTTTAGCAGTGTGCAGTTGATTCTAGTCATCTTGATAATGATGACTAGAATCTTGATAATGACTAACCTAGTAGTTAGGTATAGGTAGACTCAGCTAAAATGGGTACTTGGAAGCAAGATGAGGCCACTCTGGTATTTGTATCCTTTATTCAGTCTGTTTCACTACCCATAGTTTAATTTTAAACACCATTTGCCAGCTGCATTCAGTTTCTATCGTGTTAGCCTGAAATGTGCTAGAGAAAATAAACTAAGACCAATAGACTTATTTTTCTGTTTGTCTTTCGACTTAACATTTTAGGATCAGACTTGGCTTGTATTCCAGACTCAGGGTGCCAGAAAAGTAAATAATACACAATAATACTTAGGCTTATCTTCAATACCCTTGTTTTGTTATGGCCAATTAGGCTAATTTTAGTGATGGTCAGAGGCTTCTAAATTGGAGGGCAGTAGTAACTCCTGTAAATACCAATTTCCAAATGGTATCTCTCTGTTCCAGCCCATCACAACAGTTTTAAAACCAGCTTTTGTTTTTGTTTTTGTTTTGTTTTGTTGCTTTTTGTTTTTTAACAGGAGAGCCAGTGTAACTCCTTCAAGACTGGAGTGACACACACTGCATCTGCATCTGCCTCATGTGAGTTCTCATTTTGGCAGCAGCACTCTGCTAGGCTGGAACCTCTGTAGAGGTTTGCCCTTTATTTTTCTAAATCTATAAATTACTACATAGTGTGTCTTGGTGGCAATGGTAAAAAGTGCATGAGAATTCCAAACTTCCCTGCAGAAAGTTTTCTGCTCATTCCAAAGGGACTTTGTCCTTTAATATGTATTCTATCTTGTATGAACAGCATCTACTCAAAACAGAGCCCACAACTTTCATCCTGAAAACATAGTTATTTTTTGAAGAACTGTTTTTTCCTTGCAGATTATGGAGTAAAGAATATCTTTAAATGCTCTCAGTAACTTCAACTTTCAAAGCGTTGGTTGTTTTCTTTATAGTCTAATTATGTAACCTGAGAACACTGTGTGCTGTCCTAGTGGCTGAAGCAGTCCTCCTTTTGGGACTCTAGCCCTTAAAATAGCTTCTTCCTTTGTCTTCCGATATTGAGTAACTAGGGGTAGGCCAGAGTACCTTCTGGGAGAAGAAATAAGCAGATATTGTGTGAAGTTATGTTTACTCTGAAGCTATTGCCTGGGTTTTGGAACCACAGAAAGTCAATTGTGAGAGTTGAGCTTGAAGCTGTGCATCATTTACTTGCCACAGTTGTGGGAGAGAAATTGAAATTAGAGCCTTTGCAGCTGTGGAGAGGCATAAAGCTCTAAGTCTGAGGAGATATATGTGGTTTCCTATAAATATCTGAGGCTGGCTTTGTAGGGCCTGGTTGATTAAAAAAGGAATTTTATTTTTTATATTTTACTTTTATTTTTAAAGGAATGGCAGTACTTAGCTTCAGGAATTTTTGCCACCAGGTCACAATAAATATGTTTATCACTGAGGGACACTTAGAATAAAACATCTAAATTCATGCTCTGTGTGGCTGCAATTCTGCTTCTCCAACCTTGGTTGTACTATATAGCAGATAATTTAATGACCAAGGAGTTTGTGTTGCTGAAATGATTATCTGGGAAAATCATTTGTGATTATCTGGGAAAATTGACATTTTCTCATAAGCTTGTAGGTCTTACTGATTAATAGAGCTTGATGAAATAGTGTTGTCAGGGTAGAACTTGGACTCTCTTTATTAAATCCATTCCCACTTGTGAGTAGAGCAGTTTATTTTGGACTAGTTGAAAAAAATTGGAGGGAGAAGTGTATGTTTCAACACCCAAGCTTAAGTTTTGATGGCTTATGTAATCTAGAAATTCACTTTTTGCCGTGGTAGTATATATACCCTATCACAAAGAGCTTTTGTTTGTTTGTTTTTTGAGATGAAGTCTCACTCTGTTGCCCAGACTGGAGTGCAGTGGTGCAATCTCGGATCACTGCAACCTCCGCCTCCTGGGTTCAAGCATTTCTCCTGCCTCAGCCTCCTAAGTAGCTGGGACTGCAGGTGCAAGCCACCACGCCCAGCTAATTTTTGTGTTTTTAGTAGAGATGGGGTTTCGCCATATTGGCCAGGGTGGTCTCAAACTCCTGACCTCAAGTGATCCACACGCCCCAGCCTCCCAAAGTGCTGGGATTACAGGTGTAAGTGCTGGGATTACAAGTGTGAGTTACCACTCCTGGCCTTACAAAGAGCTTTTGGAGACTCAAAGAGACCTAAATTTTGGCTTCAGCTGATGTTTGTACTTGCTATATAACTTCACGTCAGCAAATGGGGAAGATATATCATATTTTTAGGAAGTACTCTGAGCTCATTGAGAAAAAGGAAATTTAAAGTATTTCCATAGGTGGAATTTCTAGAAAGTCACTTCGGTTGAACACTTGGGAAATTCTGCCCTGCCAATAAATATAATGTGGCAAGTATAGTGTTTTTATTTTCTGCTATTCTAGGATTTGTGCTGTCAAAATGGGGATTTGAGACTTTTTCTCTCCTGTATTGTTTTTCACTGAAAATTATGAATACATTAATTCGTGCTTCAAATCCAAATTGTCTCATAGACATAGGTTTTACTCGATAGTCACTCCATTGCTCTATAGTTACCTAATTTCTCTAGCTGGAGAAATTGCTGATTTAGGGGTGAGTGTGGGTGGGAGTAATTAAGGTTTGTTTTTTGTCTCCCACTCTTAAGGCATATCCAGCAAATTGTCCTTCTGAAAAAATTAACAATTGAAAACATTTTATATGGACCAAATCCTATAAGAATAAATGTCAGTAGATTACCCAAATTACTTAGCTATACTGGAATTTTATTTCATTAAATACAGTTTGAAATAAATGGGGCCTTGGTTAGGATTGAGAAATAATTTTTGTTTTATGGAGATTGTACTAAAATGAGATTTACTTGCAACTCGGGTGGGAGCATGGGGCATTGAGGAGGGTAAGGTGAGAGTGGTTATACTTATAACAAATTTACAACAGTAGGTGCCATGCCTTATGGTTTTATGATACACCAGCTCTTACGCTATTAGTGTATATAGCACTTTATTTTTTTAACCACAGTGTACATCATATAGATTTAGGAATTCCACACTTAAGTCTTCAACAAGTTTTTTTTAGGGGGATGGGAGAGGATGAGGCAGGATTTAAGGGGAAGAAGGTAATATAGCCAGTTTTGAAAATGTTAGCCATGGCTGGGCATGGTGGCTCAGCCTGTAATAGCAGCACTTTGGGAGCCCGAGGCAGGCGGATCACTTGAGGTCAGGAGTTCGAGACCAGCCTGGCCAACATGGTGAAATCCCCGTCTCAACTAAAAATACCAGGTGTGGTGGCGGGCACCTGTAATCCCAGCTACTTGGGAGGCTGAGTCATGAGAATCGCTTGAATCTGGGAGGCAGAGGTTGCAGTGAGTCAAGATCACGGCCACTGCACTCCAGCCTGGGCAATGGAGCGAGACTCTGACTCAGAAAAAAAAAAAAAAAGAAAAAAAAAAAAAAGTTAGCCAGGGATAGCATTGGCATTAAATTATTATTACCCTTGTGACAACCAAAGAAATAAAGATGGTTTTTTTCTTTTGGCATTGTTCTGATGAGACTCAAAAGACCTTAAAAGGCTTCTGGTTTTAAAATCTGACAAATATTTATTAAAGGATTTTGAAAGCCCAGCTTGCTTTTTAAAAACTTCAGTTTAATTTTAAAAATAGATATACATTAATGTAAGTTTTAAAGGTACAAGAAGTACATGACAGTTTCCTTCCCTGTCTCTTAAAGGCCACTCAGTTCCTTTCCTAGGTGGCAACTAGTATTACTGTTATATATTTCCAGAAATATTCTAAAGGATTGTTTTTGGAAAGGGAAAGTTGAATCACACTCATTAAAGTATTAGCACCAACTTGGATAGGTAGACTAATTGCAATGAAAAATCAGTTTGCGCCAAAAGCTAAAGATGTTAATAGTAGATGGAAGAACTATAATAATAATAGTTGCATTATTATGAGATTACAAGAATAGGATGGATATTTTTGCCTCATTTGGCATTTAGCAAGCTAGCAGGTCTTTTTAGCTGTTATTTTTAATATGGCTTACTCTCTCCTGGAGACTGATGGAAAGATGCTTACCTAAATATTTCATTTGGAAGAAACCTATTTAAAGGAGCAACATTTTCTTTTCTTTTCTTTTTTTTCTTTTTGAGACAGTCTCACTCTGTCGCCAAGGCTGGAGTGTAGTGGCACAGTCTCGGCTCACTGCAGCCTCCACCTCCTG
This sequence comes from Pan troglodytes, assembly GCF_028858775.2. Lineage (NCBI taxonomy): Eukaryota > Metazoa > Chordata > Mammalia > Primates > Hominidae > Pan > Pan troglodytes. Next base: position 115,207,748 of record NC_072406.2, on the reverse strand, counting down.
GGTTCAAGCGATTCTCCTGCCTCACCCTCCCGAGTAGCTGGGATTACAGGTGCCCGCCATGACGTCCAGCTAATTTTTGTGTTTTTAGTAGAGACGGGGTTTCACTGTGTTGGCCAGGCTGGTCTGGAACTCCTGACCTCAAGTGATCCGCCCGCCTTGGGCTCCCAAAGTGCTGGGATTACAGGCGTGAGCCACCGCACCTGGCCGCAACATTTTCTTTATGCTTGAATTTCAGTAGTAAACTCTAAATAAAGTTTTTTCATTATGGAAAATTTCAGACTTACACAATAGAGAGAGAACCCCTCATTGCCTGAAATCCCTGTTATTTGACCTGTAACAAACTCAATGCTCCTTTGGCAGATAAGGAGAGATTTAGTTTTATATACACATTTGCATATTTTTTTTTTTTTAGACAGAGTCTCGCTCTGTCACCCAGGCTGGAGTGCAGTGGCATGATCTCAGTTCACTGCAACCTCTGCCTCTCAGGTTCAAGCGATTCTCCCACCTCAGCCTCCTAGCTGGGACAACAGGCATGCGCCACCACACCCGGCTAATTTTTTGTATTTTTAATAGAGACGGGGGTTTCACCATGTTGGTCAGGCTGGTCTCGAACTCTTCACCTCAAGTGATCTGCCCGCCTCGGCTTCTCAAAGTGCTGGAACTACAGGCATGAGCCACCACGCCTGACCAATTCTTCAATATCTAACTCCAGTTCATATTTAGATTTCCCTAATTGTCACAAACATGTCTTTTTATGGTTGGTTTACAATAATAACCTGCAAAATACAATTTTGATGGCATACATTGTTAGAGCTGATAAGAAAAGAGTTAATCTAACAAGTGGAACAAATATGTTGATTGGAGAAGGCATATAAAGCAACTACCCAAGCCAAACAGGAATTCCAAAAATAAATTATTTTAAAAGTTCATTTTGAAGGATTTCTGCAACAATTATGCACAACACCGAAGCCTTCAACATACATAGACCTCCCTTACCTAGTTTTCTGTGTACTTTTATTCTCACGATTAATATCACAGCTATGCATATTCATTTTTTTAAACTGTGGGAATGAAAGAATAAAGGAAAAAAAGTTTGGAATAGGTTTCCTGAGAATGAAGGAACTATACTGAATAATTTGATAATTCAGCTTGTTGCTGTGCTCCTGCTATATAATATGACCTATTTCCACAGACTAACAATTGAGTTCTCTAATTACTTGGGGCAATACAGAACATGGAGTTTGAGGGGGAAGAAGAAAAATGGCAGAATTAGGAGGGGGGAAGAACTGGGAAAGAGCAGAAATTCATTCATTTGCATTCTGTTTTAATTGGCTGTTCTTTCTGCTAACTAATGAAAACCTCCTCTTTGTGCAGTGTACAAGTCCCCAGAGTATGAGTCCCTTGGTTTTGAGCTTACTGTGGAGAGATTAGTTTCTATTGGCTATCCCCAGGAGTTGCTCAGCTTTGCTTATGATTCTACATTCCCTACCAGGTAATTTTTAAAGATATTTTTGGATTAAGACTAGATTAAGACTACTTTCCTTACCCCTCAAATTAGACATTCCAAATTTATCCTTAACAAAAAAAACCCCCAAAACATTGAATAATTCTTTGTTGTTTTTTTGGTTGGTTGATGTTGATTCTAAAATTACCATGAACTTTTCATATACACCATATCTTGGTGTTCCTGAATTAAGCTCAGTTTATTGCAACTGAGGAAGACCCACTTACAGGTAAAAAAGGAGATTACTAAAACTGATGGGCAGTAATCACAGGTGGTGCTATTTGGGGCTGTTGGCAAATAGGTACGTGTTTCTCTAATACACTTAACATGATAGAAGCTTGGCAGTTTCCATTTCTGGATTTGATAGGGAATATTTAAGATTAAGAAAATGATGTTTGAGATGCTATCATATATATCCCACATACAGCATCTAATGGAGAAAAATATAAGCCTTCTCAGTTGTCCAAGAAAAAAGAATGTTTTAGAATGGTACCAGCTGTGTAGTAAGAGGAATGTTTTTTATACCTTGTTTGATTAATCACTTATTCCTTACAGAAAACAATTATGATTTTCTGTCTGGACGGAGTCAATATTTTTTAGTTGCTTTAGAATTAGTTTTTAAGATTTTACTCACTTTAGCTATATTAGGACATACTTTGAGTTGGTACAAAGCTTGAATTAAATGAGGTTGGTTCATGATGATTAAATACTACTACATAAAATTATTGCCTGTATTACTTTGCATTATCAATAATGTCTTCATTTTCACATAGGGGACTTGTCTTTGACACACTGTATGGAAATCTTTTGAAAGTCGATGCCTATGGAAACCTCTTGGTCTGTGCACATGGATTTAACTTTATAAGGGGGTGAGTACAGAGAACCTTTAGCCTCTTTCTAATGTTAAAGTCAAACAATGTGAAGATGACATCATCTCCCCAGATGTAATATATTTCCCTATTACTTTTCATCATTAAAGAGCAAATTCCCTTACATAAGGTTAGTTAACAGTTATTTATTAGGCAGTTGGAACCCAAACTGACATATAGTTAGAAATTACATTTTGTTTAAATTAAGTGCCTTCCAATTATACAGCATACAACAAAACTAATCTTGAAACTTGCCCAGAAGAACTTTAGTAGTTTTGACTTATTTGAAATTCTAAGATTTTTATTTTCTTCTTTCTAATACAGTTCTCAGGTAGCTGTTCAGAAGAGGTATGTATATAAAAATGCTTTGAAAAATTTTAAACTATAGCAATTTAAATGATTAAGAGATTTTTAATAGCCAATACGTTTTTTAGATTCTAATGAATCTAAACTTTGAATCCTGACATTTGATTGTGTCATTAAAAAAATGTAAACATAAGGTTAAAGTGAATATGTGCTAATAATATTTTAAACAAATAAGGATAAGCTTTATTTTCAAAATAAAAATATTTCCACTATTGTCACTAATTTGAACTTTTTACCCTAGTAAACAGCAGATGAAATTTAGTATCTACTATTTTTTTGTGAAATGTCCCAATATTTTCAAATCATAATGCCACAATTTGACAACTTCTGTAGCTATAGCTTTACTGTTATACATTTTCTCTACTGTTATGCCACCTTATTTACTATTGACATTGTATTAAGGTCAGAACAACAGCTCGTAAAACCAGAATAGGATGTGTGTCAGTCTCTTATGTAACTTTTCCATTTACTATTCATTCTTGATGGCAGAATAGGAAAAACACCAGGCTACATTGAAATGTTTAAAAAGACAATGTCTTTTTTTGTGATAAGAGGCACAAACCAACTGTAATTGTACCAGAGCTTCCTTTAGATTTGAGGTCACAGGATGCCCCTTAGAATTGAAGCATCTAAGACTCTTTAGTTGGCATTACTGACATTACACAGGCTCAGAGATTTCCATGTATACATGAGAACGGTGTGAAGTAAACACCCATCTTGACACATCTGAGCAGGCCAGTGATTACATCCACATTTCTTTCACTGTTTCTTTCATGAGGGGGTTTGTTCAGGATCCATGAAAATATCAGGAAACAGGATTTAGAATATGAAGTAATTACAGGTTGTACTAGTAACTTAAGCTATTTTATACACAGATATTGTCATCATAACTCAGAATCTCAATGAAGATGAACCAGGGTTCTATTATGTCTAAAAAGGAATTTTTGTATTATAAGGGAGGGGTAGGCAGAGAAGAAAAGAGAAGCAGTTGGATAAGTTAGTACTACGATCAAATTTCCAACTCAAGATCCACAGACTTCCTCTCTTACCTTAAATAAGCCAATAAAGTTTCCACATAGCTCCTTTGCTAATGCATTTAATAGTGTTTCAAAAATAAGTCATTTATGAGTAAATGCAGAATCATTCAAATAGCACTTAGCACTGTGCAGTCTTTAGAGTTAAACAGAAAAGCTGGCCAGGCACAGTGGCTTACGCCTATAATCTCAGCACTTTGGGAGGACAAGGCAAGAAGACTTCTTGAGCCTAGGAGACCATCCTGGACAATAAAGTGAAACCCTATCTCTACAAATATCAAAAATTAGCTGGGCATGGTGGTGCATGCCTTTGGTCCCAGCTATATGGGAGACTGAGGCAGGAGGAGTGCTTGAGCCCAGGAGGTTGAGGCTGCAGTGAGCTGTGTTGGTGCCACTGTAGTACAGTCTGTGTAACAGAGCAAGACCCTATCTCAAAAAAATAAAAATAAATTAATAAAATTAAAATTCCCATGAAAAGAAGAGACTGAAGATAGAGGGAAAGAAAGTTATCGAAGCTATTACAGTGGTAGACAAGGCTGGAAAAGAAGGACTCCATCAGGCTTTGCTAATGAGTTAGGACCTTATTTTTTGATAAATTTTTATTCTGTGGGTCACAGAAAGTTAGTAGTAATCTGTGCTGTAACTGTTTTCTTCCCATTCCAAGTGTAGCATTTCTTCTTTTATGATATATTACCTTCCCCAAATTGATTTTTATTTTAAATATATACTAGTGTGATTTGACACTGAAGTTTACAATGTAATTGCTAACTATATTTATAAATCAATTTGGGTTCTAACTGCCTAATAAATGTTAACCATCTTTATGTAAAGGAATTTTTCTTTAATGATGGAGGGAATAGGGAAGTATATTGTATCTAAGGAGACAGTGTCAGCTTATTAAATCTAACTGAAGAAAGTATATTTTTACTGTTACCTTCCACCTTACTTTTATTAAAGAAAGTCTTGGAAAGCTAGAAGATAAGATACTCTACAAAGTTATTCATTATTGGGAACTCTCATCTCAGAAGAGTGACTTAAGACAGGGAGCTAATGTGATTTTTATATGTCTAACTAGAGTTTATGCCATTTGTAGTTAACAAACCCAGGCAGGAATTAATCCAGGTCACTCTGAGTGTGAGCTTTAAATTTGATTTCCTTTATTTACATTGTTAATCTCCATGTATTCACTGTCAGAACTGTGCATTTTTATATTTTAGTATTTTTCCCTTTGAGTTTCTCTGAAATGTTTTCTTCTAGAAGTGTTTTTGCATCTTTAACAAATTCTGCTTCACTGGCTTTTTTCTTTTAAACCTTGAATTTTCTTCATGGTTCTGTTCTGTCTCTTCTCTTCCTTCTCTGCACACTAAGTGGTTTCATCTCCTCTAATACTTTTCATGATTCCATCTAGTATCTGTACGTAGATGATCTCAGTTATCTCTCAAGGCTGAATCTCTTTTAAGTTCTTGACCTTTGTTTCTAATTGCCTAATAAAAATCGGTTTACTTCAAACTTAGTATCACTAAAATAGAACTACTCTCTCACATCGCTTCTTACCTAGTTTTCATATTTCTGTTCATCGTACCAACCACCTCTCAGAGACACCTTAGCATGGACATCATCATCTTTGACTCTTTAATGTTCCCCCAGCCAAATCTGCTCAGTTTGCCGGGTCTTATTTTACCTTGGTAATCTCTCTTGAATATATGAGTGAGCTGAGATCACGCCACTGCACTCCAGCCTGGCCGACAGAGTGAGACTCTGTCTCAAAAAAAAAAAAAAAAAAAATTCTGAGAGTCAACTGGGTGATTCTGGGTTGCACAGCTGATCTCTCTATGCTCTTTCATATGTCTGTGGTTAGCTGGTGGGTGACCTGGCATCTGATCTACAATGGCCTCATGCACATGTCTGGCATTCACAGGCTGTTGGCCGAGTGCTTCATTTCTACATGTAGCCTTCTATCCTCCAGCAGACTATCTCACTGTCATGCACATAGTAGTCCATGGTTCCAAGTACTGCAAGAGAGATTAAGCCTCAATACACACATGTTTTTCTAGGTCTCTGCTTGGATCCCATTTGCTGCTATACAAGCCTATATTCAAGGATAGAGAAATAGACTGAGTTCTAATGGGAGGAGCCACAAAACTGCATCACAAAGAGACAGGAAGAATTTGTGGCCATTGTTGGAGTGCATCACATTGTCTTTCCCCAGTTTATCCTAAAACAGCCACTAATTTAATTTTGTTTTACAACTCAGCCCCGATGGGATTATCCTCTGCTTTAAAACTGTCAGTAGTACCCTCTTGCCCCTAAATGGTGTAGAAACAGTAGCTTAATCTGCCTCAACCCATCTTTCTAGCTTAATTTTTCTCTGCTCCCCTTTCTCTACCCAAATTGGACTAGTTTCACAACTGGTCCACCTAGCCTTTAAGGCCCAGCTCATATACCAGCACGTGCATGAATCCTTCCTAGATTTTCCTCTCCTTAGTCCTCACATTTGCTTCTCTCTACCTCTTAAGTTGAAATGGTGTTCCCTTCTTTGGTTTTCTCATAAATGTTTGCACCTTTCTTGTAGTACTTATGATTTTTTACCTTATAATTATATGTGTATGTGACCCACCTCGCCCACCACACTGACAACTCTTTTAAGAGCTGGAACCTAAGCTGGACATCACACCTGTAATCCCAGCTACTTGGGAGGCTGAGGTGGGAAGATTGCTTGAGCAATCTTCAGGAGTTTGAGTCCAGCCTGGACTTAAAATAGCAAGACTGTCTTTAAAAAAAAAAAAAAAATTAAAATTAAAAAAAATAAATAGCTGGAACCTGAACTCGTTCATCTTCATAGCTATCCATGCGTAATATTCGGAATTCTGTCTTGCACATAGCCATCAAAATATTTGAGTTAATTTTTGAATAATGCTATTTCCCAATTATTATAATGTTATTTTAAAAATCAGTTAATTTTCAAATTTTTCTTTCAGACCAGAAACTAGAGAACAGTATCCAAATAAATTTATCCAGCGAGATGATACTGAAAGATTTTACATTCTGAACACACTATTCAACCTACCAGGTAGATTCATTCTATGCTTATTTATACTGATGCTTTCCCTTCTGTGACCATTAGTCTGTATTCAAGGGAGGTAATGAAATAAGTTTGAATTATTTCATTATAGCTTATGAATATCTGTTCTTCATTTTTCAGAGACCTACCTGTTGGCCTGCCTAGTAGATTTTTTTACTAATTGTCCCAGATATACCAGGTATGTACATACTATAATTATTTTTTTCCAATTGATTTTTTAAATTAATGCACAGGGTTTTAGAGAACTGGCCATTGTAGGTCTTTTCTGCTTTTCTAAAGTGAATTTAGTGCTAGTGAGAGATGCCACATTGCCAACCTGAGAGATGGGACAGCACCAGCAGCTCCATGCAGGCTATCACCTCCCACACGGCCCCTCTCCTTGCCAGTGTGCTGCAGCCACCACTTCTGATTGGCTTCTCCTGGGAATGAAGACGGCCAGCAGAGGTGCTAATTGTGACAACTGAGTGGGAGGTTTGTGTGATGATTATCTGTCCAAGCAGAATTACACTAAAACCCCCCAACTCATTTCACAGCAGCTACCCAGGAGCCATTCAGGGATGGTAATTTAATTTCATTCCCAGGCCCGGCAAGATTTGATTAAGGAATAAATACTGTGTATCTTATCAGAAGTAAAATTTTGCGTAAGTCTTAAACAAGTTATCCTCTCCCTTTAGGGAGAATTATATAGCCAATACTGAAAGTTTAGCCATCTATATACCAGAGTTGGCTAACTTCTTATCCTCTTTGGGCTTTATCCACTTGAAGACACTAAATTTGGTGGAAAGCTGAGTCACTGAACTAAATAAAAGAATGGACAGTACCTTTGTACTTAGGGACAGTGTCAGGAAAGTCAGGGTGGAAAGAACCTAAATGACCAATTTTAAGTTTTAAATGTTTCTTCAACCTGTTTCTAAAAAGTGATAAATAAAAAAACCTGACATTTTTGGAACTTTGGCCTTTTAGCTTCCATTCAATATATTCTTCTATCACTTTGTATTTGTTCACAATTACTGTATTCCATTGCACACTATAGCCATTTCTGGTGGTCAAAGTGGACTTTCATTAGGGAGTAATTATTTTCCTCATTAGCCACAGCCTTTACCCATGTGATATGGAACCTTTGGGTCCCCTGGGAAATTTTTGATATATATTTGGTTTACCCTGTTTTGGATCCCCTGTCATGTTATTTTTATCTTTCTGTAGTTGTGAAACAGGATTTAAAGATGGGGACCTCTTCATGTCCTATCGGAGTATGTTCCAGGATGTAAGAGATGCTGTTGACTGGGTTCATTACAAGGTACCTAGAAGCTGTTTCTTCACCTGCTTGCTTTCTGGCATGTGTTTTATGGCGTGGCATTAACTTTCCAAATGGAGCAGAATATTTCTTTTTTTAAAAAAAGAAAAAACAGATTTGCCCCCTAGTGATAGCTCTCTAGAATACATTTGTTCTTGTCTTTGGTCTCGGTGGTAATGTTGATCTTTCCTCAGTGATGGTGTTTGGCTTCTGGATTTTATTTTAGTTTGCATTTCTCAAACTTAGAAGAGGTTTTAGTGTATTACATTATACTTAACATATCCTTTGTGGATGACAGTGGTCCATTTTTTTTGTCCAGATACCTCCCACCCGACTAATAACATTAATAAATATTAAATTTACATGTATTATAAACTATTGAATAAAATATGAAATGCCTTTTAATTTCAAACTTAAAATATAAACTGTTTTATATTTTGAAGACAAATTTTAGAGGCAGGGTTGCAGCAAATCATACCTGCTACTTTTTTCTGGCCTTCTCTAGTTTGTCCACTTTTCCATTTTGGTAAATCCTTAAGAAATGCATTTGGGGCTGGGCATGATGGCTCATGCCTGTAATCCCAGCACTTTGTGATGCCAAGGCAGGTGGATTGCTTGAGCTCAGGAGTTCAAGACTAGCCTGGGCAACATGACAAAACCCTGTCTGTACAAGAAATACAGAAAATTAGCCTGGCATGTTGGTGTGGACCTGTGGTCCTAGCTACTTGGGAGGCTGAAGTGGGAGGATCACCTGAGCCTGGGGAGGTCGAGGCTGCAGTGAGCTGAGATTGTACCACTGCACTCTAGCATGGGCAACAGGGTGACCTTGTCTCAAAAAAAGAAAGGATTTGGGTTGATTAGTAAAAACCATTTTTCTTATAAACTACATGTTAAAAACTGATTTTGTTCTTTTCTTAATTCTTTTTTTTTTCCTTCCTCCAGGGCTCCCTTAAGGAAAAGACAGTTGAAAATCTTGAGAAGTATGTAGTCAAAGATGTAAGTAATATAGGGGAAAATAGATCTGCATAATAGCTCATTTTACCTATTAGGGAAATTAATAACAAGCTGATTTATAATGAAATGGACAAAAGAAGAGATTTGTCTTGGCATAGTATGTGTCGGGTATAATCACCAAGAATATTCAGCTAGAGCATAGGTCTTAGTAGAGTTTTTCCTGTTTCTTGATAGGCAAGGAGACTCAGTATTTCATTTTTCCTGTTTCTTGATAGGCAAGAAGACTCAGTATTGCATTTGTTCGCTTAGCTTCAATTATAATAGCAGTTAGAGGTTTACTGTATGCACATCATCACCATGCTAAGTGATTACATGCATTATGCCATTTAATCTTCTGTATGACCTTGAGTTAGGTATTATTGTTGCCTCTGTTTTATAGATAAAAAACCTGAGAAATAGAGGGATTAAATAACTTGCCAGAGGTCACACAGTTAGTAAGTAGTAAAGCTAAGTCACACCCAAATCATAACTACTGCACTAGATCATCTCAAAAATGTGCATATATGTTACTGTTATTTAAAATGCCTTTAACCTGTCAACAGAGAGTAATGAGGAAAGCTTTAAAGTAGCTTAAAAGGCATTAGTGGCAAACCTGATAAAATTTTTTTAAAAATCTGTGGTTAATAGTATTGTACCAATGTTAATTTCATACTTTTGATAATTATACTGTGGTTATATAAGATGTTAATATTAAGGGAAACTGGAGGAAGAATATATGGGAACTCTTTATTTTCACAGCTTTTCTATAAGTCTAGAACTGTTTTAGAATAAAAATTAAACACACATAGTGCCCCAAGATGACATACTTCTTTCTTTTCCTACAGAGTAAAAGTAGCAGAATACAGTATTTTCTCAAAGTACTGTGGTAAAGATTTCTTGTTTTCAGTTTTTGTGCTTCCTATTTTCACCCACCTCCCTTATTTCAAGAAAGAACACTGAATGGGGAGGGTCCGGGAGAATTTGAGTGAAGGAATCTATTTGCTATGCGAGAAGGAAAAGATATTTTTCTTTCCAGGCACGTGAGGGGTTAGAATTTCCTCATTTAAGCGCACGTGGGTGTGGGTATTTCTAGGTAGCATCTGCACATGTCATTTCATTCTGCAAGGTGTTCTATAAAACCATAGTGTACACACTGAAAGCCATATCTAATAATCTCTATGTAGAGCATGTTTAAATCAGCTTCTGCTGACCTTTAACACACCTCACATACTTCAAGAAATCTCAAGGTAATTTAAACTCTTTCCTGAGGCAGACATCATGAGGAAGGTAGAGATATGTTGTTAACAGCCATATAACCCCTATAAATATGTGTATAATTTTACATGTAAATCTATTACATACACTGTGTATACTACATATGTTAATACTTTATTCATTTATAGTGATAATGTGGGCTTTTAAGTGCAAAATTCCGAAATCAGCTAACCCTTAAAAGGTTCCCCCATTCCTGTTGTGGACAGAAATCCAGTATTTGACAACTCCAAAGTGTAAAGATAAAAATGTTTTCGTGTTTCACTCATTATCCAATTACATTTCAGGGAAAACTGCCTTTGCTTCTGAGCCGGATGAAGGAAGTAGGGAAAGTATTTCTTGCTACCAACAGTGACTATAAATATACAGATGTAAGTGCTTCATGTTTATATTTATTTATGCAGTGGAATTATTTTGGCCTAAAGAACTGTGAAGACAATGAGGAAGATAGAAGTTTATTAAGTGAAAATAGTTTCTTGCCTTCTCATTTTCAAAGAGTAAAAAGGCAAAAATATACAGGATAACAGTGGTTCTCAAATTTTTCTAGAAATTTATTTTAACCATTTTCACTGATTATAACTGGCTACTTGAAAATTTTAATCTTGGGGTTATTTAAAACATTTGTAAAGATTAAAATGGCTTTTGTGTCTCTTTGGAGCATCATTTCTATAAACTTGAGCAGTCACACCCCTTATTGATGTGTATGTATGACTTTCCCTGCTGTTGGAAGACCTGCAGCAATAGATGCTGCACAGATGTTTTGGCTCTTAGCTGTCAAAAATTTATATATCTTTTTTTTTTTTTGAGACAGAGTCTCACTCTGTCGCCCAGGCTGGGGTGCAGTGGTGCGATCTCGGCTCACTGCAACCTCTGCCGCCTGGGTTCAAGCAATTCTCCTGCCTCAGCCTCCCAAGTAGCTGGGATTACAGGCACCTGCCACTGCGCCTGGCTAATTTTTTTGTATTTTTAGTAGAGACGAGGTTTTAACATCTTGGACAGGCTGGTCTTGAACTCCTGACCTCGTGATCCACCCACCTCGGCCTCCCAAAGTGCTGGGATTACAGGCGTGAGTCACTGTGCCCGGCCCAAAATTTACTACCTCTTAAAAACAGTTTTTTCCCATGATTAAAGCATGTGGAAAAACTGATCTAACTCCTTAACTTCATCTTACTTTTGCTGAGACACTTAAAAGTTTATAGTACTGGCAAGAAGTTCCACTTCCCCCAATTCGCTGTACATGTAAACTTGATTTAGACACCTGGTGATTTGTAGTAAACAGTCTTACATAAACCATTGGTTTGTTGACTTAGTTGGTCTAGGGATGGCAGTAGCGAAGCCAAGGTGATAGGTTATTTCTGTGTGAGTCATTAGTTTTCTCTATACCCCTACCTCATATGCTCCTTTCCTCCAAATGTGTGTTCAAAAACATCTTCCAGAGGAAGTATGTATCCTCCCTGAGAATGTCAGAAGCCTTTTTTTCTTTTTGGTATATGGTAAAGCATTAATTTCTGGCTTCCACTGCCATGATTTCATAAAATTTAGAGGAAACAAGAATGTGGTGAGTCCTATGTTGAAAAAGACATGTTTTGTGAAAAGCTTGTAATTTCTTTAGGTTATATACCTTTTGCAAAAGTAGTATATGGACCTTATGTTAAATTTTTTTTTCCAGAAAATTATGACTTACCTGTTTGACTTCCCACATGGCCCCAAGGTACCGTATGTGACTCAATAGACCATTGCTTTAATAACAGTGAATGCATTTAATCATTCCGGAATATTAAGGGGGAAAGAATTGGTCAGAACCCACCCAGAAAAGTCCTACTTTTTAAGCCTATTGTCTAATCTTCATTAACATTAGAAGTAATCCAGGAGCTAGTAGAATTTAAAATCAAATTGCTAATTTAGAGTCCGCAACTTGAATACTTAATAGACAGAAATAAAAGGGATATTCATGTGATGTTTAGTAGGATGGGATCAGAATAATTTTATGCCCACGAAGTTCTATGCAAAATTAAGTTTGTGTGGCAATGAAAGGAATTTTCAGGTTGTGGATGATATTTGATTAACAGAAACAGAAAATGTATGTGTATTCTTGACAACTTCTAGATTTTGTATTAGTTGTTGCTAAGTTTTTGCCAAGAGAGCACTCAACCTTGATATTTAGCAGAGAAGTCTTCATTTCTGCAGTACGGCTGCACTTAGGTTTAAGGAATACTCCTTGCAACTTAGTCACATACTTACAGAATTTTAGTCCTAGACTTTAGTGAATAAACATCAGCAAATCCCTGTTTTGAGAACACCTGAAATCACAGTGTGCAGTGCCCTTCAGGTTGGTCTTAAAAGGTTAATGCCAGGGTTCCATTTCAGGATAGTCATGATTTTAATGGGCATAACTCAGTATTGTGATTAGCTTACACTGTGAGCCAAAAGCCAGTGTGTACCTAGAGCCATCATTCTGAGAATGTAACCAGTGAAATTTCCTAATAGTTACATGTTAGTTTGTATACTTTAGCTCTGATGCCTGCCTCTGTCTTAATCTGTCCCTTGGGTATTGATTTGCATCTCTCCCTAGCTCTTTTGAGCTCCTTTTAGCAAATTTCAGGTGAGCACACTTTCATAAAGTGCTGTAAAATAAGTTATTGTAATTTAGTAGTAGATGAAATGATTTAATGTATAGAATGTGTTATTACAGTTATTATTTATATCTTGTCTGCTTCCCAAAGGATATGGCTTATAATACATAGACACAATTTTTTTTTTTTTTTTTGAGATGGAGTCTTGCTCTGTTGCCAAGCTGGAGTGCAGTGGCACGATCTCGGCTCACTGCAACCTCCCCCTCCTAGGTTCAAGCGATTCTCGAGCCTCAGCCTCCCAAGTAGCTGGGACTACAGGCGCCCGCCACCACGCCCGGCTAATTTTTGTAGTTTTAGTAGAGACAGGTTTTCACCATGTTGGCCAGGATGGTCTTGATTTCCGGACCTTGTGATCTGCCCGCCTCGGCCTCCCAAAGTACTGGGATTACAGGTGTGAGCCACTGTGCCTGGCTGACACAATACCTTTTTAAAAAATAAAATAGTGGGATCTTCTGGCTATACTTAGTATTTTTATATTCCTTGCATCTGAGTGAGATTAAATAGTAATGCCTTAAGGTAAGGAGTGATGTTTCAACTTTTGCTGTTTCTCCTTCACCAGCCTGGGAGCTCCCATCGACCATGGCAGTCCTACTTTGACTTGATCTTGGTGGATGCACGGAAACCACTCTTTTTTGGAGAAGGCACAGTACTGCGTCAGGTGGATACTGTAAGTCATGAGAATGATCTGTCTGCTAGCACATTGTCCTTAATGTTTCTCCTTTCCCCACTCTTACTCTACATAAGGAAACAGGAATTTTTTTTTTTAATTAGCCGTATCTCTCTTTTGAAATTAAGAGTTTTGGTCTTAACTGAAACAGTCAAACAAACCCACTAATTGAAAAGAGTAAGTGCCATTCATTTGGCTGTCTGGCCAAGTAGCACTGGTGGTGCGGGGGTGGGATGGGAGGGTTGTGGGGTGAGGGGAGGATTGTGATAGGATGATAAAGTATTACAAAATCCATATTCTTCACACAGAAAACTGGCAAGCTGAAAATTGGTACCTACACAGGGCCCCTACAGCATGGTATCGTCTACTCAGGAGGTAAGTCACAGACTCCCTTTATTTAATGTCTTTGCTCAGACCTCACTGTGAAAGCTTTGGTAATCTCTCAGCAAAGTGCCACATGTACTGTTTAGTAGTCTAAGATGTCATCTACTGAAGGTAAATAGTTTAGTCACCTCTTAATGCAATAGGAGTCTGGGTTTGAGCAGTTGTTAGTATATCCTAATGAATCTGATTTTCACTAAAATGATCAGTTTTTTTTTTTTAATCCTATTGGAGGCTTTTTCTCAGTGCTTCGAATCACTTGGGGGTACTTCTCAATATGTTCTCAAGGGTTTCTCAAGGAGTTCCATGGGTATAGGTACATAGTATGTTGGAGTTATAAACAGTTGAATAAAGCCAGCTTAATGGCAGATTTGTGATGAAATTGGCAGTGGCTGTTTTGAAGGTTATTTTCACTAAGCTGAGGATGTAGTTTTGTTGCTCTTGGATTTGGTGAGCAAGAGCTCTGGTCAGCACAGTGGAGCTGAAGGCCTTGTCTTAGAAGGCAGTAAAAAGAGAATGGTGAGTCTTTGTCTATTTTTCCTAGTCTGTTCCTCATATAAGAATAAAATGAATCATAGTATTTAATGGTTAAATACTATTGGAATGCTGATTTTAATATAGGGACAGTTTTCTCATTGTTCACTCTGTTGTTTCAGGTTCTTCTGATACGATCTGTGACCTGTTGGGAGCCAAGGGAAAAGACATTTTGTATATTGGAGATCACATTTTTGGGGACATTTTAAAATCAAAGAAACGGCAAGGGTGGCGAACTTTTTTGGTGATTCCTGAACTCGCACAGGAGCTACATGTCTGGACTGACAAGAGTTGTAAGCCATTCATAAATCTTTGGTGTAATTTATATCTAAATGACCAGCTTTGAATCAGTCGTCTTTGATAAACCATTACTTTTTATTCAGGAAGTCAGAGGTGGTCAAAAGGCAGGCCTTGATACTTGGATACTTCCTTCCCATAGAATATTCAGATATTTCACAGAACTCCAGAATTTGAATAAATATGAGAGGTTATCTTGTTTAACCTTCTTGAATCTCTTCGAGGTTAAGTTTAGAATGTTGGTGTCTTGAGTTGTGTTACAGTAACACTAAGTTGTGAACTGGAGCTCAACTTTTCCTCTGTGGTCCCATATTTCCCCAACCATGCCTAGCAGTCCCAGTCTCTCTGCTAACAGCCCATATCTGTGATTCTGGGGCAGTGATGGCTCTGAATGTTAATCACCTCTGGTATTTTTTATTTACTCTTCTGAGATCTAGAGAATGAGGCCATATTGTATTCTTGAACTAAGCTACGCTGTGTATATGCAGTATACACACTGTGCTGAACTGAGTTACGGATATAGTTCTGTAAAAGTGTTTGATATACAAGTTCTCCAGCCAGCCTTGATGCGCATTACCTGCAGTGTGGTGAAGGTGACTCAGGAAACTCAGCCTGCCTGGGGTAGGAGCCCTGGCTCCATAACTTGAAATCTGCATGCTGTTAGGCAAGTTAATGAGATACCCTGTGCCTTAGTTTCCTCAAATGTAAAAATGGGGATAATACCTACCTCCTAAAGCTGATGAAAAACGGAGGTAATATGTGTATAAAGATAGACAGACATGACAGCCTTTCTCAACCGAGGCTCCATATCCGAAACACAGAAAATTATTACTATTATTTTACCTTTCCAATGGAGCTGAATACAGAAAATTATTTGAGTAACACTTTTCTCAATTCTCCTAAAGATGGTAGATAGAAGAAAATGTGTTACATACAGTAGATGAAGGAGGGCTTGTCTTGAGGAACCCAGATTGACAAAGGCTGCAACACACCGGCAGCATGCTGTAGATGCTGGCTGTTGCTGTTACTGTCTGTACTATCAGTGGGATTTTCTGGCTAGCCTTTCATTCACATTTTCAACTTTCTACCTATGAAGTTTTAGAAATCTAGTTGATTTGGCCCTGGACCTGTGACTCAGGAAAAGTCACCTGATTCTCAATCTTTCATCTGAAAATGGGACTGTTAACATTTGCTTAGCTGACTGCACCTGAGACAGCATGTAAATTCTGGTACTTTACAAGCTCAGAATGAGCGTGCAGCTGGAAGGGAAAGTTGTCATCATGGTGTTTAAGCAAGAGGAAAGGCAGTTAAAGAGAAGGTGATGGTGTTCATCTGTTGTCAGACTCCAAGTGGGTATCAGTGAGTTATCCTGAAGAGGGGAAGAGGAGGTAACTGTACACTCAGCATGTTAGTCCCAGGTTCTACTTTCCAGTCACATCTGCAACCTTTTAGTTTAGCAGCAGTTAAGAACTAGGTGCTTATTTATTTAAAATGTCTTCCTTTTCCTTCCAAACCTTAACTAGCACTTTTCGAAGAACTTCAGAGCTTGGATATTTTCTTGGCTGAACTCTACAAGTAAGTTTTCTAAAAATTTCTTTCCCAAAAACTTATTCAGGAATCACTTAGATATAAGAAATGTTCTTTCCAGGCCAGTAATCCCAGCTATTTGGGAGGCTGAGGCAGGAGAATCGTTTGAACCGGGGAAGTGGAGGTTGCAGTGAGCTGAGATTGCACCATTGCACTCCAGCCTGGGCGACAAGAGTGAAACTCCGTCTCAAAAAAAAAAAAAAAAAAAAGTTCTTTCCAGGCCAGGCGCAGTGGCTCATGCCTGTAACCCCAGCACTTTGGGAGGCCAAGGCAGGCGGGTTGCTTGAGGCCAGAAGTTTGAGACCAGCCTGACCAACATGGCAAACGAAACCCCATCTCTACCAGAAATACAAAAATTAGCTGAGTGTGGTGGCACATGCCTGTAATCCCAGCTAATTAGGGTGGCTGAGGCAGGAGAATCGCTTGAAGCTGGGAGGCAGAGGTTGCAGTGAGCCGCCATCACACCCCTGCACTCCAGCCTGAGTGACAGAATGAGATTGTCTTAAAGAATAAAAAAAAGCTCTTCCCAGGATTTTCACTGAGTTTTTCTTTTATCTTTAGGCATCTTGACAGCAGTAGCAATGAGCGTCCAGACATCAGTTCCATCCAGAGACGTATTAAGGTATCCAAATGGGATTTGGGAGAAAACTTGGGAAATAAGTTTAAATGCTTTTTTCACATTTCTGATTTATTATAGAGACTAGCATTCAACTACTGCTCAATAAATATTTGTTGAATGAGCCAAGAATCAATCTTGTTCTTTGTTTTAGAAAGTAACTCATGACATGGACATGTGCTATGGGATGATGGGAAGCCTGTTTCGCAGTGGCTCCCGGCAGACCCTTTTTGCCAGTCAAGTGATGCGTTATGCTGACCTCTATGCAGCATCTTTCATCAACCTGCTGTATTACCCATTCAGCTACCTCTTCAGGGCTGCCCATGTCTTGGTGAGTTAAAGCTGTAATGGACAGCCAAGATGTACTCTAAGCCCAGGGTCAGCAACCAGCTTTGTGAGATGGCACAGGAGATAGTTTGAACATTTCTTTCTGATGTACAGAGCCCAGGGGCAGGTTATATGGTTGCATAAGAAGGGGTCTTTGAGAAAGTAGAACCAACATTGGAAGTTAAGAGTGTAACTTTACTCTCTGAAGTCTACTCTATTAAAAGCTGTATGTGGGCCAGGCATGGTGGCTCATGCCTGTAACCCCAGAACTTTAGAGGCTGAGGTGGGAGGATTGATTGAGCCCAGGAAGTCGAGGCTGCAGTGGGCTGTGATTGCTCCACTGTACTCCAGCCTGGGTGACAGCGAGAGACCATCTCAAGAAAAAGAAAATGTAGTTTTTACATTCCTATATTCTGATCTGTTTCAGGACTATCTTGTTTTTGCTGTAAAATAGAAAGTAAACTCCCCTCTCCATCTTTTCCAATTTCCAGCTGCAGTAGACAATATGGGCACCATTTTGAGGGGCAGGGAGAGAGGAAGACAGGCAACTATAAGTAGTTCTATGAAGATAAGTCTATATTGACTTGTCCTGTGGTCCATTATAGATGTAATTGCATGGCCACCTAACAGAGGAGAGGGGTTAGGATTTGGGGAGTAGCTACTTTGCTCTGCCTGCTTTCTGAGCCTCTAGCTTTTTTCTGTCTAGATGCCTCATGAATCAACGGTGGAGCACACACACGTAGATATCAATGAGATGGAGTCTCCTCTTGCCACCCGGAACCGCACATCAGTGGATTTCAAAGACACTGACTACAAGCGGCACCAGCTGACACGGTCAATTAGTGAGATTAAACCTCCCAACCTCTTCCCACTGGCCCCCCAGGAAATTACACACTGCCATGATGAAGATGATGATGAAGAGGAGGAGGAAGAATAAGGAGGAAAACCAAAACCCCAAGCACCCATTAAACAAGTCCTGGCAGGACTCACAGGAACAAACGAGGTCCCTGTTAGGGTTCTACTCGGGGGAGGGAGGGGGCTCCATGAAAGGTACGTCTGAAAAGTTTCTGAAGATTTTATTATCATAGATACTTGTTTTGGTTTTGTGTATCTGTACTCTTTGCAGATGGTCCAAAATTGTAATGGAGTCTGTATTAGAAGAAAATAAGGGTAAAATCAGGCTGAACTGCATGTATATGGCTCCACTGTGGCTTGTGACACTTTTAAAATCATCCGTATGTCAGTGTATCTGGATACACGAGGAAAAGGAAAGAGTCTCAGAGTGGAACAAAGAGTGGGAAGAGGTGATCTGTAATGTTACAAATTGTGCTATTACTCCAAGGTCCAACTTTTCCAGTGCATTACATGGTATTGTATATCAGTGGAGAAATGTATTATTTCCATGATCAAATGTAGTCTCTGTTAAGGTCAAGTTTTCTTTTATAAGCCTTTAATTCATCCTCAGTGACTCTGGCAAGGCTGCTTCTCTATCACTGGCTTTGCACAGAAGTATGCTCTACTTGCGTTGCTTTAGGGCAGGATTCTATTTTGAGGGAAAAGACAGTATCCTTATTACCTTTTGTTTGTTTAATAGCACAAATGCTTATTTGTTATCCAAAAACAACCTCCTTCTTATCTGTGATAAATCTATAGAAAGAATTTAGCTGCAAGTGGACAAAGGAACAAGCCCCCAGAAAAGAAAGGGAAGAACTGCCTTCTTATACTACAGAACATTCAATAGTGTGGGCTATATAGCTGTGGCTCATGCTACCCAATTCCAGATTTCTTTGTGCTCTAAGAGTTGATTGCTGTATATTAAAATTGAACATCAGAGGATGGGAAGAGGGCTCTGTAAGCCAGAACCTTACTAAAGTAGAGGGCACAATCAGTGTGAATAAATTCACTTCAGAATCTCAAGTCAAGGCCAGGCACGGCGGCTCACGCCTGTAATCCCAGCACTTTGGGAGGCCGAGACAGGCGGATCACCTGAGGTCGGGAGTTCGAGACCAGCCTTACCAACATGGAGAAACCCCATCTCTACTAAAAATACAAAATTACCTGGGCGTGGTGGCGCATGCCTATAATCCCATCATCTACTCAGGAGGCTGAGGCAGGAGAATCACTTGAACCCAGGAGGCGGAGGTTGCAGTGAGCCAGGATTGTGCCATTGCACTCCAGCCTGGGCAACAAGAACGAAACTCCATCTCAAAAAAATAAATAAAAATCCCAATCCCAAGTTGAAATCACTTCTTGTTTTAAACAAGAATGAATCATTACTGTGTATGTTAGGGTATTAAAACTGTTTCACCAGTACAGTGAAAGTTGTTTCAACATTTTAAACAAACAGTGGTTATAGACTCTTTCTTTAACCATCGTATATTTTCTTCCATTCTTGTCATTGGTCAATAGGGGAGGGTAGATTAGCTGCTCCAGAATTCAATAAAGTGTAATATTTCTAACGGTGACTTTGACCTATTCTGTAGTACAACTGTAATAGCTATTGGTCTTCAAGTGGGTTTAGATTTGGTGACATCAGTTTGATATTCTCTTAAAGGAAATAAATATTCAAGAACTGATTATGTTCTAACATGATTATATTCATGGTGTTACATAGGCCTCAATTTTTTCACAGAAAGAAAGATTTTTGGAACAGGACTGTGAAGTGAGGCTTTTAAAAAATTATTTTATAAGCAGAGAACACAGCCTGATAACTTAGTCAAGGATATACTGTCTGTCTCACTACTTTGGACTTATATGGCTTCAGATTAAGTCATCCAAGAAACATACATACATTCTAAATGGTATATATTGGGAATATATGCCCCTTTAAAAGAATCAGGTCAGAAATGCAATAACAATTAGACTGTTGCCCATGTTAGGAGAATGTGTGGTCATCCTAGTTACTAATTACTCTCACTCAAGATGGAGATGTTGTCCAGTTTAACATAGTCTTAAGTTTTCTTAAACCCAAATAATTTATGAGTAGCTTATTACATCTGCAGAGCTACCTTATTATAATAGTACATTTACATATTGTCTCTTTTAGAGTAAGGACCACATGATTGCTTTGCTTTAATTTACCACTTTTTGTATTGCATCCATATAAGAGTGTCTTACTAGCCAGATGATTCCATGGCAAATGATTCTCTGGGTCCAAAGATCGGAAAGTGAAAAGCACACAGCTGGAATAAGCAACAACTCCACTGCTAGTTACAGCTCTCCGTAGGACCACCAAAACGTATTCAAGAGCTCTAGGATTCCATAAGACCCAGAGCAAAATGGTGCCTCTCTGTATATTATTCTTAAGAGTGTGCTGGGAAGTCAATGGTCCATGGGTAGGCAGGGCAGCTGTAACTGGGCTTTTTAAAACAAATTATGAGTTTCTCTCTGTTGCCAGTAGTTAAGGAAGCTGAACTTAAAAGGTATACTTTTTTCCTTAAAAAAAAAAAAAAAAAAAAAAATCCTGCGGAGTTTTATACTGTGAGAAGACCATTCTGCCACTTCTTTTGAGAATTTTTTCCCAGGCATTTTGAAAACACTATAGGCATTGTAGAACACCAGGCAACCCCTTCTTGGTTGCTAGACTGAACTCCCAACCTTACAGCATGTACTGACAGGTCCCCTAGCCTCCCCAGCAGTTGGTCAGTGGTACAGCAGACCCACGCCCTGCCGGGTTTCCTTGGGCAGAGGAATTGCCCAGTACATTCATTCATCTCTGCAAAGATAGTCAGTGAAAACTCTGATGGTGTACTTCAGAAAAGTTGGTCACAGCCAAGAAAGTTTAGTGTTCTATTTAGACCTAAGATTTTTCTCTTGCCATAAGCATACCTCTGCTGAGACCTAAAATAATAACGCAAACCCTTCAAGCTACCCTAAGATACTTTTAGAAGTCGTTTTTAATAGAACTACAAATCCTTAAGTCACATTAGCATGGTTAAGAAACCACTTTAAAAAGCCACATGCAGTTGCATGTCAGATTTAAAAGTATTTTGTCCATGTTTAGGTATTTCTAAATCAGATGTATTTATTTAAGAAATACTTTGTCAACAACTTTAAAGCCCAGCAATTTTTCCAAGGCTGCCTGGTCATTTTAAAATAAATACTCTGCTTATTCACCACGAATAGCCTGAGACAAACAATTACATATTTAAGTCTGTATTAGGGTAGGAACCTTACCCATACCCACATTCCATGTTATGGAAACTATTTCATCTGTCTTTGATGGTGGGAAAAATGGTAACTATGATCTAGCTATTGCCATACAGTTAATGCTCCAATTCCTCACTGGGCTTAGTAGTTTAGGGCTCAAATACTTATGTTTCTCATGATGATCTTTAGTGGTGATCAGGGAATCCAGCTTTTCTTAAAAGTTTTTCCTCAAATAGAACAATTTCAAATGATACACAACTTTTGGGAGGCCCTGAGAGTGAAATCTCTACCGTGGAGCTACCAGAGCAACCCTGCAGATAGAAGAAAAACATGCACTACTGCTAAGGAGCAGGGATGACCACAGGCACAGGCAGCCAGAAAGCAGAAACAGGTGACTTCCAGAAACCCCCGCTGCCCCGTCACGCACCTCCCATAACAAGAACGCAGCACATCACACAGTTCTCGCGCTGCTAGGTATCTAGAAACAGCAGAAAGCAAGTCCTTTAAACAGGCAGCATGTTCATTTATAGAATGAGAAAAAAGCTTTTCTATTCTTTAACCTGGATTTCTCAACCATTTTTCCCTGTCCTCACACACAATGTCTTCATCCCAAGGCCACAACGGTCTGATTCATTCCAACAAAGGTATGTGATCTCAAAAATAAAATATATACAGAAGTTTCTCTGTAGAGCTTTAACACAAAAAAGTACTCCCCATTGAACACAAACATTTCATCTCAAACTTGCTGACTCTGTTTAAGGATGAGGAATCTATGTTTTCCAATTTAAATTTAAAACACAATGATGAATTTTGAATCTCGTCCCTTTGTTTCTTCACACAAAATAACTAGGTACAAATATGTCCCCAGATGTTCTGGTCTCCCATGGAGCTCTTCCCAAAGCCATGTCTGGCGAGGGGAGTAGACAAGGCCTGAGATAAACCTTCCCACACAAACTGGAGCCCAAGCAGCTGAGCACACATTTTTCCCACGAAAGGCAGCAATAGTCCTTCCACGTCTCACAAGTTCTTGAGATACTTGGAAAGAAGGGTCACTGAAAAATGTTTATTCAGTGTCCAGTCTTTGAGAGAGTGTTCTCACCAGAGGTATCTTTGACTTGAGTGTGTGGGTATCTTTAAACAAGTAACTTTTTGGACCCACTGACCTCAAGTCAATGACTTAGAACTGCAGTAGGAAAACTGGCCCAATCTAAAATTTCCTATCATGTGTTGGCCTCCTGTTTGAACACTGCACAGTCACTAATACCCTGACAGGAAAAGCACTTCAGAAGTCGGGCAACTAATTCTCCCTTAGAAACGTGCGTCCCTCAGTCCTCAGTAATCCACTGGGGGAGATGGCATGCCAGCAGAAAGTCAGAGAAAAGGGCCCTAGAACCATCCCTTTGTCCTGGGACTGCTTGAAAATAAGAGCACAGATATGAGGCCCTTGGAGGGAAAATGACAAAACCACCATACAAAGAAAGCAAAAGAGTTTATTATCCATCTAATAGAATTCAACTTTTTGGCTTTAATAAAGAATCATCTCTTTTAAATTACCTTCAAAAAGTATAAAATAAGTTTCCAGAAATCAACTCCAGGCTATAAAAAGGTCAGTTTTTAACCACTTTCTCTACAAGACCCTCTGATCAATATTTGTTTCCTCAGAAGTGCCGAGTTGAAAAACGGCTCTAGGGAGCACAATTTTTGTGAAATAGAAACCCCGGGTGCATCACGATAAAGCTTAGAAATGAGCAGATGTGTGCGCGCTCTGAGGATGCAGGGGGGAGTTTTAGGCAAATCTCATCTTGACAGCAGGAAAAATTGCCTCCATTTTCCTTGGAGCATTTCCTGATTTGAGCTAAGGGCTCATCTAGACCAAGTGAGTAAAACAGGAAAAACAAACCAAGGCAGGAGGCTGGGAGTGAATGTGCTACCATGATTTCTTTCCCTAGCTCTGCTGCCACTTTCTGCCCTGCTTCTAATGAAAGCAAGCAGGGTTCGAAGACAGCATTTCACTGGGCTAAGATACACCTCATTCTACTTTCAGGTAGTTGGGCGATACCTAGGGAGATGGGAGCGGTAGTTAGGTCAGGCAGTGTCTGAAAGCCAATTCTGTCAGCAGTTCTTCCCTGAAATGTCTCCATCCACAGAACAAGTGTAAGTAAAAGACTGCAAATGCCACGGTTAAATAAATTCAATGGGGACTATAAACGGACCAGTCAAGAGGCTAAATTTTCAGAGCACGATCCTCTTTGGAATGTAAAATAGAGACTAAAAGTGGAGAGAAAAGGGATTCCAAAAAGATGTGGTTTAGGAATGGATCACAGAGGGTCCCTGAAGCTCCACCGTAAGTTCTTCAGGGACTGGTCTCATGTGAGTGATGAGGGTAAGAAGGAACAGAAGACAAAGTAGTGATGGAAAAGAACGTGTATCATACACACCGATTACTGGGGAATGCAGGATGTCCACTGGATCCTGAAGACCCACCTGCACACGCCTCGCCACACTCAGGCCGGATGTTTTCCACTTGAAAGTGACTATCCATGCCTGCTCCGACCTTCCTCCCAGGCTTAGCATAGCAGAGGAGGACCTATAAAGCCATCCTTGTCTTCAAGAGCCAATTGAGAGGCCTGAATGAGACCTTTGGTCTTACCTAGGAAATGCCGGCTTAGCCCAGCCGCACTGTGTGTTGTTATTAGTGACTGAGCAGCCAATGTCTGGGGCAATTTGACTGGATACTCCGAATGTTCTTATGTAGAGTAACTGATGGAGGACAGATTATAATCCTTGCAAAGGAGGACACCTTCCCCCTAGGATTGGCTGTACCAGGCTGTGACTTGGAGGCACAGAACTAGTACCCACTTCTCTTAAGACTTTACACTGTCCAAAGAAGATGCTCTTCTATGTTGTCATGCTGAGATCCAGTCCCAGCTTTCCCACCAGCAAAGCCAGGCAAGTGGGTAGGGCAGTTGGTTCAGCCAAGCTGAATACAATGGCATGGTTGGTGTTGCACAGATGAAAGGGAAGAGGGAACACACATCTGCTAGCAGGGTGAACAGAACATCATTTATCTAAATAGAATAGAAATAAACAAAAACCTTGTAAAACAATCACAAAATTTACAAATAAATTGGTACAAAATAAATAGGAGAGACTGTACATCTACAACATCATTTGAATTATAAAATGCATTCATTAAGACAATCAGCTCAATCCTATACATGTCATTTGTGCTTATTTAGGTTTATGTACACAGCTCTGAATACTGTGTTCAGAAAACTTCACTGCTCAAATGCATGACCTGTACACTATGATACAGTGAATAAAGGCTGAGGAGGATCAAAGTCAGACACAAAGCAGGGTCTTACTTGAGGGCCAAGGCAATGTTGGCACTGGGCCTCAAAACCAAGAAAAGGCATATTAAGAGCCCAGATGGGCAGGCAGCTTCCATTATCCAGAAAGATGGATTATGTAATCTAAGGTAAGTAGAAGAAACCATTATCACTGTGGGGCCAGGCAAGTGACCTGCCTTGGGAGGAAGGAGGCCGTGGACTCACAGCTGTACTGTACCCTACATAGGGGAAGAGAGCCTGTCACCAAGAAACCACCTTGGAAATATTTCATGGAGGTACTTGAGAGGCCCTGCCCACAAGGTAGGAGACCTGCCTCCATCCTCGTCCAAAACACTGGTCATAAGGAATACAGGTGGGCCCAACTAAAGGGGCTGGGGATGCTAGGGCCAACATAAAAGCAGCAACCTGTTTATAAAAAACAACACTACCCTCTCACCTGCCTTAAAGGACAGCAGAACCCTAGGATCCATGGATGAGGAAGCTTCAAGACAGACCTTGTCCTAGTCACAGACGAAGTACTAACAGGCATATGTACATAATAAATAATATAAAATAAAGCATATACATTTGTGGGTTTAAAGGACTCAAACAAGAAAAAATTGATAACTTCACCTTCACAGTAGACTTCAGACTTGGGGAGTAATGATCAGAAGCGAGGCTGGGGCTCTCTGGGGAATGAGAATCCTAAGACCTCATTCTTCCCAACTTTGCTCTGCTCTAGAAGTCTGAGCCTCCAACAAAAAAGGCAGGCACCCAAGCCCCACCAGGCCCATTGGATAGTTCTCTTCAGGGTGAATCTGCAGCCAAATCTGGCCCCCAAAGAACTGCATCCTAAAAGTGAATCCATGTGGATCAGATGCCGGAAGGCATCCTTCCAAGCGAGGCAAGACAATGCTCCCATTCTTCTCATTTGTTCACGGTCCCAATGGGCATTAAAACCTGAAAACCTTGTGTACTCAAGTCTTTCTTACAGTATGTGTTGGATCTGCGTACATATAAACCTTGGCATACAAACACCTAGAACTTTACTCTCTTGCAGCTAGAACCTTTGTTTCCATGATGCTTGAAGTTCAACCTGGTATTTCCCATCAAAAGATATTTAAAACAATTCTAGTAGAGATGATGTCAGTAGCTCTAGCATACAGAGAGAACATGCTTACTTGAGCTGAGCCAACCACAGTGGTGTGAGAAGCAAAGAAGGTCCCCAGCCTAGGATGGTGGGAGGAAAGCTGCTCCCTACTCTATGCAGTTGCTGTGAACTGCCATCTCTTCTTCACATCCGTAGGGTTGACCAGGGACTCTAGAATATGAATCTCCAGATAGGAAAGAAGGTAGCAAAAGGGAAACGGGCAAGTAAACCGTGATCGCAGACAGAAAGCTTGCAAGTGCTAGAGGAGGAAGGCCCACTTGTCACAGCCTTGCTAAGTAACAGCAGCAAGCTATTGGTGCACCACTCACCCCTCAAACGGAGGCAAATGAACCTCAACTTAGAAGTCTCTGAATGTCTCTCTCCTATTAACCAACTTGAACACCTAAGAAATAGGAAAAGATAAAGATTTGCAAATGACCCTGAGGTATAAAAATCCACTGAGAAGTTGCTCATTGATACATCAGAAAAATTTCTGAATCCCCAGATCACTTTCCTATTCAAACCCCTATATCCCTACTAAATTCTGGGTTAACCTACAACTCACCCAGATACCCTTGATGGACAGAAGCACCACTAGCCTAGAGCCCAGAATGGAACTACATGGCCCAGGACAAGAGCCAGTTTCCTCAGTAAGGAAGTAAGCAATGGCACCTCAGAGGCCTTCTGGACCCTAACCTACCAGCTCAGTCTTGTATTTCTCCTCAACCCTTTGCAAAGAAAAGCCCATATCTGGGCTCAAAAGCAGAGGGGAGTTTTTCCCATGCCACCAGGGAGCTTGGGTCATGCTACATAGCGTGCAAAGCCAGCCCTCCCTGGCCTGCTTTTGCGTGGAGCCCCAGAGAACAAGGTGAGCACCTTCCCGTGCCAGCCCGGGTGAGTCATCTGCCTAGGATCACCCCTGGGGAACCACAGGGGCAACTCTGGTTGCCCAGGAGACCTCACCTTCCTGGGCCTAGGCAAGGCGAGGATGGCTACAGATCCCTGGCTGGCCTTCAGATGACAGAGGTGGTTGTGTGTTTTTACTAGGCAGGACACAGACTTGATCAGCCAGGGCCTATACAGGTCTGCTCCTCAACCCGAAGAGAGAATTTGAGGGCAGAAGTTCATGGTACCTGCTTAGCTCAAATTCCTATTGCTCTATTTCCTAGGGAAAATGTATTTCTATTTGTATCTACCATTATTTTCCTAGGCTTGGAAAAGCTGGTCCTTTAGTGTACAGTGCTGACGACAGCACAGGTAAATATACTCACAGTTACTGTTCCGTATTAGCGTGAAGCTCTGCATTCAACATTTGCACTGTTCCTTGAAGTCACATTAGAAGATGGTAAGATGCCCCACTCCCTCCCACTTGGGGATGCCAACCACTTCAACATGGCATTGAACTCCCTGCAGGGAGTGAGGTGAGGAGGGAGGAAAGAACAGAGTTCAATGTACCCTTTCAAGTTCAAATTATGTAAGAATCAAGATTTAAGCTAGTTGATTAGCACCCCGATATCTGTGTAAGTCTTAAGATTTTGTTTTCCTAAGAGTTTAAATGTATGATTTTGAATTTGCCTGACGCATATGGGACAAGCAGTGAAGGGACGGAACCTCCAAACAGCAGGAGAAAAGCCCTCCTCATTTACAGAGCAGGCAGAGTGTCCCAGGACTATCTGGATGCTAGGGATTTCGTTTCAGAGGAACCGTGGGGTACCAGTGGCTGCTCAGGAGCAGGTGAGGCTCTGTCCCACCCAGAGAGGCCCCGTAAAGGAGGGTGAGGCCTCCCATCAGTATCCAGAACTCAGGGGTCTGCATCTGGTCCACTCAACCCACTCCCTTCCACACTTGAAAAGGTCACAGCCGCGGGAGGGCAGTCCAGCGGAGGTGCCAAAGAGCAGCCACATCGAGACCGCAGCTATTCCACGGTCTTTCTCTGCCGGACCCCACTGGCTTTGTAGAGATGAATGGCAGAGGCCTTCCAAGCCAAAGTCATTCTCCTGCTGCCCCAAAGAAGCAACAGCCCAGTGTTTCTCCTCCAACCATCTGAGAGGTTGGTTTCCTGAGGGAAAATGGGGCCTGGAAGAGGAATCTGGTCACTCAGACATGAGTGTTGTTTGAAGGGTCCTAAGCTCTCCCCAAAGGAGATGTTAGCCTTCATTCCTTCAGGGACCTGACAGGAATTATTTTAGATTCCCTAATGTTATAAAATAGTGTGACTAACAGAAGGTAAAGAATAACAGAAAATGAATACGAACTTGGCGGCTAAAATTTCATCCTTTGGGAGCCCCACTGATGCCACTCCTGCCGAGCTCTTTTATAAGAGAATAATTTGCAAGAAGCCATCACACCGAGCATGTAAGACAGTATTAAGAAGTCTGCTTCTCCCTGAAGTCAGAGGCAGCAGCTGGCATCCCCTCTTCTCTCCCCAGACTCAGTTCTTTAGGATTTATAAAGGAACAGCAGAGCTCTGAAAAGGGCACCAACACACTAGCTCTGATTCCAGAGGCTCTCCCAGTAGCAAGGCATCCCCGAGAGACTGTGTGTGGAGAAGCAGACGTGAGCCCGGATAGGTTGACAGGGCAGAGTTCCTGAGGCCAGAGAAGCTGGGCTAGGCAGGCTTGGCTCCCCACAGCTCAGGGAAGGCCAGCACTGCGCAGACCCGAAGAGGGGGATAGATGCCCTCCCCCAGCATGGGCTACGCTTTGCTTTGTTGCAGGGACCCCTCATCTTTATACACTCATCACACTGGTGTTGTGCTCAGTGAGAGGCATCTTAAGAAACTGACTTTTGTATCTAGATGGCTCTGTTTAAAAAAAAGGATGCTTAGAGTGGGGTCCCCTCTAAGGTCAAGCTATGCAGTGGGGCTTCATCCCACGGGGGCAGGTTGCGTGCCAGTAGCAGGCCACTCAGCACCCTCGGGGGGTCCCCGTGACCCTCTACACCAAGTGAGATCAGTACTTCCCTCCACTAAGGGACATGGCACCTTCTGAGGAAGACACTCCAGGACTGGCATCCCAAAGGAAATACTGAGCCAGGCATGCACAACACCCGAGGCACCAAACTGCTCACCAGGCAGCCAGCCCGGCCCGCTGCTGTCTGCTCCTCAGCCACGCTCCCTGCCCCGCACACAGCCCAGCCGCGGCTGAACAGACTTCCTACCTGGAGTAGGGAGAAGAAAACTGCCACTTAGCCAAGGCCTCCCTTTGCGCAGTGAGCCTAAACAGAAAACGCTCTCTCCTTTCCTAGTGATGGATGCGGCGGGCACTGATAATCTTGTGTGTACACTGGTCAGTATGATTTCATTTCAGTGTATGAATAGCGCCAACAACCTGCACATATCCCTCAGGCTAACAAAACACAGATAAGCTATAGTTAAGAATTCAGTCACTCATATACCTCCTGACATAATTTCACTACATGATGAATTTGGTATTAAAATAAGACGGAGACACACATAAAATGGCCACAACACACATTTGGTTTCTGAATCCCTGTTTGGGGCCAAACTGACCCTGGCTGTACAGGCAGCCTCTCTGGCACAGGCCGCATCTGAGGCAGGAGGCACAGAGGCCCTCAGGCAGGGGACACAGCCACTGCCGGGCCCCATGGGCCCAGGGACAGGGGAGGAGGGACAGTTGGCTCCCTGGGAGGAGGAGCAGGGGCTGGCAATCCCCAAAGTTCCCTCCTTTAAAAACACGGGTCTAGAAATGCCTTCTCGGCACACAGTACAGAGTGCAGCTAGAAGGTCCGACTCGTTTTCTGTTAAAGTATGTTCTAGTGGGAAGGGGAGGAGCTTGCACTCCACATCACGTGTTTACTGAAAAAGCCCTGTGGAAGATTTCCATTTGGCATCTGTGTAGCAGCATCTTGGGTTAACAAGAGCAAGGACCAGGGAGGTGGGCGACGACACTCTGTGAGCTTAGGCGCTGGGTCGGGGAGGAGGGCTGGCTGGCAGACCCCAGGCTGGAATGACAGGATGAAGTCAACTTGCCTCTTGCCAATGATAAACCATGGGTTTTAAATTCATTAACATTCATTTTGGTGATAAAAATTCCTTAGGGTGGGAGCAAAATCACATTCCCAAGCAAATGTTAAATCTTCCTGAGGGAAAGGGGTACAGTTAAACATTAAATTCTCAAAATACCACTGAGCTCAGAGAGGTGATTGCAGGTCCCTCTGAGGCAGGCTACACCCCACAGTGATGACAGACTTGGCAGGTTCTGCAGTAACACGGTCTTCTTCATTCAGCCAGCGAGATCGACGGTGATGCCCACTGGGGCACAGAGGAAGGGTGCCCCTCGCTGGGAGGGCCAAGGAAGGCTACCGGAGGGGCAAGTCCAGCCCATCAGGGTCACATCATGGGATCACAGCAGAGTTCAGACAGAACAACTTAAAACTCTGCAAAAGACACTTTAAAAACATGATCTCTTGAAAAAATAAATCGCAACAATTTTCAACTTCATGCAAATCGAGGGCAGAGGAGTGTGAATAATGATAAAAGGGAGAGCTGAAAAAATAAACATGATTCTATTTGGGCGGAATCAGTTCATCTCCAAAATCTTGAACGCCATGCCCCGGCTGCCAACTTCACGTCTCTCGTTTCCATTCCTCCCCTCACTGTCCTCCTCCGCGGCTCCTGGGAAGGGCACAAGGTCTTTGGTCTCAGGATGTTGCAGGGTACAGCATGGCGGACAAGCTCACACCAGTGAAGTCATGGGCAGACAGGGCCGGGCCCTCGGGACTGGGCGGGTGCGGGCCTGGGCGGGTGCAGCCAGCGCGGCCTAGATGGCGCCTTCGTTGTGCAGGCTGTGGTTGGCCTTACTGTGTGTCACACAGTTCTGTTCGTTGAGCAGGTTGGCTGTCTCGTCTGGCAACCCGTCATGCAGCTCCGTAAGAGTCAATTCGATTTTAGTGTTTTCACTGTCTGAAGACTGGGGGGTTTTGTCCATCCGGGATGCCATCAAGGCATTTTGGTATTGCTGTCTTGAGATCTGGGGCCAGAAGATGGCACAGAAAACAAACCAAGATAATGCTTATTTTTAGGTTCTCTGATCTCCACACGTTCAATCCCGACAGGCCCACAGCAGCCTCTCTAGGAGAAAATCACACTTGAGCGCAGTGAGCCACTTTGTCAAGTTCAAGTTGACTTTGGTGAACAAGTCAGTTCTTACTGATGTAACCCACTTCCAAATATTGTCTCAAAATTTTAGGGACTAGAAAATAGAGACTGGTTTCTCCCAGCTAAAGCTGGCTTGTTCTCCAAAAGTCATCTTTATTTCAGACCAAGATGAGTACTCTGACTGCCCGGCAGAAGACAGAGGTGGAGCCTTCCCCGCAACCCTCCAAGTCTCCTGACCTCAGCCTTCCCAGGGCCAGGCAGGGAGCCACGCACCCAGGAGCTCTTTGAAAAGGGGCTACTCTTTTTTCCAGGATCTCTGGCTCCCATTCCCTGAAAGAGCCACATTTGATTTGGCAGCTCATTGGATAGAACCAAGAAGATCAACGTTTTTCTCAACCTGAGGCTTGGGCACAGCAGACGAAGACAGGGTGTGTAGTTGAGAATGGAAGGCAGGGCACCCACAAAGTGACAAAGGGAGAGTTCTGAGGAGGGCAAGGAGCAAAACAGACAATTTGCCAGGGAAGTTGACAACTAACTGCCAGGTCCAGCCACGCTGCACTCACGTCTCTCACCTTAACAAACTGCAGATCCGAAAGGGCTCGCACCGAGTAATCGGGGATGTAGACTTGGAGGAGCGAAGAATTGAGCTGGTTATTGCTGCTCCCCAGTGTTGGTGTGACGGCGTCAATCCGGTCGCTTCGACTGAGAGAGTCTGAGTGATTCAAGCCACATGGGCGAGGAGGGGACTTATTTTCACCTGGAAAAGGAGGGAAAAATCCAACTGTTTAAGTGAAGTAGATACAGCCAATAAAACCAGTTCTTTATTTTCCAAAATAAAAAATACTAAATGCCACACAAGCCCAGCCAACTGATTGCAGATGTCTCGGCCGCACAGTACGCCAGAGGGTATCCTATGTATGGCGGACTCGCGGGCTTCCCTGTACCAGCAGGCTATGTCCATCTCAGCTGCTTGGCCCTGTGTATGTGACAGACACAATCCTCCCAAGTCTCTAACAGCAAAAACCCTGCACTGTGTGCCTTCGTGAGGAACATTCCCGGGTACTGTGAGATGCTCAGGCGAGGTTGGGCCAAGGCCCAACATGCAGAAGCTGCTCGATATCAAAGGTAGGCTACGAAGAGGACAGCACTTCATTACTTTGCCCGAAGTAAAAACAAGGGACTCTTGAGAATATTAATAAATCAGTATGTATTATAAAGGGATCAAAATACTCATCTGCTCATACCATACCCTCTAGCTGAACCTATTATCTTCGTCTCTGACCCCAGTAAAATCCCCCATCAGGTAGCCCGAGGATGTCTCAGGAATTCAAGAAAGCTAGAAGACACCAAATCCCTAACGAGTTTGAGTAAGTTATCTTGGGTGCTAGAGTCTTCAGTGAGGTTTTGTGGCATCCTTCCCTTAAAACAAAGTGGAAGGAGCGCCAGTCTGGGTGTTGTTGCTCTTAAATGGAAGTTCACTGTGGCTTCTAATGGAAACGTCATTAAAAAATGCCCCCTCATCAAGGCTTCTTTCACTTTTTGCTTTTCTAACCAACTACTGCAGATAGGAACTGTGTGCCCACCCTGGCCAGGTCTTGAATTGCCTCGTATCACAGGATTGGAGGGGACCAATTCTCCCATCTGACGCTTGGCTCCTCTTTGCAATGTGTCCCTGACAGCTGCCCTCGGAGGAGCTGGCCCTTGGCTGCACCTGCCCTTCGGCTATCGGGAAAGTTTGTCATCGTGCCCATCCAAATGTGCCTCCCTAACTTCAGATGACAGCCTCACTTCCTCTGTGTGGAGCTTTAGTACCTTTTCTTTCTCTGCTATTCAAAATAGCCCTTAGATAGGTGAAGAGAGTGATGGTCTCCTTAAGTCTCTTCTCTAGGATCAATCTTGCAGCTGTTCATCTCACCCCATCACCGTCTTAAAACAGGACACCCGGAACAAAACATAAGTACTCCAAGAATCTCCAGTGATGAGTTCACTTTCTCCTAATATTTTTTTCTTTTTGAGACAGGGTCTTGCTTTATCACCCAGGCTGGAATGCAGTAGTGTGATCTTGGCTCACTGTAGCTTCAACCTCCTGGGCTCAGGGGATCCTCCTACCTCAGCCTCCTGAGTAGCTGGGACTATAGGCGTGTGCCACCATGCCCAGCTAAGTTTTGTATTTTTGGTATAGATGGGGTTTTTGCCATGTTGCCCAGCCTGGTCTTGAACTCCTGAGCTCAAATGATCTTGTCGCCTCAGCCTCCCAAAGTGCTGGGATTACAGGCATGAGCCACCGTGCCTGGCCACTTTCTCCTAAAATTTTTGTATCTTAACTCTCCCTCCAATTGTCAAGTCATGAACTAATTTTCCATTGTTAGACAAATTAAATTCAGAGTGGCAGTTCCCCTTGTTTCCATTTCTACGAGAACAAGGCAAATTAACAATTTATCAGACGTTTATATTTAGCAGAATGGATCTTTGAATAGGTGACCCAATTTTGCTAAGTTTCAGATTCTTTATCTGTAAAATGTGGATGATGGTACCGGGTACCCTTTTGTTTTGTTTTGTTTTGAGACAGTCTCCCTCTCGTCACCCAGGCTGGAATGCAGTGGTGCGATCTTGGCCCACTGCAACCTCCACCTCCCAGGTTCAAGCAATTCTCTTGCCTCAGCCTCCTGAGTAGCTGGGATTATAGGCATGCACCACCACGCCCAGCTAATTTTTGTATTTTTAGTAGAGACGGGGTTTCACCGTGTTGACTAAGCTGGTCTTGAACTCCTGACCTCAGGTGATCCACCTGCCTTGGCCTCCCAAAGTGCTGGGATTACAGGTGTGAGTGCTGCACCCAGCCCTGGTACCCATCTTATAAGGTCTGACAAGGATTAAAAATAAGATCACGTACAAAGTGCTTATCTGACAACAGTAGGTACCCCATAAGTGAGCCCAGTTGGCATTTTCTATTCTTTCTTGTCAGCTTCCTCCCGGACCTTGCCACCATGCGCCCACCCCATGACCAAGGTTTTGCACATGCAGTGACTTCACCCAGGGTGACAGATTAGTCCTTTTTTTGAAACGAGATCTTACTGTATCCCTGCACTTTGGCCACCAATCTCATCACCATTTCTAGATACCTTTGAAACAGTGTTTGTGTGTTAACATTTGAAGGCTATAAAAACAAAACATTTCAAGGTACTTTGCTTGTCTGAGGCCTCCTGCAGTAATTCTGAGTCTCCTGTTTTCTCCTGAGAAGGATTTTAGGGGGATTTCTCTGATCTTCCAAAGCATCTAGACTCAGTCTGCTTCCTCTCGCCCCACTGCCCTCTGTTTGTGTGAGTGGACCCTCTCCTCTGCCAAGAGCCTGATGCCTGGCCCCATGGCCACCCTCTGGAGGAGCAGGCCCTGCCTTCCATGTCCCTTTCAACAGCTCGATGGGCGCCAGCGCGAGCAGAGGCGCTGCAACCCTGAGCTTCAGCCCACTGCTCAGAGCCTCAAGTGCCATCTTACTTAAAATATTAATAATAATAAAGGTCCACATTCTTCATCTGAAGCCCTTGGGGGCCAGAGAGATGTTTGAATTCTGGAAGGTGATACAGTCCATACACCCCATGTTACATACACCACCAGCAATTCTGGGGCGGCCCTAGTCCGCAAACACATTAACTTTTGGTGAGACGGACAAGGATTCACAACAAGTAGAGCTAAAACCGTAGTGGCTGACCCCCAGTTCAGGTCAGGTTTTGTGGCCAAGTTTATGTTCCAAAGTTTTATGATAGTAATTATGGAAAAAACTCCGAAGATAAATATAGGAAAATTGTGTTACCAACTAGGAAATCCCAGCAATTTTAATTAAAGACAGATTAAGCCTTTTCCCTTCTTTTTAATGGCTGGATGTATTAGTTAGGACTGGCCACCCTCTCCTGCAGGGCAGTCGGCAGCAGCGGGATAGGAATGTGCCGGGTGTTCACTCCAAAACAAAGTCAGGTGGCAGGGAGAAGCGGGGTCGCCTGCCTGGTGGCGGGGAGAAGCGGGGTCGCCTGCCTGGTGGCGGGGAGAAGCGGGGTCGCTTGCCTGGTGGTGGGGAGAAGCGGGGTCGCCTGCCTGGTGGTGGGGAGAAGTAGGGCCACCTGCCTGGCGGACAGCAGAGGCGCTCGCGCTCCACTCACACGGATGTGGGAAGAACCCAGGATACAAGAATGTCGTGCGCCTGTGTGGATGGGGTATTTTTCTTGCTTACCAGGAAGAGTTCACAGCTCTCAGGCCTTTGGCAAATGTGCTCTATAAAAGCGGCCTCAGGGTTTGAGGCCCTCAGGGCCTCTGCAAACTCCACACACCATGACTTGCTGAGGTCAGAATAAGAACCAAGAACAGTCCCCTACTGCTGACCTGAAAATTCAAGGTCAGCCACAAGGGCAGGGAGCGCTAACAATCCACACCAGAGCCGCCCTCCCTTTCCATGCTTCATGGCTACTCCTGTGCATGGTGACTTTGTGCTGTTCTGGACTCTCCACCTGCTGTGGCTTATGCTTTCCTGGAGAGCTCGCTATAAAGTTACGGAACCTTAGAGCTTTAGCACTCCAAGGAACACTGAAAACAGCCTGTCCAGGTAAAGGGAGCAGACCCAGCCAGCCAGGCGTGATGGGGGGCAAGGAAGGCAATCAGGAGAATTACGGAAAGGAAGCATGCAGAATTACCTGGAGAACCTGCTGCTAACAACTCTGTTCTGCTGACAACAAAGGTACGAGACAGGGACAAAGGAACTGAAAAATGGAGAAAAACAGGGTGAGATCGCATCAAAAGGCAAGAACAGAGATCTCTGTAATCAAGGGACAGGAGGGGATACTTGTTCTAGCAATACAATATGAGCATTCAGTTGCAGAAATGCAAGTCGGTATGGTATTATAGAAACAAAACAACACACACTGCTTTCCAGGAAGAGGAATACAGGGAGGCCAAGATCAGGAGAAATCCTACCCACGAGTTTGTTACTAACCAAGAAATCTCTTAAGCCACTAATAACCAATTGGGGTTGATAGCTCGAAACGTGCTACTCTTAAGGGCTTAAATCACCAGTAGCTGCGCAAAAGGGGAGC
The DNA here is from genome assembly GCF_028858775.2 of Pan troglodytes. Classification (NCBI taxonomy): domain Eukaryota; kingdom Metazoa; phylum Chordata; class Mammalia; order Primates; family Hominidae; genus Pan; species Pan troglodytes. Next base: position 115,171,464 of record NC_072406.2, on the reverse strand, counting down.
TCGATTAGTCAACTGCCCTAAGAGCCTGACTCAAACCGCTGGCGCCTGCACCCCAATACTCACTCACTGCACAGCCAACAGCTCCCCATCTGTGCAACTTTAGCTCATTTTAATTTTGACCTGAAGCTTTGAATTGTTAGGAACACTTTCAAATCTCAACATAGAGGAAAGTAAGTAAAGAACGCATACACAGATTTCCTGGGAATGCAGACCAGAGTCATCCTCATCACCACTTACTCACTGCCCCATCAGATTGAAAAGTCTCAGAACATGAAATGTTGAGCAGGAATCACACCTCTGGGGCAGGTAGGTCTTAAGAACTGATTATTGTCGGTTTTCCCCAGACAGCGAACATCAATAAACAGAAACTTTACCTTGCGATATCTGTACTAACTGTGCCTCTCAATGAATATACAAACTCCCAAATCTAAGTTGTAAAGTTAAGTAAAATACTAGGCTTTGGAATAGGTAAGATGCCATTAATGAAACTCCCCCCCGCTTTTTTAGTTTGAGATGGATTCTCACTCTGTCACCTGGGCTGGAGTACAGTGGCGTGCTCTGGGCTCACTGCAACCTCCACCTCCCAGGTTCAAGCGATTCTCCTGTCTCAGCCTCCCAAGTAGCTAGGACTACAGGCATGTGCCACCACGCCTGGCTAATTTTTGTATTTTTAGTAGAGATGGGGTTTCACCATGTTGGCCAGGCTGGTCTTGAACTCCTGACCTCAAGTGATTTCCCCTTCCTTTTTAGCAGTTCCAGACTCAGAGGGCTGCTCACCACATCCTCTTCTGAATGAGACTTGTCCTTCCATTACAGTTCAACAGGAACTGCGCTGGTATTTATGTTTCAGGAACCAGTAATTGGTAGAAATGTACAACCCACTCCTAGTTTCTTTTCAAAGCCATCTTATAAATCTGGTTCTGCTCACCTGGGGCTAATTTGAGGTCAGCTGCCAAAACTCATCACAGTCAGGCACCTTTCTACTATACTCAATTTCCCCTCATGCTTTCAAGGGGACGAAGCACTTGTGTGAGGATCACTGCATCCTAGTCTTCTAATAATCACATGAGCTGGCATCATTATATCCTCTTAACAAGGATGAGACCAAGGGCCTCGCTCAACACCACACGACCTGCCTGTGATGGAACTGAAGCTATAACCCAAGTCTTCTCATGCCTAGGTAAGAGCTACCCTGTCTCTCTCACTAAGCAGTGAAAACGAAGGTCACCTTCAAGTTTACAACAGAAACCTACTCATTAAGTAGGGTCAGACAGGCCCATGTTCACAGTGGGTGTTGGGTGTTGGTCAGCAGTTGACAGTGGGGACACTGTGCCTCCAGGACTCAAACACCTGCACAAGGATAGTGAGAAGGGGCATTTGGGGCAGAGGAAGTTTAGAAATACGACAGAATTCTTGACGTCTCAGTGACTTTCTAACTGAAACATCTTTGGGTTCCTCAGACTACTGGGTGGAGCAGTCGCTGAAGACCAATGTCACAGAAACAGTCTTGTCTGGAGGCATCTCCTCCCCTTGGAAGCCTGGCTTTCAGGAATTCTTTTAAAATGGGTTATTTTTAGGTTTGAGGTTTGTAAATGAAGTTTCCTAAAACCGCACATCATTTGGTGTTTTTGCCACAAGGTGGCACCCCAGCACCTCTGTCGACCTGCCCGACCTGTTCGGGCTGCCTCAGGTATTAATAGCAAGCGTGTGCGCTCTGCCAAGCAGCGCCATCCCCAGAGGCCAGCAAGCCACCAGGTATCTATCTGTGTTCATGTCTGAGAGCACATCTGGCTGGCTGGCATCTTGGAATCTTGTGCTCAGAGAACTGTCAATCCCCCATGGCCACCCACCCTTAACTGGCTGACTCGCCTGGCCAGCTCTCCAGACAAGAGCCGGCCACAGGCAGTCAGTATATAGCAACAACCTCATTCGTCCTCAGAAACATGCAAATTAAGACCTCCCAAACTGCTAACATTTAACAGACTCAACAATACCAAGTGCTGGATGCAGAGCAACCAGAATTCACACAGCACAGGTTGGGAGTAAGCAGGTACATCAGAGCTGAATCCAGAGGCACACCCTCTGACGCGCAGTGCCAGTCCCAGGTGCGCACCCAGCAGAAATGGACACACACGTTCACCCAAAGACATGTATAAGAATGTTCAAAGCCACATATTGACAGTAGCCCCAGACGGGACTACCCCAATGTCTATCAGCAATGAAAGGACACGTGCACTGCTGTGTATTCACACAGTGGCATACTAGACATGGCAAGAGGAAATAGTGTGATCACACACAGCAACAGAGGTGATGTGACAAGCACGACACAGAGAAAGGAGCCAGCCTCTGTGTAACACACACAGTGTCTCCATTTATGCAAAGTTCAAAAGCAGGCAGAATTAGGCTGAGAAGTCAAGAAAGCAGTTACTCTGGGGGACCAGTGACTAAAAGGGAGCGTGATGGGAGTTCTGTGGGGCTGGTAACGTCCTGTCTCTTGGTCTGGGTGCCACTTTACACGTGTTCAGTTTGTGAGAATTCATGGAGGTATATACTTAGGATTTGTGCAGATTTTCTGCATATATGATATACTTCAAAAAAAAAGTTCAAAAAGGAAGTGAATGGGGTCAGCTGGCAGATACAGAAAGCAAGATGAAAGGAGAGGGGCCTTACTTCCTAACACGTGGTCCTGCCCTATGCGGCTGGGAACCAAACATACCTGGAGAGGCTGTCAGGGCCATCACGCCATAGTATGAGAAGGCGCTTGCTTCAAACTTCATACCTTCTTTCCCAGCTTCAACTTCCACTTTCCCCTGTGGAGAGAAAAGGCAGGTATTTTCAGTCCAGTTGCAAAAGCCTACTGGCACACTCTGTACAATATTTGGTCCTTCCTTAGATTTTTGTCTGATTTCTTTTCCCAACACTATCGAGGGAGTAAAGCTTCAGCTCATCTTTCCCACTGAGAGGAGGGGGCTCATTCGCTTTAAATATGAAAACTGGATTTGGCTGATTATACAGAGGTGACAGTGTAAATGTGATGTTTATTTTTTAAATAATTCTTAAATTAAAAACTTAAAATACAGTTTTCTTTGTAGAGATAGATCTCCTTATGTTACCTAGGCTGGTTTTGAACTCTTGAGCTCAAATAATCCTGTCTCACTGTCTTGGCCTCCCAAAGTGCTCCCAAAGGGATTACAGGCGTGAATCACTGTGCCTGGCCTGTGATGTTTACTTTCTGTAAGTCCACTTAGTATCTTCCCAATATCTGTAGTTCTTGGATTCTTCAGGAGGCCTCCAGCAATGGAAAGGTGGTGCTCTTGCTCCATCAGTGGGACCAGCACCAAGATGATGCTGGGCGATGGCTGCCTAGGCTGTCCAAGGAGCCAGGGCCGGGGCTGAATCAGGGTCAAGGGCCGACATGGTTTGTGGCCATGGAACAGAGAGGAATAACCTGGGTAGAACCCACTCTGTCTCACGAGCACGGTGTCCTGACCACTGAGCAGACCCCTCGCAGGCTGGTAACTTGCTGTCTACACTCCTGGAGGCACTTAAATTCCATGGGATTTTTCTCCTGTCTTGGAAAAGCAGTTTGAAGAAAGTCTCCTTCCATTAAAATAAAGTTCCCCTCTCCTCCCCCTAAGATTTTCCCTTTTCTTCACTTTCGCTAACTTGTCGACAACTTCTTTTTACCTTGATGAGTTCTTTTGGGATAGAGTGTCTTATTCATCCCTGGAACCCCAGGGTCCACTATAATCCCTGCATGGTAGGTGCTCATTGTGTTTTCTAGGCTACTGAAATGCTCTAAGTCAGTTTCACTTCTAGTTTCTCAGGCCAAGGGTCAGAAATGCTCTTATTCCCATTACTACAACTGTGTGAGGCATCCTTTACAATGGGTGAACAAAAATTAAGATGCCATGTATTGAAAAGGAATTGTGCTAACACATCAGTGTTTTATGAATTCATTTAATGTGCACAACTCGATGCAGCAGACAAATCATTCCCCTCCTACAAATCAGGGGAGGGGGGATCAGCAAGATTTAGTAAAGAACAAGCTCTTCATCAGGATGCTAGGAGGCTGGGAGCAGTGGCTCATACCTGTAACCTCAGCACTTTGGGAGACTGAGGCAGGCAAATTGCTTGAGCCCAGGAGTTCAAGATCAGCCTGGGCAACACAGCAAGACCCCATCTCTACAAAAATTAGCCAGGCATGGTGGCGTGCACCTGTAGTCTCAGCTACTTGGGAGGATTACTTGAACCTGTGAGGCAGTGAGCCATGATCACGCCACTGCACTCCAGCCCAGGCCACAGAATGAGACCCTGTCTCAAAGAAAAAAAAAAAAAAAAGATGCTATGCCACCTGATGCAAACTATCATTTTATATTAAGTTTCCAATTACAAAAGCTCTTTCTTGGGCCATTGCTTCAGGAGAAGAACTACTGCCTCTCAGGTTTTCCTGCTCAACAGAAATGACAGTTCACCAGTCCCTAGCCAATTATCTTGCCGTATAAACTTACAACTCCACCCATGATATAAAATCCACCTGCAAATGGGCAGGTGCTACAAACCTTCCCCACACAGGCAGGGCCCTAGAGATGACACTATGGAGTCAGAGATGACAGCCGTCATCCCCCACGGGCTGACCATGCAGCAGGGACAGGCGAGCACATGAGAAGCAACAGCCCACATGGCACACAAGAGCTCAGCATGAGGAAAAAGACATTGGGAACAGAAGCTCCCAGAAAAATCTTACTTCTTGTTCTTATGTAAAGACAAATCGCATACAGGAAGGAAAAGCTGTGGATGACCAAGAGAAAGGGACAGCATGAGGGAGGCCCAGGGTGGCGGCAGCGGCCGGCCAGGCTCTGGGTTTGCAGGGAGGAGTGAGGGCACATCTGGAAGGCAGCTGGGTGAGCAGATCCCCAGGCAATGGGCTGGCGGGGTTGGGTCCTGGGTGGAGGAACAGAGTCTGCTTCCACGAGGGTGGCAGCCACAGGCCTGGGGAGGGAGTGCGGTAGAGAAGCTATTGATAAGGGACCAGCATGATTCGAAGAAGCCATCAGGGAGACAGGAGTATAGGAACCAGAGGCCCATTGGGAGCGGCTGAGGAACAGGGACACCACGAGTGGGAGAAAGAAGGTCTGGAGAGAGGGCAGGGCTGGAGACGGGGACCTGAGACAGGAAAAGGACCGAAGCGCAGCCCATGACTGAGAGCAGGAGGGAAAACTGAAACCATAACAGGACCATGGCAGAGCCTGACAAGGGAGGCCCAGACCGCGGCACCATGGCAGAAGAGCAGGGGTCAGGAGAATTCCAGGGGCAAGGACGGTCAGGGCCTCAAGGTGCTCAAGGCCGCCGGGAGCAATCACTGACCACAGGCCGCTGGGGACTGCAGGAGGCTTTCCTACCCCACAGAGGAATCAGTGGGAGGACAGTGGCCCTGGCAGGAGAGGGACAGGCAGCAGGATGTCCCCATCTGTGGGGCCATGGGAAGGCTGTTGAAAATTCAGGACTCTGGATGCTGGGGAAGTCCCTGAAGTAGGGTCCCTTCAAAGAGGAGGGGAGGAACAAGGTTCAGAGATAGCAACACACACAGGAGTAGCCACGGTACATGTCTCCCCAATTCCGTGTCCATCTCTTCCTGAACTGACATGTATGTGCTGGCTGCAAATGTCTGCTTTGTAGTTTGTAACCTCAAGAGTAGCTGCATGACCAGCTCTGAGCCTGACCCTCCATGCAGGAAATCAGGAGGAAGAGTCAAATGCAGTGGAGCCTCATGGTGACTTCCGTTCCTGGGGTTCTCCAGTTATCTGGAGCATTTCTTGTACAAGTTACAGGGCCTTTTGTGTTGTGTCCCTGCAGACAGATGCCAGGTCACTATTCTTTGGAGATAAAACTGTCAGGACTGGTAGGGCAGGCACAACCAAAACAAGACTGTAAAACAGAAAACCGTACATCTTTTTTTCTATTTAATCCATAGGTTCACACCATCTGTCTCTTGGAAGCGTGCGGTGGTTCCACTCTGAGGCCTGAAGCTCTGCCTTGCACACTCAAAGCAGAGATTCCCAAATTACCGACTCTGGCTCCGGCCCTTGGGCATTCTCATTTAACAATATAGGTGAATCTGGGCATCAGGATTTTATTTAAAAAGATTTCCGGGTGATTCTAGCAAGCCACAAACTTTGGGAATCATTGCTTTAAGGCTCTGTCTGTGAACAATGGCCCCAGCCCTGGAAACTGTGTGCCCTGGCCTCTCAAGGGACTCCCTCAAAGGCAGTGTAGCTGAGTCAACTGATTAAGCAAGGGCGGCTGCAAGACTCAAAACTCCAGACCACTGCCATTCCAGCTGATGCTTCCTCTGTCCTTCCAGACAGGATCCCAGGCAGGGGAGGATCTGCCATCTTCCCTCTGGACTCCATCTAGTTGAGATTCATTGCTGCGGGGTGGATATGCTAGCTCAGTGATTCCTAGACATTTCCATCCTAACGGCCAGTAAGACGCACCTCTACAGAGACAGATACAGGGAAAGATACGGGGTTGCCAAATTTTTTTTTCATAAAGATGGTTTTAAAATTTATTTTTTTCAGACAGGGTCTTACTCTGTCACCCAGGCTGGAGTGCAGTGGTGCAATCATGGCTCACTGCACCGGCGGTGAGAATCCTGCAGCCTTGAGCTCCTGAGCTCAAGCAACACTTGTAACTCAGCCTCCTGAGTAGCTGGCACTACAGGTGTGCACCACCATACCCAGCTAATTTTTCTATTTTTTCATAGAGACGGGGTCTCACTATGTTTCCCAGGCTGGTCTTGAACTCCTGGCTGATCCTCCCTTCCTCAGTCTCCCAGTGTTGGGATTACAGGCATGAGCCACCGTGCCTGGGCAAAATAAAGGCATTTATTTTAAAAAACACAACTATTGCCAGGCACAGTAGCTCACACCTGTAATCCCAGTTACTGGGGAGGCTGAGGCAGGAGGATTGCTTGAGGTCAGGAGCTCAAGACCAGCCTGGGCGAAATAGTGAGGCACTGTCTCAAAAAAAAAACAAACAAAAAAACCCAGCTATCTACTGTTACCATCATTTCATAAAAGACCAGACATTTAACCCCTCAAATTTAGAAAATATATCATTTCAGAGTAATAGGTCTTCAAACTGAATACACATAGCTTTATGAAAAGCTCATCGCAACTGTCTTTATTTTCTCATTCTGCCTCAAACTGGCAAAAACTTTGTTAAAATATCTCAGCACTTAGGAAGAGTTATCACATTAGAGTAATTTTACTTCATATAAAGTTGCAACAGATTAAAGGGTACCTGCAGTTCTTTCAGTTCTATAATAGCATTCTATGACTCTACAATTCCAAGAGTTGTCAAACCTGCCCACCCCACTACATCCCTCTCTATAGGATTTAAGCTTTTCTGGCAGGCAAGTTTTTAAAACATCCAGTAAACGTATCTTATTCATTCACATGTTAGTGGTTCCAAAAAACATTCATTTTCAAATAACCTACCAGTATACAAATTAGGGCCCAGGGGGAGATGGCTTACCTGGTTCAAGATTAATTAGGTGTCTTTTCAGATAACAACTTTTTCCATATAAGGAAGCTACATATTGATTTTACTTTTGAAACATCTGTAAGTTTACTCTAGTCGAGCATATCACCAAAAAAACCAGGACAGGACATGATGAATTCCAAGAATTCCCAGAGGGAAGTAGGGCTTCATGCTTATAAACTGACGAACTTGGAAGAAGGACTCACTGGACCAGCAAAGTTGGCTTCCTGAGTAAAGCATCTCTCACAGCATCCTGCCCTTCTTTGGACAAAGGTATCAGATAACCTCTTCTCAAAGTTTCTAAGTGTCCACAACCTACTCAACAGCCCGTGCCATGCCTGGCTTCAAAGTGGAATCCTAAACTTCCCTAGCCAGCGTGGGCACAACCACACTGGTGCAAACAGTGCCAACCCGGGATCAGTGCATGTGGCTCAAGGCAGGACTTCCCCATGCGCCACATGCTGAGCAGCCACCTGGTCTCCCGCTCACCTTCTTGTTTTTTAAATCGCCATCACAAAGTATTCAGGGGGGCCTGACTCCTGAAAGCAGGTGATGAGATGCCAGGGGCACAAAGACTGGGTTGTATTAACCGAGAGAGGAGTTGCAGCACCCAAAGATGCCCACTCAAAGCCTGGGGAGACCTGGTGCCCCGACACTCTCTAGCAATGCTTTCAATCTGGAGTCTGCAATGGAATGGCCAGACTCAGCAAGTTTGCTAAATTTACTTTTCTAAATATTGATGGTCAAAATTAATTTAGACACATTTTGGACCATCTGACTGACCATTTTCCAATCAAGTGCTACCACCAGATGTCAGTGCCAGCACCCGCCTTGGCCACTCTGGTGCCACGTGGTATTACTTGGAGCATCACAGCTAAGCCTTGCTACTGTCAACTGGGAGCTTGCTGGTAACGCAGCATCTCAGACTCCACCCCAGACCTACTGAAGCATTCGTTTCATACTGAAGGATCTGCAGTTCAACAAGACCCACAGGTGAATCCTCTGCACATTAAATTCTGAGAAGCACTGAGCTAATGAGTAGGGAACAGAGTGGGATTTAACAGGGAAGTAATTCAGTCACACCCAGTGGAGGCCAAATAATAGCACGACACACTGTAGAAACATTCAAAGTAGCTCAAATTTGGCAAAGGGCTGGAGGGTGCAGACATCTTGGACACACAAAGGCCCAGGTGTGCTGAATGCAAGGGAGCTCGCACGGCAGCAGCCCTCCATAGCCCTGGGATGGGGCCCTTCCGGGTCAGCCAAATATCATCTACACATTGAGAATTTATTCATTTGATAGTTTGTTTTGGTTTATAGTTATATATAAGAGTTCTAAGCAAAGGAATCTTATACCTAGTCAATTTTATACTGACATATACTTAAGTAGTATAATTTTAAAAGTTTCAATGCTGGGTGTCCAAGTAAAATGGGTGTGTTATCTGTGCTTGACTCAAGATTAAGGATCCGTTACTGCACTAGGGTACACAGACCGTGCAACTTAAAAACCCATAAGGAGGTTGCTATTAAAAGCTTAAATTCTCCTTCCTATCAGGTGAAGGGTGAAGGCATACTAAGTATTTCAAGGGCTGTATAAATTTTAAGATGCCACCTGCCATACTCCACAAGACGACCCCCGTTCATAGGGAAAAGTCCCTTTTGAATCCATGTCAGATGCTCTAAAAAAGAGTGTGGATGGGCCGGGCACATGCTTTCCACTTCTTCCATTACTACATAGTGATCCCTCATATTATCATCTCACTTTGATTAGCTAGACGTGAACTGTTTCTACTACTTTATAGTTAATAGATTTGCTATAAATATATTTGCATAGATAGCTTTGTAAAACAATGATTTAGATGGGAGGCTACCAGTTTAGGATATGATTTATTGTACTTTTTCTTTTTTGTCTACCATTCAGTTAAAAATTTGAGGGGATGGGGCATCTGTTTCCTAAAATCAGTAATAGATGCTTAACTTTGTCAACTGTCTGACATCTACTGATATAAATATCATTTTTTTTACTACTTTCCCAATTAATGTGACATATTTTGGTTTTGTTGTTCTTAAACTAGAACTGCATTCCTAAAATAAACCCAGTTCAGTCACAGCCACAAGTCAGTAACCCTGGGTGTGTGTTGCTATCTGCTACCATTTTATTTAGAAATTCTACATCAATGTTAACAAGTGAGATTGGCTTATATTATCAGATTTTAGGATTAAGCCCATATTAGCCTTAAAGAATGCAATTGACTATCATGCCATCTTGTTCTATAATATAGAAATTGTGAGTTTTTTGAAGATTGACTATTTTTTCTAGCAAATCCTTTTATTCTAGCTGCTTTTATAGGAGAGGAGAGAACTTTTTTTTCCTTTTATCACATCAATTATGCCAACAGAACACTGACTCTGTTCATATTTTCGAAGAGCCAAATCTTGATTGTGTTTGTTGGTTATAAGGCATTTTCAATTTTAAATTATTATTATATATTTTTTTTTGAGACAGAGTCTCACTCTGTTGCCCAGGCTGGAGCAGTGGCGCGATCTCAGCTCACTGCAACCTCCGCCTTCTGGGTTCAAGTGATTCTCGGGCCTCAGCTTCCTGAGTAGCTGGGACCACAGGCGCACGCCAACACATCTAGCTAAGTTTTGCATTTTTAGTAGAGACGGGATTTCACCATGTTGGCCAGGCTGGTCTTAAACTCCTGACCTCAAGTGATCCGCCTGCCTCAGCCTCCCAAAGTGCTGGACAGGTGCAAGCCACCACGCCCGGCCAGTTTATATAACAATCTTTATTAATTTGTTCTTTTTTAGTTTGCTGCTTTGCTCTTTTTCCACATAATTATAGTTCTCTATTTTCTTTTTAAGTACGTAAGGAATAAGATTTCTTAAAACTGACAGACCACCTCTATGGTATTTACATTATTTAATAATAGACTTTTATGGTAATACTATATATATTTTATTACATTCTATATGTTTTCTCTAACTCAGTTGCTATTTAGGACTTTTATTTTGCCATTAGCTCTATTTTTAAATTAAATAGTACATGCGCATGGTGAGAAATTTAAACTATACAAGGAAGAAGTCAGTCTTCCTTCCACCCTGTTTTCAACCTTTCAAGTTGCCTCCTTAGAGAGACTCGCTGTTACCAGTTTATTGGGTAACCTTCTGAAGATATTTCATGTAGATTTGCATGTTTCTCTTACAAAAAAGAGAGTACATTATACACTATGTTCTGTGTCTTGAATATAAACCTACATAAGAGAATGTATCACAATTTTAACATGACTTAGTATTTTTTAATATATGACCTTTTCTTTTTTTAAATTTATCTTATTTTGTTTGGAGATGGGGGTCTCACTCTGTCCCTCAGGCTGGAGTGCAGTGGCACGATCTCGGCTCACTGCAATCTCTGCCTCCCAGGCTCAAGTGATTCTCCCACCTCAGCCTCCTGAGTAGCTGCCACCACTCCTAGGCTGATGTTTGTATTTTTGTAAAGACAGGGTTTCACCACATTGCCCAGGCTGGTCTTGAACTCCTGGACTCAAGTGATCTGCCCGCCTCAACCTCCCAAAGTTCTGGGATTACAGGCGTGAGCCACCATGCCCAGCACTTTTATGTATTTTTTATTTCGAATTTTATTTCATTATGATCGATTCAGGTAGTTTCATGAAATTTCTTTTTGTATTTACTAGCATGTACACTGTAACATGATAAATGATCAATTTTTATGAGTCACATAGCTTTTTTATTGAGACATGCTCACTCTGTCGCCCAGGCTGGAGTACAGTGGCACAATCACAGCTCACTGCAGCCTCCAACAGCTGGGCTTAAGCAATCCTGCCTCAGCCTCCTGAGCAGCTGGGACTGTAGGCACCTGTCACCAAGCCCGGCTAATTTTTAAAAAATTTTTTGTAGAGAAGGGGATCTTGCTCTGTAGCCCAGGCTGATAAACTTCTGGCCTCAAACGATCCTCCTATCTTGACCTCCCAAAGTTCTGGGATTACAGGCATGAGCTACCACACCCAGCCCACATAAGCTTTTTCGAAAGTATATTTCTCTTGATTATGTTTAATTTCCTCCAAATCTGTTAATTCTATTTTACAAGGTATTCAGTTTAAAACTATGACTTTTTTTTAGTATGCCTGATCTTCTATGATGGTGGAAAAACACTTCCACCAAAATCATGTTCCTATTTCTTACATACGTATTTTGTTAAGTTATTTAAAGCATGTAGAGCCAATAAAGCTTTTTCCATGATTTACTGTGCTTTTAACTGTCTTTATTGCTTCTGAAATGCATTTTGGTGTAAAGATCTACTTTTACAGATAAAACTTGAAGTTTTGGCTTTTTTATGCATATGTAGTGGGAGGTATGTACATGGTAACTTACAAAATACTCTTGTTTACTTAGGTCATTTTCCTTGAATAATTTGGAATTTATCTTATCTAGGGCTTAAACTAAAAAATGATGTGTTTCTATTTACAATTATATTCCTATCAATTACTTAAAGGGTTTTTTCCTGCAGGGAGAGCATCTCACTGGCACTGAGGCCAGGAAGGGAAGGCAGATATTATTGCTTTTTTCTTATTTAGTGCTCTTGAAATGCAGTGGAGGCCAGACGCGGTGGCTCATGCTTGTAATCCCAGCGCTTTGGGAGGCTAAGGCAGGTGGATCACTTGAGGTCAGGAGTTCAAGACCAGCCTGGCCAACAAGGTGAAACCCCATCTCGACTGAAAATACAAAAATTAGCCAGGTGTGGTGGAGCACGCCTGTAGTCCCAACTACTTGGGAGCCTGAGGCAGGAGAATTGCTTAAATTTGGGAAGCAGAGGTTGCGGTGAGCCAAGATCACACCACTGCACTCTAGCCTGGGTGACAGAGCAAGATTCCCTCTCAAAACAAACAAAAAACAAAACAAAAAAACAAACAAACTCCACAGTGGATCATGCTCCCTAAAGTGGCATGAACTTCCAACGCTGGCTTAGTGACATATTAGGTAGAATATGCTTTGTTAATGATGGCAGCTATGCCAGATTGACTGAGGCTGTGAGGGTGTTTCATTTTGCTCTTCTCTTTGTACCTTAGGTAACTGGCTGTCTGCAAGATCATGGTTTTTCACCAAACATCTCCGTAAGTCCTGTTCATCAAACATACACACTACTTGTAAAACCCCCATGGCATTATCAGCCTAACAGTTCAAAAAACTTGTCACCTTTATATAAGTATTTAACACAAATTGGTATACAAATACAGGTAAATATACATAGATGTCTATCAAAAATATCTTAAAAGATTTACTTGTAAATGGACAGAGATTATGAAGTCCCTTTTCCATAAGATTTTTAGATCCATGGCTTTCTTATATAGCAATAAAGCATTACTGAATCACAACTTCATAAACACTAACTATATAAAAGTAGACAACTGAAAACCACAGTTTCTAATATTAACACTAAAATTCACAATGTCAATATTCCAATTCCTCCTGTGACAGTCTTTGATGTATCCAGAGTTTCTCCAGGCTTAAGGAATATTCGCATCTCACTCGTATGAGAAACATGAATGTTTTATTCCCTCACTGCAGTAAATAAACTAAATTCCCAACAGTGCACTCAGAGTTACAAGCTTATATTATCTCCAAAGAGGAAAGAAAAAAAACAATTGAGGAAAACTAAATTTAGAAGATGAATCAGCGTACTAAATTAGTAAACTTGCAAACAGAAGTTTCTAAGAAGGACTGTAAGAATGTGACATGTAATCAGCTAACCCTCGGCATTTTCCTACTCCTCACTCCTGCTTCCAAACACCACAATGCTGCCCAAACATGGGGTCACACATGAACACAACACTTTCCCGAGCTTGAATCTGCACATTTGATCCACATTAGCATTTTATCGACTAATATCCACCTTGGCCTCCATGCCAAGGATAGAGCTCTATTAAGTGAAACTGTGATAAAAAAGGCCTCCTGTCAACCCAAGCACCAAAGCCACTCAAAGGAAGTTTAGAATGAATTGACCTTCTCACCTCATCTACTGAATTATGTTACAGTGAGAAGGAATTAGCTACTCTGCTGTAAGAGGCTGTAATTATCCTATCAGTTCCTCTATAAAACAGTTTGGTTGGTAACCAGGAATAAAAACAACAACAAATGGATTATTTTGATGGCGTTAATGGAAGAGATGCTAAGATATCTCTAAGAAGCTGTATAAACTTAAGTCCTCATGAAGGATGGAAAAAAGGATGGAAAAAGGACCAATAACCCATGACACTTAAATTTCAAACACCCACTGAGATTCAGACATGTACTGGTAAACTCTCCCACACTCTTCAAAAAATACTAACAATTGAATTCACCATTTTCATCTGACTCAGTAATCACTAGGTGCATCCCCCCAACTTTTTTTTTTTTTTTGAGACAGGGTTTTGCTCTGTCATCCAGGCTGGAGTGCAGTGGTGCAAACATGGCAACCTCCTGGGCTCAAGCAATCCCCGCCCCACCCCCTGTCTTAGCCTCCCAAGTAGCTGGGACCACAGGTGCATGCCACCACATCCAGCTCATTTTTAAATTTTTTGTAGAGATGGTGGTCTCGCCATGTTGCCCAGGCTGGTCTTGAACTTCTGGCCTCAAGCAATCCTCCCACCTTGGCCTCTCAAAGTGGTGGAATGACAGGTATGTGCCACTGCACCCAGCCTACTAAGCACCTTTTAGTATTGAAAATTAAAGTAACTATTGGCATTGCTTTATATTAGAATTACTTTACAGATATGAAAACAGGAAGATAAAATTCTCCCATGTCTAAGGCTACCCCCTATAGAAAGGTTCAGTATGTACACGGTGACACCCATTCACTTACACCAAACTGAAAGATGGATACTCAGTGAGAGCAAACCACTATTGAATAATTCTTCTGACCTGCAGAATGAGAACGAAGTAGTCTACTGGCTTGTTGCGCTGGTAGAGGTAGTATTCGGGGGCTTTCTTGTTCTTCTCATCATATTTCAGTTCCTGGATGACATTGGGGTGCTTTAGCAGCCTTAGAAGGATCTTCTCTGACATCTGGGATGGGCTAAATGCTTCTACTTCTATAGATATAAACACAACTTGATATTACATTTCAAACAGAGAGAGAAAAATTATACTATTAATAGTAATTGAGGTGTTTAGATAAGAATACTTGGAATCAAAGTGATAGCATTTGAATGGACGAGGCTTCCGTTTGGTGATCCACTGGGGACAGATTACCTGGGAGAAATTAGAAAGTGCTGAATTCTCACATTTGTTCCTTTTACTTCTTTCCTTTTCAACCCATCATTGACTTCAGTCCTCATAAAAGTACACTAATTTGACTGACAGAAACGAAAATCAACGGCAAGCGGGCTCCTTGAGTGCGGGGGATGCCCCTCAACAAGCCATAACAGCCTGACTGTCGACCAACAGCCAAAGGAAGAAGCCAAGGTCAGGAGCATCAGGTGCGGTTAGTGCCAGCGCACACACACAGGTGCCCCACGTCTCCCTCTCCCACTCAACTACCCCAAGGAATGTGGGGAACAAAGAGGGTTGAGACTGGAAATAAGAGCAGGGCATGTGCACACATCAACATGCTAATTTAAAAAAAAAAAGTAATGTTCAAAAGTATTTACAAAGACAGCAATTTTATTTTAAATAACAAAAACAAAAATTACTGACTGAAGGGTGCTATCCTACAACTGGACTCTATGATATCTCAGAAGCAGAGTAGGAGATTTAGTTTTAGTTTTCTTTTATTTAATTTAAATTTTTTTTTTTTTTTGAGAAGGAGTCTCACTCTGTCACCCAGGCTGGAGTGCAGTGACGCAATCTCGGCTCACTGCAACTGCCACCTCCCGGGTTCAAGTGATTCTTCTGCCTCAGCCTCCCGAGTAACTGGGATTACAGGCGCCCACGACCATGCCTGGCTAATTTTTGTATTTTTAGTGGAGATAGAGTTTCATCATGTTGGCCAAACTGGTCTCAAGCAATCAGCCTGCCTTGGCCCCCCCAAGAGCTGAGATTACAGGCAATGAGCCACCATGCCCGGCCTAGATGTTTAGTTTTAATTTGTGGTTCTTAAATGATGAGGAACAGTATTATCAAAATTAGAAAAAGAATAATAAGTGAAAGTCATCGTCTGTTCTTTTATTTTCTAATTATGTATTTATGAAAGCTGCAAGTTCTGTATTAACTTGTGACTTTTTTGTAATAAGATAGTAATTACAGGAATTTTAGAAAATACAGAAAAAGAAAGAAGAAAGAAAAACTTATCTATAAGCCAACCACTCAGATTACCATTCTGAGCAATCAAGTGAGCATTTCTTTCCAGTGCCATGCCCAGGCACGTGTGCTCATGTATACATGTGTGTACACACAAAAACACAACTCTAATCTTAATGTACACATAGTTTTAGATTCTGTTTCTCCCCACTTTGTATTAAGCTATATTTTCTGATGTGATAAATATAATATTGTGAGCATTTCCATGTGTCTGAGAACACGACCTTAAAGAGTTAAACAGCATTCCACCACGTGGTTGCGGCTAGCTTTCTTTTAAACATGGTTTAAGTTTACTGCATGCAGATGAAAGGCACTGGCTGCCTATCAGGGACACCGATGTCTTCTAAAGCCACTGGATGCTTTAGACTTTCTCACACTTCCCCTGGCCACCAGAGCTCAACCCTGGAGAGCATCTGGGGATGGGAGAAGGGTTGGTCAGTATCTTAAGTCCATTCAACCTTGACCTCTCTGGAGCAGTCAATGCCGGCTGGGTTGGTGGTTTAAACAACATGAACACTTGCCTCCTGAAATGGACTCGAGTTAATCTGATCTGAGGAGGCCATCAAGAAATCCATATCAAAGTTCTTAGAATTTGATTTCATTAAAATCATAAAAGATAAAGATTTAATTGTGAAAACCTAGTTTTCTTCTTTGCAAATCACAGCCCCTGTGTTACCACTGATGTCCAACTGTGCTTCCAGGACAAGCTGAAGAGAGATTGGACTCAATTGTCCATCAAACAAGCTGGTGCCAGGCTGGCACCATCAGCCTGCTCCGCCAGCTGGCTCTCCCACGGACCTAGCTGGAAGGAGATGGCCTGGCCTACTGTACACATGCAGTGTGGCACTAACATTCATCCTTACCTTTCAGACCAATTTTAAGTTACTGGTCCACCCCTGGTAAATGTCTCAGAGGGTTCATGCCGACACTGAACATAGGAGAGGAGAGAATTTAAAAAGAAAAAAACAAAACAAAACAAAAAAACAAAAAAAAAACAAAACACAAAAGTGGCATTACTTATCACCCCATTTCCCAGTGTCCACCCCCAACCCACCCCAGTCAGTGGTGGGTGAGAAACACGCTTCAGGGTTGGTAGAGATCTCAAACTGTGATAAGCTGCACTTGCCTGTTGCTAGGAAACGGTGCATGGCCAGGAGGAGCTGTGGTGATATTTTAACCTTCATCTCGCTGTCTGTCTGCTTAAAGGCAGAAAAATCTTGCTTTCGTTCCCGGTGAGCCACTTTCTTTTTCGTTCTGTTGTCAGCTAAGGGAGGAATGAAAAGAGAGAAAAAAAAAGAAATGCATCCCATGAGATGAGGGCTCTTTTTGAATGAAAAAGACAAAATATATTGGAAGAGCTGGACTGTATTTCCAGATGCAGGCGCTCTATGCACAGATGCCACAGGGAAGGAGGGAGGGAGAGCCAGATCCTCATCAAATCAGCACGGCGGCCTGGGCACCACGCAGTCCGCAGCGAGTGACCGCAGGCAGCCTGATTAGTGAATGTACTTCAGGAAGGTCTGTAGAGGGCCCTTGTGAGCACAGCATCAGGCAAATGCTGACAGAGCCTCTCACAAGACCCACAGAAGCACACAGCAACAGGGCGCGCAGCCTGGAGTGCACAGTCCACTGTTGCTCAATGTCACCATCCTCCAGCAAAGGACCACCACTGTGTACACACAAGGGAGGAGTGTCCCTGCCTGTAAGAGGCCACTTCCCTCTGCTGAAAGACAACACACAAACAAAACCCCCTTAAGAAACAAACATGAATGCTTTCGCAGAGCAGTGTTTTAATAATATGTTTGCTTCACTGCTACTCCAGACCATGAGATCCTCAAGGTCAAGCAGATACGAATGGGATCCGGACAGAGGTCTGCGAACTTCCTCCGAAAAGGGCCAGAGAGTCAATATTTTAGGCTATGTGGGTCTACATAGTCTCCACACTGCTGTTTAGAAAAATGAAGGAGCATGGCTGTTTTCCAATCAAACTTTCTTTATGAACACTGCAATTTGAATTGCATATAATTTTTGCATGTCACAAAGTAATTGTTCTTCTTTTGGTTTCTTTTCTTTTCTTGAGATAGGCTCTTGCTCTATTGCCCAGGCTGGAGTACAGCAGCACAATCGCAGCTCACTGCAGCCTCAACTCCAAGGCTCAAGTGATCCTCTCACCTCTGCCTCCCAAGTAGCTGGGACTGCAGGTGTGTGCCACCACGCCCAGCTAATTTTAAAATTTTTTTGTAGAGACAGAGTCTCACTATGTTACCCAGGCTGGTATTGAACTCCTGGGCTCAAGCAATCCTCCTGCCTCAGCCTCCCAAAGTGCTGGGATTACAGACATGAGCCACCATGCTTAGCCATTTTGCAACAATTTTAAGATGTGAAAAGACACTCTTAGCTTGCAGGTCACCAGAAGCAGAGTGCAGGCACTCATGGGCTTTGGTTTACCAGCTCCTGACCTGGAAGTTACCTCCTGCAAAACCATCTTTCAAGTATTTTTCTGGACAAATTAATGATCAAGAAAAAACGAGCTTAAAGACAAGACCCCAACTGCTTGCTCCTTCCCAAGGACTGAGTCACTGCATTATTGTTTCTTGCATAAAGCAAAACAGATTGATTACTAGGCTTTTCCTGAGAAGGCGACTGCAACTTCCACTTTTTGTCTGTCTCAATTCTTTTGAGAACCAGACAGTAGAAATCAATACAGAATTTAAAAATAATTTTCTAATGGCGACAGCTGTCACTCCCAATCTCTATCCAGATCAAGAATATACCTGAAATCGGCCAGGCACGGTGACGCCTATAATCCCAGCACTTTGGAAGGCCAAGGCAGGTGGATCACTTGAGGTCAGGAGTTCGAGACCAGCCTGACCAACATGGTGAAACCTTGTCTCTACTAAAAATACAAAAATTAGCCAGGTGTGATGGCGGGTGCCTGTAATCCCAGCTACTCAGGGAGGCTGAGGCAGGAGACTCACTTGAACCCAGGAGGCGGAGGTTGCAGTGAGGTGAGATCGCGCCACTGCACTCCAGCCTGGGCAATAGAGCAAGACTTAGTCTAAAAAAAAAAGAAAAAACCTGAAACCACAAGTCCAGCATCTTGAGCCAGTAACATCAGGCAACACTTCTGTATGAGATCAGTCCAATCAAGGCTTAAGAGAAGTTAAACTAACATTTGTATAAAACTGAGGTGCAAACATAGGATCTCCTAAATGGTAAATCGCCTTCCTAATGGTAAGTAC
Source organism: Pan troglodytes (assembly GCF_028858775.2). Classification (NCBI taxonomy): domain Eukaryota; kingdom Metazoa; phylum Chordata; class Mammalia; order Primates; family Hominidae; genus Pan; species Pan troglodytes. Next base: position 115,152,379 of record NC_072406.2, on the reverse strand, counting down.
TACCCCTGGGCAAACAGAAATACAGGGACACACTTGGTTTGGGGTTTTTTTTTTTTTTGAGACGGATTCTCTCTCTGTCACCAGGCTGGAGTGCAGTGGTGCGATCTCTGCTCACTGCAACCTCTGCCTCCTGGGTTCAAGTGATTCTCCTGCCTCAGCCTCCCGAGCAGCTGGGACTACAGGCGCACGCCACCACACCCAGCTAATTTTTGTATTTTTTTTTAGTAGAGGCAGGGTTTCACCATGTTGACCAGGATGTTCTCCATCTCTTGACCTCATGATCCGCCTGCCTCGCCCTCCCAAAGTGCTGGGATTACAGGCATGAGCCACCACGCCCAGCCACAGTTGGTTTTTAAACAGTCATTTGTGAGGAAGGATGAAAAGAACGTAAACATACAAATAATATTCTCTGAGACCTCTGACGACCCTCCAAGTGAGGAAAGGATAAAACAGATGTGGGAAAGGGTGTTTTTTAAGAATGCTATTCAGATGTGAGGATAAAACAGGATACGTTTTCAGAAAATAGTCGTTAGTTAAGTGTAAAATTTTTTCTTTTGTGGGTACAGGGAAGACTTTCTCAGTTTTATTTATTTATTTTGAGAGAGTCTCACTCTGTTGCCCAGGCTGGAGTGCAGTGGTGTAATCTCGGCTCACTGCAACCTCCACCTCCTGGGTTCAAGCGATTATCCTGCCTCAGCTTCCTGAGTAGCTGGGATCACAGGTGCGTGCCACCATGCCCAGCTGATTTTTATATTTTTGTAGAGATGGTGTTTCGCCATGTTGGTCAGGCTGGTCTCTAACTCCCGAACTCAAGTGATCCACCCGCCTCGGCCTCCCAAAGTGCTGGGATTACAGGGGTGAGCCACCATGCCCAGTGACTTTCTCAGTTATTATTATCATTTTTTGGAGAGAGAGTCTTGCTCTGTCACCAGGCTGGAGTGCAGTGACGCAATCTCAACTCACTGCAACCTCCGCCTCCCGGGTTCAAGTGATTCTCCTGCCTCAGCCTCCCAAGTAGCTGAGACTACAGGCATGTGCCACCACGCCCAGCTAATTTTTGTATTTTTAGTAGAGACGGGGTTTCACCATGTTGGCCAGGATGGTCTTGATCTCTTGACTTTGTGATCTACCCACCTCGGCCTCCCAAACTTTCTCAATTTTAAAATGTGGGATGTTTCCTTCTAGCAGGACTGAATAAAAAGCACCCTGCTTTGAGCAAAGCAGACTTTATCCTGAATGACCAGCTTGTTGGGAAGCTCAGACAGTCCATTTCCCCTCCGCCAAGCCATGCTTTAAAACCAGGCAGCATACACAGAGCCCAGATGCTCTTTCTCTATCCCACCCCTGGGACCCCCAAACATCTCAGGCCTGGACCATCTCTGGCTTTATGGAACCCTTGAGCATTGCTAAGGGTGCGGCCAAAGAAGATTTAAGCTCCACAGTCCAGCAATCATATTTTACACTTTAATGAGACAGGACTCAGTCCAACACTCAGTTCAGGATCAAGTCTACACCTGGGCAAATAAGGTATCCATACTTACCTCACCCTGCCCTGATCCAAGCCACTCCCCACTTTCACCTTGCCCAAAAGAGAAAGCAGAGAAGCAGAGAACAGGAAAAACACATTCTTACTGTGTACCCTACCCTATCCTGCTTCCCACACCCCCGACCCACTGCCCCAGCAAGCTACACTTGCACATCTCACCTCCACCCCTGACCCAAGGGTTCTGGAACAAGGAAGTATAAACAGTTGTCATCTATCAGTTTAACAAATCCCATTCACTTTTTTTTTTTTTTTTTTTTTTTTGAGGCGGACTCTCACTCTGTTAACCAGGCTGGAGTACAGTGGCACAATCTTGGCTCACTGCAACCTCTGTCTCCTGGGTTCAAGCGATTCTCCTGCTTTAGCCTCCAGAGTAGCTGGAATTACAGGCATGCACCACTACCACTACGCCCAGCTAATTTTATATCTTTAGTAAAGACAAGGTTTCACCATGTCGGCCGGGCTAGTCTCGAACTCCTGACCTCAGGTGATTCACCTGCCTCGGCCTCCTAAAGTGCTGGGATTACACACGTGAGCCACCACGCCCGGCCTCCCATTCACTTTAAAGAGTACTTGAGTTATGAAAAGTACAAACAGAAGTTTATCTGAAAACAATATACCTAGTTGTATAAAATGAAATTTTAGTAGAGATTTTTTTACACATGTAAAATAAAATTTAAAACCAACAGCAGTTTTCTGTTTAGGGCAAGTAATGCCCTCATCAGTGGTTAGAAGCAGCTGGCTGTTCAGAAGAACGCTGTCGCTTGACATTACAGGGTCTGCTCCTTCTGATAAAAGGACTGGTATATACCAACAGGTTGTGCACGGCCTACACACATCATGTGTCATTATAAACAGAGGCAGCAACTGGAGAAACGTCAGAAGACTCACAAACAGCACAACAAAAAAAGCAAAGGTTTCGGGAAATACACTCAGACAATGCTACTTACTGTATAAATCTGTTTCATCAAGAATCTCAGATTTGATGATTTCTTCAATCACATCTTCTAAGGTGACAATTCCCAGAACTTCATAAAATGGATCCCCTTCTCCCTCATTGTTTACCCGCTGCACGATAGCCAGGTGAGATTTACCTTTAGAGAAAAGAAAAAGTTTAGGAAGTGACTTTCTGAATTTTCTGAATGACATGTTATATGTGACATGGTAAAAACACCAGCAAACACAGATGTCGAATTATCAAAATCTCTGTTTCAGCATTTTAAAATGGTACTGAGACATCACAAACAAATGGAAGAACTTCAAGAGCCATTAAAAGGCAGAAAGTTACGCCAGAAGAGCGTCACCCTCCACATACATTGCACTGCACCATTGTTCTCTGCTTCCTAATGGTAATGTCTCTTGTTGCGTAACCTTTCAGCAACTGCCACCTAAAGAGAGTGGTTCTCAAAGTGTGGTCCATGGTGCCCTAGGGATTCCCAAGACCCTTATAGGAGGTCCATGAGGCCCAACTATTTTCATAAGAATACTAAGATGCTATTGGCTGTTTTCACTGTGTTGAAATTTGAACTGATGGTGAAAAGGCACCTTAGCACAGATGAACGTAGTGGGAGCAAGCTGCACTTAGTGAACACTGTTCTCTGTCACAACACACATGCAGTAAAGGGAAGGAAGTAGCTTCTCTTAAGAATGTACTTGGCTGGGAGCGATGGCTCACTCTTGTAATCCAAGAGCTTTGCGAGGCCCAGGCGGGAAGACCACTTGAGCCCAGGGGTTCACAATCAGCCTAGGCAACACAGTGAGATCCTGTCTCTACAAAAAAATAAACAGAAAAAGTAGCTGGACATGCAGGCCTACAGTCCCAGCTTCCTGGGAGGCTGAGGTGGGAGGATCCAGGAGTTTGAGGCTGCAGTGAGCTATGATCGAGCCACTGCACTCCAGCCTAGGCGACAGAGTAAGACACTGTCTTAAAAAAAAGTCCTTGCTGAAGCAGTAAACATTAATTTCATTAAATCCTGACCTGAGTACATGTCTTTTGGTAATCTGTATGACAACATGGGAATTGTCATAAAACACTTCTGTTGAATTCTGAAGTATGGCAGCCGTCCTGAGGAAAGACTCTTGTGATTGACTTGCAAGTTGGACTGGCCACTTTCATTGTTGAATGTTTGTACTTCAAAGACGACTACTAGACAAACTATAGTTATATAGACTTGGGTATTTGTCAGGCATTTTCTCAAAAATGAACCTGTCACATCAAGGAAAACAATAGGCAGTGTGGACTGCCAATGATAAAATTTGAGCTTTCAACAGACAGTTAAAATTTTAGCTGGGTGTGGTGGCTCACGCCTGTAATCCCAGCGTTTTGGGAGGCTGAGGCAGGTGGATCACCTGAGGTCAGGAGTTTGAGACCAGCCTGGCCAACATGGCAAAACCCCATCTCTACTAAAAATACAAAAACTAGCTGGACGTGGTGGTGTGTGCCTGTGATTCCAGCTACTCAGGAGGCTGAGGTGGGAGAATCACTTGAATCGGGGAGGCGGAGGTTGCAGTGAGCCGAGATTGTGCCACTGCACTCCAGGCCTGGGCAACAGAGTGAGACTCCCACTCAAAAAAAAAAAAAAAAAAGCTGAGCGCAGTGGCTCACATTTGTAATCCCAGCCCTTTGGGAGGCGGATCACTTGAAGTCAGGAGTTCAAGACCAACCTGGCCAACACGGTGAAACCCTGTCTCTACTAAAAATACAAAATAAATTAGCCAGGTGTGGTGGCGCACGCCTGTAATCCCAGCTACTCAGGAGGCTGAGGCAGGAGAATGGCTTGAACCCAGGAGGTGGAGGTTGCAGTGAGCCAAGATCGTGCCATTACACTCCAGCCTGGGCAACAAGTGAGACTCTGTCTCAACAAAAAAGAAAAAAAAGAAAAGAAAATTAAAATTTTGGGAGACTTGTAGCCACGAGCGTAACAGCTTCTCAACAATTAAAGACTTTTCTGATGAGATTGCTGGTGATATTAACAAACGATTGTTAAAAATATTGAATATTGCAATCTGTCAACATTTTGAAGATCTGTATAACTCAGTGAACCAATATTTTCCAAGTGACTATGGCAATGTTACAAAATCATGCACGAGTACACAATCCATTTGGAGTATAAGACAGAACAACAGATTTTTAAAAAATCTTACTTTGGAATAATTTTAGATTTACAGAAAAGTTGCAAAGAGAGTACAGAGAGTTCCTATAAACCCTTCACCCGGTTTCCCCCATTGTTAACATCTTACACTACCATGATATATTTGTCAAAACTAAAAAATTGGCATTGGTACATTACTATTAAGTAAACTCCAGACTTTATTTGGATTTCGCTGATTATTTCTACAACATCCTCTTTGTTTTGTTGTCTGGTTCAGGGCACCACACCACATTTAGTTGTCATGTCTCTTTAGTCTCCTCTGGTCTGTGACAGTTTTTCGGTCTTTGCTTTTTATGACATTGACAATATTGAAGGGTACTGGTCAGGCCTCCTGCAGAATGTCCCCCGATTTGAGCTTGTCTGATGTTTCACCCATGAGTATACTGGGTTATAGGTTTTCTAGTTACATCAGTGGTTATATGACATCACTGCTGACATTCACTTTTTCATCACTTGGTTAAGGCTGTGTTTCCCAAGTTTCTCCATTGGAAAGTTACTCATTTTTCCCTTTCCTTAATTCTATTATTTGAAAACAAATCACTAAGTCTAGCCCACCCATACAAGGGTGGGAGTTAAGCTCTACTTCCTGGAATATGGGAGTATCTACATGTATTATTTAGAAGGGGGAGTAGCTGCATATATTATTCAGTATTCTTCTGTAAAGAAGATTTCGGACCAAACAAAGTTAATGTAAGAGTCCAAAGGTCTACTGGTATGGTTTCAGATTCTACATTACAACTAACCTTTAAGAAATTACTATGTATGGAGTTTTGACGTAATATCAAAGGAGAATACCCATCACTGTCCAAAAAAGCTGATACTCCTCCCTTTTCCAAATACATACCTGTGTGAGGCCAGATTCTCCTGATATACTTCAACTAACACAGTATACTGCACAGACTGAATGCACAAGACTGAACCCAGCTGCCTTCCTTTTAGCTTGATTAGACATGCAAAAAGTAAAACAATGGCACTCTTCTACTGTTTGTTTTAGAAAATATTTTTATTAATAACACTATATTAGCATGCAATGGATTATTGTCCTTTAAATCAACCAATGTTTTGAAGGTCTCGGTTTTAATTCAAATACAGTAAATATCAAAAGATAGAACCCACGTAAATAAAAGGATCCTCAATCATTTTTAAGAGTTTCAAGGGGTCCTGAGACCAAAAAAAGTTTAACCCATTTATGTCACAGGTTGCAAGTTTTTGTGAAAAATCAGACCTTGGTGATGACCTTGAGCAGTAGAATATAAATAACTCCCACAAGCTTAGCGTTCCAATAATGGAACACTAGGCATAAATAGGTTAAAGACTGCTGCTTTGGGGGATGGATTGCTTGAGACCAGGATGGCAAGGGAAGAACATGAGTCGAACAGTTCTGGATTTGAACTCCAGCAGGCCACTCATTAGCCATTACTAGCAGAAGACCATGACCAAACATAACTTTTCTGAGCTTCCTTATCTTTAAAGCCAGCCTCATAATTGCTACTGCAATAGGATTGTTGTGAAAATCAGAGATAATGCTGGTACCCAGCAAAGACACTGCCTGGAATCGGCTGGGTGATCACTAAGTGGTAATGCTCGTTATTTTATTAATGTTTTCCCTAAATTCTAAGGCACCATCAACTTATTACCAGCTTAGAGGGGAAAAAACCCCACTATATTATTAAATGTACACAGTGATTAGAAGATGCACCTCAGGCAGGGCACAATGGCTCACGCCTGTAATCCCAGCATCTTGGGAGGCCAAGGCAGGAGGATCGCTTGAGGCCAGGAGTTTGGGACCAGCCTGGGCAACATAGTAAGAACTCATTTCTATAAAAAAATAAAATAAAAAGTTAAAAAGATGCATTTCAATCTCAAAGATCTTTTAAAATAGTAACAGCATCTCTCAAACAACAATATTGGTTTTCCCAATCCAAAGCATGCGAAGTATCTAAAACATATCCATAAATGAAGCCAAAGTAGGCATTATCTGGAAACTTCCTAATCAGCTAATTTTTGTGTAATTTTTGTTTAATGACAGAGTGTTTTCTTGGTGGCGGTGGTGGGGGGTGGGGTGCAAGAGCTTTAAATAAAGTTTAGTTAACACTTTAAGTTGGGTAAGTTCACCCAGATACAACCAGCCACATTAAAAATATTCTGAGGGCTGCATCTGATCAAGCTCCCAGCACTTACGCAGGCAATGGCTCTGGTCCTGCGGATCTGTTGGCCCTTTCTTAACTTGGCAGTCTAAGTCAGCTTCTGCTCTGCCTCAGACCCCCTTCTAGGCAGCCGTGTCTACAAGCCTAGAAGTTTAGATTGTTAGACAATTAGGCGTCCTACAATTTTCATCCCTAGCATGCTCACGCTCAAAGAATGAAAACATTTTGAGCAGAGGAGACGAGGAGGGAAACTTATCAGCAATGGATATAAACACTGCATCAGGTCAAGTCAATTCTCATCTCATCCACTTGGTCCGGTAGGTTTCTCACATCTGCTTTCCCAAGGACCCAACATAAGCAGTTAAAAATTCTTGGTGAATGCTGTCTGTCGAAAGTTAAATTCTTTTGCTATTCCCAGCTTGTGATCATTTAAAAGGAATTTTCCAAAGCAAGGTCTAATATTAGACTCAAAATGAAGTTTCCATTCCACTGAGGCGCTATTCTCACCAAAGTAACTACCGTATAATCAGATTGTCTTGGAGCAACTCGTTTAAATGCAGATGGACATACTTGAAATACCAGCTCAATAGCACCGACAGATTTGGCTGGAAAGGGCCTTACTCTAGGAGAAATTATTCCTGTGAATTAGGCTTCTTAGACTGAAAATTAAGTTTTCCTCCAAGTTCACTTGTTTCAAGGCTGAAACTTCTGCATCTGCCCCAGGGCCACATTCTTTTAACTTTGGAATTCCTGGTGAGAAGTCCTGTTTTCTGAAACTTCTTCCCTGTGCACAGTACAAAGGAAAAACAATGACACCTCTCTCCTTCACTCAGGCTTTTGGAGAACAGTGATTCCATGCACCTTCCCACTTAACCATTCACTGCAGGGACTTTAGTCCTTGTCAAGGGATAAATCAAAAAGAAAATGTAAACAACTTTTTTTTTTTTTTTTTTTTTCCTGAGACAGGGTCTCACTCCCTGGCTGGAGTGCAGTGGCATGATCGTAGCTCACTGCAGCCTTGAACTCCTGGGCTCAAGTGATCCTCCCACCTCAGCCTCCTGAGTAGCTAGGACTATAGGCTTGCACCACCATGCCCAACTAATTTTTAAATTTTTTGTTGAGACAGGGTCTCGCTATATTGCTCAGGCTGGTCTGGAACTCCTGGCCTCAAGTGATCCACATGGGCCTCCCAAATAAACAACTTTTCAATACATAAATTTTCAAAACCGAGCTCAAATAGGACCTTTCTTAACCTGAGCATTGGAAAAATTAAGTCAGGACTGAAAGCAGAAAAGCGACTCTGGGAAAACGAACAGAAGAATAAACCCAAAACTTAAAAAGATGATAAACTGATGGATTCTTAACTTCCAACGAGAAGAATGAAAATATAGCAGTCAACAAAATATTTAATCACAGATATTAAACACTAAAACTTTTAAATATGCATAGACTAAATAAACTTTATAAACTGCATATAGATCAAATAAAGCATAAATTGTCACGATCAGGGCTTGGGAGAGCGCCCTTTCTTGCGAGCTGTAAGAGATCTTGCTGTACACCAGGCAGTTTGAACTGTTCTGGTATTTAAATTCCTAGCCCTTCTCCTCCTTTTCTGGTCCTAAGGGAATCTAAACAGGCCTGTTTCCAGAGTACAGGGTTTTACAAATACATCTCTCCTCAAATTCAGAATCCTAAGCAAGCTATTATGAACAGCCTAGATTGCCCATCTTTCTATAACCACTAGTGCTCAGGGCAGGGCAGTAACACAGGTGAAATTACAAAAACCATGTCTGCACTGGGAGATGGACTAAGCAACTAAAATCATCTATACAAGATAGAATTGGGATCAAATTTCTACCTCTGCCTGCTTCCACTGCTCCACAAATTAAAGTTTATTATTTGCATATTCTCTCTGAATTGGTAAACCAGCCCAGAATGGTAGTGGATTACCACATTTGCATCTTTTAACCTTACCATACTTCTAGGCTCAAATTTTTAATGACAGATACCATTTGTATTTTGATGGTAATAACTGTTTTTATTATGATTAAGCCAACAAGGACACCTGTAACGGCCAGATGAAAATATGGACTTGTTTGCTGTCAGACAATGTTGATGTCAATGAAGTGAAATGGGACTAGGCAGACATTAAGGAAGAAAGTCGATGGAATGGATGTAGAGGAAGGGAATTAGGAACAACATGATATAGCTGTGCTAATAAAAAGTGACACAGAGTAGTCAAGAAGACCCAATAATGCAAGCGCAAGGCAAACTGAGCCTGTGGGGTCCTAAAATGCCACTCAAACAGCAGGAAGAAAACAGAGACCCCCGTCATGAGAAACTCAAGCCAAACATCTTACATTCGCCATGACATCTGCGTTGCACAACTTCAGGGGGCACCGTTAGCACAGAATGCAATGCTTCATGTTTCCCTGAAGTTGTGAGATGCTGCGGCCTCCTTACTAACCAAGGAGACGGCAAATGAAGCATCTGATATGCTTTTGTTTTTAAATTTCTGATCTACTAACATAAAATTATAATAATTCAATAAATAGGAATCAATAAAATTCCAAAAAGGGAGTTCTATAGAACTAGTGATAAAAGAAGCAAAAGCTCTCCAATGGGTCTAAATTTAGGTCCCATGTCACTAACAAAAAATGACATGATCTTTTAATGGCTACACTTAAGATCTCCAGAGGAAGCCAATTTGCATATTGGCAGTCAAGGAAGTCAATACACTTTAAATATAATTACAATTGGATTTAGTCAGATTTACAAGTGAACAAACTGATCAAGTGAGAGAATGTATATGAACATAATATATAAGCCATAAAATCCGGGCTATGAATGAACTATGAACAATGAACTATAGTCACACAAATTCATTTGTTTGTTCCATAAATATCTGCTGACTGCCTACTATGTGCCAGGCCCATACCACAAGGACCAAAATACAAGCACTGGCTCTCAAGAGGCATTCGAGCAGGGGAGATGGACACTAGGGAAGCAGACTCTGGGAAAACTAATAGAAGAATAAACCTTGAAGTGAAAAGGCATGTCGGGTCGTGTTCAAGTGCTGTGGAGAACATAACAGTAGGGGCGGGATGACATTTAACACAGGATGGCCAGGGAAAGGCCTGGCAGCAGGTGGGAGGAGAATAGCCCTGGGAAAGGGCTGAGGCGGGGAAACCCAATCGGGAAGTTACCAGTAAGCCAAGCCAGGGAGGATGGTGGGCCCGGGAGCAATGGTGCAGGTGATGAGAAGTACCTGCATTCTGGATAGACAGTGTTTTAGAAAGAGCCAGCAGGATTTGCTGATGGACTGGATAGCGGGTGGAGGAGAATGACAGAGTCAGGCTGACTTGCTTTTTGGCCTGAGCAATGAGAGGAACAGAGCTGCCGCTCCCAGTGGAGGACAGTGCATGGCATCAGTCTAGAAGGCAGAAGTCAGCTCGGTTTTGGACAAATTTGACATCCTAGTAGAAATGTCAGATAGATACAAGAGTCCAGAATTCAAGAGAGAGAGAGACAGAGGTAAGCTACAGATAAAAACTGAGCAAGTACAGATGGTAGCAGAGCCAGAAACCCACTGAGATCACCTAGGCCGTGGATGGCGAAAAGAGCCAGCGCTAAGCATGGGGGTGCCCGAGTTTCCTGGGTCAGGAGGCTGAGATAGAACCAAAGAGAGACTTGAGAAAGAGTGGCCAGCAGGAAGGGGAGGGGGGAATAAAGGGAATGGGTGTTTTGGAAGCCACATTAAAAAACAAAAACTGTCCCAAAGAGCAGAGAGCAGTCAAAAGTATCAAATGCAGCCGAAAGGTCATGAAAGGTGATTTTGGCGACAGAAGATGCTGGAGATAAAGACTGTGGTGGAGGAAGGGCCTGAGGGCCACAGTGTAAGTGACATGCTGAAGACCCTAGAGTCTGGCCAGTGTGCTTTCCCCTCGAGCCCTTTCTGCTTCTAACATGGAGGCCCGAACTGGCCTGCTTCTGCCAAGTAGCCTTGACCACAGAGAAAAGGCCCGTCATTAGGACAGTTCGGCTGTCCTCTTCAAAATAACACCTCCCTCTTTGAGTCCCTAGATCTGAACATGACACCATTAGATTTCCAATCACCCAGGCTTTAAAACTCTGAAATCTTTGTCTTTTCTCTTTTTCTTCCTTTTCAACGAAGAATGAATGAATGAATAGGTACACACACACAGCTGCATAAGTTTCACAGCTCAGTGAAACTCGACATTTGTGTATACCTGGAAAACTACCACCGGGAAGAGCTGGTGGGAGTCAGGGTGTTGACAACAGCTACAGGGGTGGGTGAGGCGGAAGACGGGGCTGGAGACAGGAACGGGGAATAGGTAATGTGGTGATAAGAGGAGGGGCTAAGTAGGTTCAGCAGACTTCAGGCTCCAAGGCGAACACCCTCCATGTGGCCCCTTCGGTAGGGCTCCCTTTCCTGCCCCTTCCCTTTGTTGACAGCAAGTCCCTTAAGCATAGACAGATCACATGCTGGTCCAGCAACAGGGCATGTCATGATAACTGGGGGACAGCACAACTTCAGAATAAGAGAAGCAATTCTCCTCCCATATTTAGCTATATCTGGAATCTTAGTTCAGGTCTGGGTCTTGTATTTTACAAGAGGCAAACTGAGGGGAAATGCTGTACGATATACAAACTATGTCACGGGAGGAACAATTACATAAGCCAGAGACGTTTAGATGGAAGAGACATCTGGGCAGGGACGAGGTTGACAGCAGCCTTCAAATATCTGAAATCAGTCAGCTCCATGCCTCCTTACCCCACAGCTTGTTATCTGCACACCTGTAGCTCAGTGTGCTACAACATGGTGTCCCTGATTAGGCCATCAGCTTCAGATCAACTCCGGATCCACCTTTGTGTCAGCCCCTGCCAAGTCTAGCCAACAGCCAACACTCCTGTTTCTTCTCTACTCCTCCATTCACAAAGGAAGACTTACTCACCATAACATAACCACAGCATTCCATCACGCATGCACAGTGCTCACTTCCCACCAGCTACTGAATTAAGGAGAAAATGTTCCTAGGGCAGGGCTCAAAGGCATCACCACACTGCAACCTCCACTCTCCCCTTCTTAAGCTTCGTCCGCCCAGACTTGACTTTTCACAGTCAGGTCCTCCATGGCTCTACTCACCCCTTCCTCTGCTTGAGCCCTTTTAATCCTTTTTTACCTTGCTCTTAATTCCACACATAATATCACCCATACCAGGAAGCCTGTTCTATTCCCAAAAGTAGAAATTATCTTTTATATTTTTGGGCTCCTATAATGTCATCTGAATTTCTCTTAAGGCATCTGTCTTTTTTGTTTTTTGAGATGGAGTCTCACTCTGTTAAGCAGGCTGAAGTGCAGTGGTACAATCTTGGCTCATTACAACCTCTACCTCCCAGGTTCAAGTGATTCTCCTGCCTCAGCCTCCCAAGTAGCTGAGATTACAGGCATGCACCACCATGCCTGGCTAATTTTTGTATTTTTAGTAGAGACAGGGTTTCACCATGTTGGCCAGGCTGGTCTTGAACTCCTGACCTCAGGTGATCCACCCTTCTTGGCCTCCCAGAGGTGCTAGGATTACAGGCATGAGCCACTGCCATCTGGCCACATCTCTTTCTTATACTAAGTTTGTGATCTTTTCCCTGCTAGACTGGAAGCTCCTTGTTTCTCGCCTTTCTCCCAGAACACCTAGCTTGATGCCACCCTCTACAAACAGCAGGTAAGAAGGGGTCAGCCCTTATACAGCCCCAGCCCCTCACTCACTGCCCTAACACACACAACCCACTGGGGCTGCCCTGCCACAGCTGCACCGTACCTAGGCTATGGGAATGCCTGGGACTCTATACCCACATTACTCTTAATAGTATTTTAGACAAGTCATTTCTCTATCCATTTCCCTCTCAATTAAACACTGGCAAAACCCAAAGAAAAATAAACCCTGAATTACAAGCCACATAACAAACACTCAGATTTTTGTAATGAATACATGGATGAATGCTGATATGTGCCTTGCAAGTCTTCGGACTACTGTGGAGATCAACCTAGTATTAGAGGCCAGGCGCAATCGGTCACACCTGAAATCCCAGCACTTTGGGAGGCCGAGGCGGGCGGATCACCTCAGGTTAGGAGTTCGAGACCAACTTGGCCAACAGGGCAAAACCCCGTCTCTACTAAAAATACAAAAATTAGCCAGGCATGGTGGTGCACTCCTGTAGTCCCAGCTACTCGGGAGGCTGAGGCAGGACTCAATCTGGGAGGTAGAGGCTGCAATGAGTTGAGATCACGCCATGCATTCCAGCCTGGCTGACAGAGCGAGACTCCATCTCAAAAAAAAAGCAAAAAAAATCTAGTATTAGAACACGAGCTATAATCAAACCTGCTTAAGGAGAAGCAATACAATTTCATTTAGGAAACTATCACCTAGCTATTTCTGTACTGTTGAAAGCTAAAATAAAAATAAAAACAAACTGTGTGTATCTTCTTTTTTTTTAAGTACTTATTTTACCTTACCATCCCCACCAGATCTAAGTACATTTTTTCCAATTGAATTTTCCCACCATAAAATACACCAGAAAAATGTGACACAGATCTTAAAATAGTCCTATATAAACAATACATGAGTGTATATATAGAAGCACTTGCTGTATATAGAAGCCACTGGTTTTAAATGATAACTGTTGCTATTCTGGGAGACAAAAGCCTCCTTTTACTACTTCCAAAAATTCCAAAGTCTGACCCATAAGTGGCCGGCCCAGACCTCCCTAGCAGGACAGTTCCTTCAGTCCAGCCATGAACATCCTCACTCCTGGTTAGGCCTGAACTAATGCGTCTGCCAGTGAGGCTGACTGGTGGAATATGGAATCATGGTTTCTTTTAAAAAATCTAACATTTTTTGGTGAGGGTAGAGGTTTATTTGATACAGGGCCCTCTCCTGGACAGGACCCTGAATTTATCTATTAGCGTCGATGACAGTGTTGCTGCTGCTCTTTGGCCACTTGAACAACTCTGACAGTAGGGAGGTAGCACTCACTGAGGTGGTCAGCCTCTAAAAGACTTTGTTTAAAACCAGGAGAAGCAAAGTAGACAAGTCCTCTCCATTAGTGGCTAAACAGTCTTGGCACAGTGCATGCAGCAGCCAGGAGTGTTATTTTAAAATTGACTGGTTGAATTTCACTTCTCCGTAAAAATCTCCATGCAGTAAGACCAGAAATATTATACATTGAGAAAAACTAATCCAGGTGGTTCTCAGATTTTACAGTTTTATCAATGGAGATTTGGGAAAGGTATGGTTACCCTCAAGGACATCAACATTTACATGTTAGGAAAGTTCCTGAAATACACAAGACTGTAGGTTAGGCACGGTGACTCAACGCCTGTAATCCCTGCACTTTGGGAGGCTAAGGTGGGCAAATGGCTTGAAGTCAGGAGTTCGAGACCAGGCTGGCCAACATGGTGAAACCCCGTCTCTACTAAAAATACAAAAATTAGCTGGGTATGGTGGTACATGCCTGTAATCCCAGCTGCTTGGGAGGATGAGGCAGGAGAATCGCTTGAACCCAAGAGGTGGAGGTTGCAGTGAGCCAAGATTGCACCACTGCACTCCAGCCTGGGTGACAAAACTAAGATCTGTTTAAAAAAAACAAAAACAAAAACAAAAAAACTGTAGATACCTGCCTGACACACTATAGGCAGGCAGATATTTACTGAATGAGTGATCTACAAATCGCATTTAAACCTTTTAAACATATTTTCAACGTATACAACTTTCTGAGCTAAAAGATATTTTATATTTGTCCTAAAACTACCTTCTCCACATTTCTAGAGGTTTCCTTTGTACTTATACTTTATGTTTATGTCTGGCATTATTTTTTGAGGCTATGCTATCTATCTTCTCTAAGTCATCATTACAGAGAGAAGACTCCATCTTCTTATACTATACCCAATATTTCATTTAATAATTTGACCCTGATTTTTACAAAACGTTTTTATATTCAACACTATACTTAACTGTCACCATCAATTTTCCCATCGTATGCTTTCTTCCACTCAAATACATATTGAGTAGCCAGACATGGTGGTCACGGTGGTGTGCCTCCATAGTCCCAGCTACTTGGGAGGCTGAGGCTGGAAGATTATTGAGCCCAAAAGTGAGTCTAGCCTAGGTAACATAGTGAGGCCCCCCTCTATGAAAATGTATTATATATAAAAATAAAATATATATACTTTTTATATAATACTATATAATATATATAATTCCCAACACAGGGCTAAATATATATAGATGTCTACTTCTTTAATATGATTAAAAAGATCAATTAGGAAATGATTATTCATATTATTTGAAAAATCCTTTGCTGTTACAAAATGGAACATTTTATTTTAATTTTGAAACAATTGTATATTCACATGCAATTGTAAGAAACAACAGGAAGATCCTGTGGATTTTGCTCAAGATCCCATGTACTTTTCCCCAGTTTCCCCCAATGGTAACATCTTGCAAAACTACAGCACAGAGTCACAACCACGATATGAGCATTGACAGAGCCACAGTATAGGACACTTCTACCACCACAATGACCTTCCTATTTCCCTTTTATAGCCATACCCACAAACTAATCATTTTAATAGTTTCCTTGGTAAAATAAGGCCTTAGTTTTCTATTGACAGTGGCCCCTATGCTTTAGCGTTTAAGTTTAAACAGATATTTAAAAAGCTCACTAAACGGTTATCAATAGAAAAACATTTTTCAGTCAAAAAATTGTTTTACATGCAACGTTTGAAAACCCGAGTGAGGTCCAATCCTGACAAAGATTAGCCAACCATGCTTTCCTGGGTGAGGTACACAGCAGGTAGTTGTATAACTAAGAGAGAAACGGTTTTTGGAGAGAGTAGCAGAGACCCCAGCCTCGATTTGATAAACGTCTGCAGAGGCACACCTGTGGCAGGATGATTTTCCAGGCAGCTCCTCTTTGGCTTCTCCCAATGTGTTGATGAATTTCTAACAATCCCTGGTAATTCAATTAAACACTAATCTAGGTGCTGTTGTGAAGGGATTTTGCAAATGCAAATGAAGTCCCTAATGGGACTTCATGGGTTGACTTTAAGGGAGATCACTCTTGGTAGACCTGACTTAATCAGTTGGAAGGCCTTAAAAGCCGGGCCTTAAGACTTTCTGAAGGAGAGAAGAAATTTCTCCCATAGAAAACAACTTCAGACTGTGCCTGTGGGATTCCAGCCTGCTTGTCATCTTCTCTTCCTAATGACCTGTCCTATCAATTTGGGCTTTCTTAAACATCCTCCACAATACATAAGCTAGAGTCTTATAATAAATCCCTTGATGAAAGAGTGTGTGTGTGTGTGTGTGTGTGTGTGTGTGTGTGTCCTATTGGTTTTGTTTCTCTGGTTGGATCCTGACTGATAGACTCAGGATCCATACCACAAAGGGATTAACAGAAAGCAGAAAGCAAAAGGAAAACTAGGATTAAACTAAGTTCTCATTTCCCAAAGCCAAGACAGCTAATGACTGATGCGTATAGGAAAACAAACTAATGTGTGTGCGCTATGCCAGAGAATTCGATCCATGAACTTCCCGGTGACAACAGCAGACATAGAAAGTAAAGTAACCCTCTGAAACAAAAAAACCTAAACTGTTTAAAAGACAAGAAGCCAAGTCATTTACTTCTAGCCATCCAAGTGGATGGTCCTATCAAAGACAGCCCTCCAGCCCTCTCCCCTAAGTTAGGATTCCAGGCAATAAACAAACAATGGATGGTCTCACATTCCCACCACCACCCACTCCTTTTCTCTTTCGCTTGTTCTTCAGTCTTGCTGCCAGATACTTTAGCCAGAAACCCAAAGTGAGGCAATTAATAGAAAATTCCAGTCATTATGTGACTTACTTAATGGCCCATCCAAATGACTTGTGAGAAAATCTCATGAACCAACAGAACAGAGACCGAAGAGTTTTTTCCATTATTTCTCTCTCTGAGTATTTAAAGACTCGGATTTTCCCATCTTTTGGGGAAATATTTTCTTATAAATAGTGAGGCATGCTGGGCATCTCCACTTCATCTTTTTTGGTGGTCTGTAACACTCACTGTACACTCATTGGAATGTTTCCCTAGTAAGTGATGGGCAATGGAAAACATGGCTAAGACAAAAGATGGCTTTCAGGCTGAGATGATGGGAACCTTCTCATGTTCCCCAAGAGACAGGTAGTTCTTCTATAGAACTAAGGGGTTTATTTTAGAACCAATGAGACTATTTCTGTCTTTCCTTTAGGCCTGCAGCGTTTATAAGAATGATAAATGAGGACTGACTAGACTACTTAGTAGTCCGTTTAGTAGTAGTCCAATATATCCAATAATAGTAGGAGTTATTTTTTATTTTTCGAGACACGGTCCCACTATGTTGCCCAGACTGGTCTTGAATTCCTGGACTCAAGTGATCCTTCCACCTCAGCCTCCCAAAGTGCTGGGATTATAGACATGAACCACCATGCCCAGCCAATAGTAGGAGATTTTTAAAAGAGATCTATACTTCTGCTGCTAAGCCCAAATGTTAGGGCTTTGGTTTTATGATTTACTCTTCTGTTCCATTATTAGGTTTTAGTTTTTAGACCAATAATTATTTAGAAGCTTTGTTTTACAGTCCAAACTTACTGATTTCAACTAAGCTAATTTCTTGGCTGATTTCTACAACACAAGTAGACAAGATCAGTAATTATACAAAAGTCATACATAAAAATGTGGTCCTGTTGTCACAGTCACTGAACAAAAATTACCTAAGCCCAGACAATGTGCTAAATAACACTGCAGATCAAACCACACTGTACATTTGCTGCAGTCACAGGCGTTTTAAGGAGAGGAATGAGGTCGGTTTTTAAACCTGCTTGAAGGGGAAAGTAATGGTTTTTTTGTTTGTTTTTTTAAAAAAACAAAAAAAAAAAAACAAGAAAGACAGACCTTAACCCCTTTTCTCACTCAAGTCTCCTCTTTTTGGGAAGTCCTTCCTGATGACCTCAATTTGGAGCGAGGTAGAATTGCTATTATTTATTATTATACAGTTAATAGTAAACGTATATTACATAGTTAATAATTATGTGATATAAGGGAAAAGAGCTATCAAGATTATCCCCCTCCCAAAAAATCTCTGGGTATTAGAAGGAAAATTAATCATCTAGATAAATTCTTATCCAATGTATTAATTATCTTCTGTAAATTTTGTGCATATGATAAACTTCAAAAAAAAAATGAAAGGGTGAAAATATTTCAAGGTCTTCCTCATTGTCCTAAAATCCTAGCATTTTACTTTTGCTTCCTGTCCCCAGAAACTTCAAGCACTTCATCTTATTATAGAGGAGAAAAAAGATGCAAACAACGTTTAAAACCCAGTGTTCTCTATTATAGATTCCTTCATAATTCCTACTCACCATTCCCATGATCTACTTTCCCCCAATAGCTCTTAAAAATGTGTAGAAGGGCTGGGCACGGTGGCTCACGCCTGTAATCCCAGCACTTTGGGAGGCCGAGGCAGGCGGATCACAAGGTTAGGAGTTCGAGACCAGCCTGGCCAACATGGTGAAACCCCCATCTCTACCAACCAAAAATAGGATCCTAGGGTAGAATTTGTGTTTATGGCTTTCCTAACTCATCCTCCTTTAATTTGTAGAGACGGATGTATTTCAAGAGAAGAAATTTTTTGCAACATTTTCACAATTGTTTGTACATGTTTTTTCTTCACCAGAAGCTTTTTAAAAAAAACCTTAGATTGTCTGGACGCGGTGGTTCACGCCTATTTGTAATCCCAGCACTTTGGGAGGCCAAGGCAGGCAGATCAGGAGGTCTGGAGATTGAGACTGTCCTGGCTAACACAGTGAAACCCCGTCTCTACTAAAAATACAATAAAATTAGGCGGGCCTGGTGGTGGGTGCCTGTAGTCCCAACTACTCGGGAGGCTGAGGCAGGAGAATTGCTTGAACCTGGGAGGCGGAGGTTGCAGTGAGCTGAGATCATGCCATTGTACTTCAGCCTGTGTGACAATGCAAGACTCCATCTCAAAAACATAAAAATAAAAATAAAATAAATTTTAAAAATGTATAGAAGACAAAAATTAGTTTTTCTATTTTTCTTTTCTTTTTTTTTTGGACAGGGTCTTACTCTGTCACTCAGGCTAGAGTGCAGTGGCATGATCATGGCTCACTACAACCTCCACCTCTTGGGTTCATGTGATTCTCCTGCCACAGCCTCACAAGTAGCTGGGATTACAGGCATGGGTAGCCACATCTGGCTAATTTTTGTATCTTTTGTAGTGACGGGGTTTCACCATGTTGCCCAGGCTGGTCTCAAACTCTTAAGCTCAAGCAATCCATCCACCTCAGCCTCCCAAAGTGTTGGGATTACAGACGTGAGCCACCACACTCAGCTAAGTTTTTATATTTCTATAAGAAAAAAGTCACCACCTAAGCATCCACGATAAAGCCCTGTTAAGTAAATTCTACAATATCCACACTAGAATGCTATGCAGCTAGCGTGGATATAGTAGGATTCTATCAGCAATAGAATGCTATGCAGCTATTTAAAAAAAAAAAAAAAAAAAAAAGAGCTACATCAATTGTTATGAAAGGCTACTCTAAAAAAAAGTCCTGTAGAATATTATAGTATGTTCCCATTTGTATCATTGTAATTAATTGCATTAATCATAATTATATATAGAAAACTCTAGAAACAAATGTTAACAGTGGCATTCTGGATGAAATTTGCAGTACTGTTAAAAATTTGCATTCTACAGGGTAATTCTTTTTTTCTTTTTGAGATGGAGTCTCACTCTGTCCCCCAGGTTGGAGTGCGGTGGGGTGATCTCGGCTCGCTGCAACCTCCATCTCCCAGGTTCAAGCGATTCTCCTGCCTCAGCCTCCTGAGTAGCTGGAATTACAGATGTGCACCATCATGCCCAGCTGTTTCTTGTCTTTTTTAGTAGAGATGGGGTTTCACCATGTTGGCCAGGCTGGTCTTGAACTCCTGACCTCAGGTGATCCACCTGCCTCGGCCTCCCAAAGTGCTGGGATTACAGGCATGAGTCACCGTACCCGGCCCCTAATGTATATATTTCTAACAAGAGAAAATGTGTATTTCAACCAGGGATCAAGGAGAATAGGGTCCTCTGACAGTGTTGGACACCTCTAAAAAGCCACTTCCAACCCCCTAGGCCCCAGTGCTCACTCCCTCCACTGCCGCAGTGACTAGTTCACACAGGCTTGCAGTGGCTGCACGCTCGTGCATCAGTGCAGGCAGACACTGCCTCATTGCTAATGCTCAATATTTCACTTCCTGCCTTAGGATTTCTCTTGAAACTTATTCTGCAGTTATGCATATGCAAACAAGAGGGAGAAATCAACGGGATAAATCCCCTCACCCCCCCATTTTGTACTTAAGCAGACAGTTCTGAGAGCATTCCATTCCATAGGTTCCTAAAAAGGTTCTAGTGGGATTGAACACCTGCTGCCTAGGCGCTATCAGATCCTTAAATTTTCTTTCCCTCCTTCTCATTTCACCTTCCTTGTCCTGAACTCCTGCTTCCTGGGACTGCACTCCATATAAACTTCCCTGCATGCAAGTCTTTCTACCAGGCTGATGTTCAGGCTAAGACATCGGGTGAGTGGAAAGTTTTTCCACCAGCCACTTTTTGGTTTCACACATTTCATGCTCTTCTACTTGCAGATTCCAGTGCCAGATGTGCTAGAACACACTCCTGTCTCAATACAATGCTGGTCTTGTACCTTTGAGTGACATCCACATTGTTGGATACCATTTATGCAGTGAGATGGCCACCAATAACTATACATCAAAGTGACTGCAACCACAGAGATATATCCCAGTAAACTCAAACAAAGTGTATATCCACAGCTTAACTTTTCCCACAGCTGAATCCCAAAAATGCTTGGGACCACTCCAACATTGCCACACACAAGAGTAAGAGAGGGTAACTCAATGTGGAAAGAGTAATTTTGGCCCACGGTAAACTTTCCGATTTTTCAAAATTTACAAATACACATAAATATGTAAAACTTGCTAGGGGTCTTCCCAGGGCCTTGGAAGCAGCCCATACATCTGAGCACTTAAGCTTTAGCTTCATTAGCTTTGTGGTAATATGCTTTTCACGATGCACTAATTGAGTAACTACAACAAAGGGAGCATAAAGCACAGACTGAAAGCCCTAAAATCTACATACTCCACCATCCCAGTCTCATTTAAACCTCAAATATAAAAATATTCCATCTGTCCATCTGGTCCTCCTCCTCCTCTTGTCCAATAAGCATCTTAAGTTCAACATGTCCAAAACTAAACCTATCTTCTTCACAAAACCTGTTTCCCCGCTTCTAATCCTCATACTAATGACATCTGTAAAGGTCAAATGTGAAACTGTGAAAGTCAACTTAGATGCCTCTTTTCCCTCTAGTTTCAACCGGCTATGACATATTGGTACCCAACATTGTGTTAGGTTCTAAATTTAAGACTGCCTCCTAAATATCGACTCCCCCCCCTGTCAAGAGGGAGCCTCACTCTGTTGCCCAGGCTGGAGTGCAGTGGCATGATCTCAGCTCACTGCAGCCTCCGCCTCCCAGGCTCAAGCAATTCTCCCACCTCACAAGTGGCTGAGACTACAGGTGTGCCACCACGCCTGGCTAATTTTTTGTATTTTTAGTAGAGACTGGGTTTCACCGTGTTGGCCAGGCTGGTCTTGAACTCCTGACCTCAAGTGATCCACCTGCCTCGGCCTCCCAAAGTGCTGAGATTATAGGCGTGAGCCACCATGTCCAGCCAATATTGATTATTTCATAGTCTCCATCCCTATCACCAGTTCACCTAAATTCCAAGTCCTCATTACTTCTAATGTACCTAACTTTAATGTAATTTCCTCAAGGCCACCTCACTGATGCCATAGTAATCTTATTAAAGACCAAATCTGAACATGTTACTCCTCTGCTTAAAATTCTTCCATAACTTCCCACTGCATTTAGGAACGTTTAAGTTCTTTGGGATGGCATTCAAAGCCCGTCATGATGGGATCCTTCTCTAGCCACATCTCCCATAGCTTTGCTCATTCCATGCCAGAGCATACATTTTCCAATTCCCCAAACTAGATATGCTATTTCACTGTTCTCTTTGCCATAAACACTGGCCTCCCCTTGGCTTCTTTACTCTTATTCTCCCTCAAATATTCAATGTAAGCATCATCTCATCTTGGAAGTCTTCCTAACCTCACCTAGACCAGCTGGGTTTGGTGCCTGTCACTGTTCCCATAAAGCCTTCATTGGCTCCATTAGGGCACTTATTACCCTGTATTAATAACTATCTCACTCTCCTCTGAGATTTTTTTTTTTTTTTTTTTTGAGACGGAGTCTTGCTCTGTCTCCCAGGCTAGAGTGCAGTGGCGTGATCTTGGCTCACTGCAACCTCCGCCTCCCAGGTTCAAGGGATTCTCCCGCCTCAGCCTCCCTAGTAGCTGGGACTACAGGCACGTGCCGCCATGCCTGGCTAATTTTTTTTTGTATTTTTAGTAGAGATGGGGTTTCATTGTGTTAGCCAGGCTGGTCTCTATCTCCTGACCTTGTGCTCCACCCGCCCTCAGCCTCCTAAAGTGCTGGGATTAGCACTTTAGGCTAATTAGCACAGGCATGAGCCACTGTGCCTGGCTCCTCTGAATTTTTACTCCTCTGTGAGATTATTGAAGGAAGGGTTCTCTTTCACATCTAAAGCCTTAGAAACTAGCACAGTGTCTGGTAGATTATTTATGTATTTATTTATTTATTTTGAGACGGAGTTTTGCTCCGTCACCCAGGCTGGAGTGCAGTGGCACCATCTCAGCTCACTGCAACCTCTGCCACCTGGGTTCAAGTGATTCTCCTCAGCCTCCTGAGGTGCTGGGATTACAGGTGCTGGCCACCACGCCCGCCTATTTTTTTTTTTTTTTTTTTTTTAAGTAGAGATGGGGTTTTGCCATGTTGGCCAAGGTGGTCTTGAACTCCTGACCTCAGGTGATCCACCTGCCTCAGCATCCTAAAGTACTGGGATTACAGGTGTGAGCCACCATGCCTGGCCAATACTTTTAATAAAGCTTAACTAAATAGCTCAAATTAATCTTAAGAAAATAGGAGTGGGGGCCGGGCACGGTGGCTCATGCCTGTAATCCCAGCATTTTGGGAGGCCGAGGTGGGTGGATCATTTGAGGTCAGGGGTTCAAAACAAGCCTGGCCAACATGGTGGAACCTCGTCTTTACTAAAAATACAAAAGTTAGCTGGGCATGGTGGCACATGCCTATAATGCCAGCTACTTGGGAGACTGAGACACGACAATCGATTGAACCTGGTGTGCGGAGGTTGCAGTGAGCCGATATCACATCACTGCACTCCAGCCTGAGTGACACAGCGAGACTGTCTCAAAAAAAAAAAAAAAAAGAAAAAGAAAAACAAAAAGAAAAGAGAGAAGAAAATGGGAGGGGGATGAAGATTATGGCGGAAATGGTATTATCTCTGCAAGATCTTGTCATAAGAGGAGATTGTCTTTTTTTTCCTGGGACACAATGCAGTAAACAAGGCCAATCAGTGACTGCCAGTTGATTATGATTTTAGCAACCATTTCCCAGAGGAATGACCAACTGTTGTTACCTAATCTAAGGCCTTGTACATAAAAGACACTCATTTCCTATTTAATTGTACTGATTTTATTATTTTAACTCTTATTGGCACCAAATTCTAGAAAGGTTACAATAGAGTTTGTTCTCAGATGAAGCCCACTTGAAAAACAAGTAGAAATCAAACCCTGTGCTCCTTCCTGTTGTGCTTGAGAATGTCTTCAAGAATTTTCATTATCTTCTTATAAACACAAAACATGAATTCAACCTGAAAACCGAGACTCTGATACTCAAATACAATGAGTTGTCAAGTAAAAAAAGATAAGTGTTTACTGAATGACTAGATGAATAAATGAGCGAATGAATGGCCAAAAGAACTCAACATTCATTTGCTTCCGTAAAGAACCTTAGAAACAGACCGTCCTTTTGAGGGACCTGCTCCTTGGTAAAAATGACTAACTGTCTTAAGCTTTCTGTGAGTACGCACTACAAATGCCTTATGGAACATCACCTCAGTTCCTGATACAATGTTCAGCAGATCTAGGCTGCTCTCGGTCACTGACCCCTCATCAAAAAAGGCACAGATTTTAAGAGCTCAAATATGTGACAGGACCCTAGGCATACTATCAGTGATTAAGAACTTTAAAATTAGACAAGTATGGGTGTAGATGCTTTGACTCTGTTACATACTACCTGTGTGACTGAGAGCAAGTCATTTACCTTCTCATGGCCTCCCACTTTGACCGTCTGTAAATGGAGATATACCCTATGTTTACTATAAAAATTGAAAAATCAAATGAGAAAACAATTTAAATAGTGCCTGGCACATAGTAAGTGCTCAATAAATGATAATGATTATATTACTGATGAACTTTCTCATGGGTTAGGAAGCTAAAAATCATCTCAAATGTACATGCATAATACCTTTTAATATCTATAGAAACAGGATCTTGGGATTATTGGAATTATACAGCTATAAGTAGCTTCTTTCAAAATATAGATTGTAGGCTTCTATCAAAGACCATCATTTGTATCACCTGAGCATTCAATCCTATGTAGGCTTATTTTGCTTTAAAGTTCAATATAGCAACTCTACAAATTGTTTGCTCAGTTTCTCAATACCAAAATTTTGCAGCTGGGTGCATCGAATGGGTTATGGAGATTGTCCTCCCTCCCCTCTCACCTCTAGAAGTAGTTGCTCCCGCTTACTGGATGAGGCAGTGGGGAGGGCGGCCCATGAAGGAAGCTTGTACAGCCACTGCCTTTGTCATATTTCCTCTGTGAAGAAACAGAAGACTTCAGTTCCTGGGATTGGTTAAGCTCTAGAATAGAGAACTAAGGAACTACTTTGTATTTTCCTAAGAATCTCATCTCTCTTTGTGCAGAGCGCCATTGCAGCCAAACTGCTACACATTCTTTTTGCATCTTTGTCAGGAAACTGGAATGATAATAAACACAGGTAGCTTGTAATACACAATAAATTGAAGGAAGTTGGCACAGAGCAGAGAAAGACTCAAAGACTGAGGGAATGAGAAGGGGAAAAGCCAATGAAATAATAAATTATGTGCAATGGCCATACCAACCTTGACATTTTTAAAGATATTGCAAAGGTTTCCATGTTTATGATTAGAATTCACTTGAGGTCAATATGGCCAGTCATGAATTCAATCAACAAGTATTTTTCTTGAGCACTCACTATATGCTAAGCACTGTACCATGCACCAGCGATTAAACTCAAACACATACAAGACTGATTTCCTTACTGTCAAGGAACTGGAAGTCGACCAAGGAAGACAGGCAAGGAAAATTACAACATGTTAGACTCTTCTCTTAACTGACCTCCATGTAACAATGTGCTAATGAACACACTCCATTCTCCCTGTAGAACACACTGACTGAGGCCCACAGCACACTGAATGCTTTTGTCTAATAGACTGCTATCTAGTACTCTGCATTCTAAACTCCCCTGGATTAAGTAGAAATTTTACTAAGAATTGGTTATTTCTGTTTCCAAACCTTTTTTTTTTTTTTTTTTTTTTGAAGACAAGGTCTCACTCTGTCCCTAAGGCTAGAGTGCAGTGGCACGATCACAGCTCACTGCAACCTTGACCTCCTGGGCTCCAGCAATTCTCTCACCTCAGCCTCTTGAGTAGCTGAGACTACAGGTATGTGCAACCATGCCCAGCTAAATTTTTGTATTTTTTGTAGAGACACAGTTTTGCCGTGTTTCCCAGACTGGTCTCAAACTCCCGAGCTCAAGCGATCCACCCGCCTTGGCCTCCCAAAGTGCTGGGATTACAGGCATGAGCCACTACTCCCAGCCTCCAAAAATATTTATGACATTTGTACTTGATGCTGCAATTATGTAATTTAAGTATTATAAAAACTTAAGAGAATAGAAAAGTTGTTTCTACGGACACTGTCTCAGTCCATTTTGTGCTGCTACATCACAATACCCAAGACAGGTTAATTTATGAAGAACAGATTTCTTACAGTTTGGAGGCTGGGAAGTGCAAGATTGAGGGGCCCACATCTGGCAAGGGCCTTCATGCTGTGTCATCCCATGGCAGAAGGGCAAGAGAGCAAGAGGGGACTGAACTTGCTCCTATAACAAGCCCATTCTCACAGTAACTAACCTAACTACATAATGACACCAATCCATTCACGAGGAACCTGATGACCCAATCACCTCTTATTAGACCCCCATCTCCCAGTGTTTGCATTGGAGATTAAGTTTCACCACATGAACTTTGTGAGACACATTCAACCCACAGCAAATATGATGAATCTTTCAGAAAGAATCAGTAAAAGCAGGCTGTTAAACAAAAAAATCCCTGCTGTTGAATTAGGAGGCGGTAAGAGAAAACAGATCTAGAAAGATTCTGCACTTGTATTGCTTTGAAAATGCTTTGCATTGCTTGTTCCACTTGAAATGAAAACTCAGATTTAGAGAAGATTTGGATAACTTAGAGAAGATATACTACGGATGTGATTCATGCACTATTGCATGAAACACGAATCAGTAAGCCCAACTCAAAGAAAATGCCTGGGTCCTACTTCAGAAGAATGGCAACACCATCTTCCAATGCCTGTTGAAATGTATTGATTCAGGCAAAGAACATTAACAGATGCTAAAACTATTAGGGGGAGAGGTTGATGGAGAAAATAATATTTGTGTGGTGCCGAAGTATCACTCCACAGATCATTGCTAATCCCAAAGAAGAAAGCTTATCTCTAGAATGGAGCCAACTTGGCTGGGCGTGGTGGCTCACGCCTGTAATCCCAGCAATTTGGGAGGCCGAGGTGGGTGGATCACAAGGTCAGGAGATCAAGACCATCCTGGCCAACACGGTGAAACCCCACCTCTACTAAAATACAAAAATTAGCCGGGCATGGTGGCACATGCCTGTAATCCCAGCTACTTGGGAGGCTGAGGCAGGAGAATTGCTTGAACCAGGGAGTTGGAGGTTGCCGCGAGCGGAGATCGCGCCACTGCACTCCAGCCTGGGTGACAGGGCGAGACGCTGTCTCAAAAATAAAAATAAAAAATAAATAAAATAGAACGGAGCCAACTGCAGTCACCACCTTAATCAAGTGATCAAATTTAAAATCATTAATAGTGGATAACCAGACCATATGTACCACCTAAAGTATTGCACACCAAAATATATTTCATCCTTTATAAAGTATTATTGATGAAGGTGTTTAATGTAGTCAGGAATTTGGATCTAGCTTCCAGTGTACAGGAAATACATGGGATAGATAAATGAGTTAAATGATACAATGACAAAACAATCATACAAGCCCCAAATGTAGGGCACTCTACAAAACAACTAGCTTGGTTTCTTTAAAAAGCCAATATCGGCCGGGTGCGGTGGCTCACGCCTGTAAACCCAGCAATTTGGGAGGCTGAAGTGGGTCGATCACGAGGTCAGGAGATCAAGACCATCCTGACTAACACGGTGAAACCCCATCTCTACTAAAAATACAAAAAACTAGCCAGGCATGGTGGCACGCACCTGTAGTCCCAGCTGCTCAGGAGGCTGAGGCAGGAGAATCGCTTGAACCCGGGAGGCGGAGATTGCAGTGAGCCGAGATCACGCCACCGCATTCCAGCCTGCGTGACAGAGCAAGACTCCATCTCAAAAAAAATAAAAATAAAAATAAATTTTGCTTGGTATTATCACAGTACTGTATTTGGTTACATCACAAAATGACTTTATTGCTTAGACTTATGAGGCATGAAATGGTATGTCTTGAATCTGTTTTGAAATATTTTTGCAAAGAAAAAAGATAAATGAAACCAATATAACAAAGCCATGATAGTTATTGAATTGGTAATGGGTATATTGTGGTTTATTGTCTATTTTCTCTACTTTTATATATACTTTAAACTTATTAAAAAGTCAATATCATGAAAAAATACTCAATGTCATGAAAAAATGAGAGGAATTATTCTAGCTTAAAGACACCAAAAAAAGCATAATATCACAATGCAATGCAAAAATCTTGATTGCATCCTTGTTAGAAGAAAACCAACTACGAATGACATTTGTGGGACAATTGGGAAAATGTGAATATGGAGAGAGTAGTCAATGATTTTAGGGTACCCTAATTTTCTTAAGAGTGATGATGGAATTAGGTTATGTGGGAGAAGTATGCAAAAACAGTTTAGGATAAAGTATGATATCTGTAACTTTCTTTGAAATGGTTCAAAAAATTAAAAATTATCACATCTAAAAAATATATGTATATTCATTATACTAGTCTCAATTTTTACATTTTTGCACATTTTTATAATCAAAACAAGTTTGTCAAATGATTGCAAATTTGTTTTATTTCAAAATAATATTTAGGGTATATATAATTTTTAATGATTCCATCCTTTTGCTGACTTTGTTGTTTAATGGAAATCACATGGTCTGGATGTGTGTCCCCTCCAAATCTCTTGTTGAAATGTGATCCCCAATGTTGGAGATGGGGCCTAGTGAGAGGTACTGGATCATGGGGGTGGACTCCTCATGAATGGCTTAGTGCTATTCAGTTGGTGTTGGGTGAGTTCTTTTTTTGGGGGGATGGGGTAGGGGGAACAGAGTTTCACTCTTGTCGCCCAGGCTGGAGTGCAATGGCACGATCTCGGCTCACCAAAATCTCCGCCTCCCAGGTTCAAGCGATTCTCCTGCCTCAGCCTCCTGAGTAGCTGGGATTACAGGTACTCACCACCATGCCACACCCTCTATTTTTAGTAGAGATGGGGTTTCACCATTTTGGTTAGGCTGGTCTCGAACTCCTGACCTCAGGTGATCCACCTGCCGTCAGCCACCCAAAGTGTTGGGATTATAGGCATGAGCCACCGGGCCAGGCCCAGTGTTGGGCAAGTTCTTGCTCAGTTCACCCAAGATCTGATCATTTAAAAGAGTCTGGGACCTTGGCTGGGCATGGTGGCTTATGCCTGTAATCCCAGCACTCTGGGAGGCTAAGGCAGGTGAATTGCTTCAGTCCAGGAATTCAAGACCAGCTTGGGCAACATGGCAAAGCCCCCTCCCTACTAAAAAATACAAAAAATTAGCCGAGTGTGGTGGTGTGCACCTGTAATCCCAGCTACTTGAGAGGCTGAGGTAGGAGAATCACCTGAGCCCGGGAGGTCAATGCTGCAGTGAACTGAAATCATGCCACTGCACTCCAGGCTGGGCAACCACAGTAAGACCCTGTCTCAAAAAAAAATAAAGAGTCTGAACCTCCTCCTCCTTTCTCTTGCCATGTGATACATCTGCTCCCCCTTTGCCTTTCACCATGATCGTAAACTTCCTGAGACCCTCACCGGGAGCAGATGCCAGCGCCATGCTTCCTGTACAGCCTGCAGAACCATATGCCAAAATAAACCTTTTTTCTTTATAAATTACCCAGTCTCAGGTACTCCTTTACAGCAATGCAAATGGACTAATACATGAATCAACTAAGGGTAAGACAGGAGAGGACCCAGAAGGTGGTGTCATGATAAATGTTTAACAGCCAGCTCTCTGGAAAAAGCTGATTTGTAGCATTTGGCAATTTCCATGGTGTAAGTATTCCTACCATGGCTGATCCCAAGTTATTAACACAGTGTCACTAAACAGAGTTGGAAAGAGATAAGCACAATCAGTTTTTTAAGCCGGTATAGGATCCAGTTCTAACATCACTGGATCCAGACCATAGCAGGGGGACACCTTGTCTATAAGGTCACCAGCTGACAATAGGGGATGAAGAAGAAAGAGTTTAAACACAGGAAAAAAAGTATGATAGGATCTTCCTCAAAGAGCTGCTTTGAAGATTAAATAAATTACATATAAAATACTCAGCACAATGCTTGGCATATGAAATAATGACTAACTTACTAAGAACCTTCTATTACTATCATTTCCTAACCTGATCCAAAATCTAAAAGGTCATCTCAACAACTACAAACCCTAAGAAAAAGTTCCAAATCAGCACGCCCAGCTGACGCGGTAGAAGCTGCAGTTTCACAGGTCTGTTTATATAAGAAGTCAGAATTGTGGCTGCTTCAGTCCCATGATGAAATTCCTATGACGCTTTCACTCAGAATGCCACGTCTCACTTAAACACATTCATCAAAGATGAACAGAACTCTCTCTGACCTTAAAGAATTCTAATTTGGCCTTCAAAACCTTCTTTACCAGGAATTGATCTAACCATAGGCAACTATCTTTGGCTAAGACTACTACATATACATACACACATATATATTCACACATACACGGCAGAAGTAATTCTTACCTATAGTAATTTGGTAATTCTTACCAATATTTTCTCAAAAATTTGCTAGAAAATATTTTGTTCAATGACTCCTGTTTTGAAACCATAGAGTTGTATTCTTCTGGGGGAAAGAGTCCATAGAAAAAGGAGAACACCGACAATGTTGCCCTTTAACCCGGATGATTAACAATGAAGTCCAACTCTCGGCAGGACTCTGTTTCCTACAGCAGGAGTCAAGGGAAGCAGCAGAAGTCAAGAGGGAACTGTGGGAGCAAGACTATCACCCTACAGATCTCACTTATTGTCAAAATCGAGCGGAAGCGCCAGAACTCTGGCGTTTCGGGTAAGACCACTCCTCCCCCTGCCCCTCAATACTCACAGCCTCTCCATTATTGTCTGTCTTAGCACCATCAGGACTAATTTCATCGACTCACCACAAGAAGCCCGGGACTCCAAGGCCATCCCTTATTTTTCAGCAGCCTTGGTGGTCTCCTCACACACACACATTCGACGGGACTCTGCTGAAGACTCAGGAATGCGCCGCATTTCTCTGGGAGGTGTGCAGTGCATTCTTCCAAGGTTCTGGGAATTCTACTCTCTTTGGTTTCCTTACATTCTCCAGTCTGTCTCCTTCGTCAGGGAGGCTGTGGGGCTCCATTTAGCCTGTCCCTCCTTGCCCTGTGATCTCCAGTCGGTCAGCTGGGACAATCACGGGGGCTCACTTTTCTCCCAAGCACTGCCTTCTCTCCCGCCTTGCCTGTTGTCTAGTGTCTAAAAACCACTGTTTCAGGATATTCTGCATAGTTTCCTTGTTAAGGAAAGGGCATAAAATCTGGGCCCTGTTACTCCACCAAAGGGAGAAGCAAAGGTCTCTTCTCATGTTTTATATTTTCAATCTTAACTTAGTCACTCTCTTCTATGATCACTCCACTGACCTTGTCATTCACAATTACTACAACCTATCCATTATCTCACTTCCAAACATCCCCTCTCCAGCCACTACCTATATCTTTACAGATCCCTCCTGTTAGTACCAATTCCAACAAGCCTTTGCCTGGTTTTCAATCTACTGTTCCTACACCCTCATGCACCCTTCGCCCCTTCCCAGTCTAGCTTTCATTCATTCTACTGTCAATAATTCTAATCAGACCCTCAACTCCCTTTCCCCTCTCACCTCATCTTATTTGCCTGGCCACACCACAACCTGGCTTAAATCCAACTCACTACCTAAGAAACAGTATGAAATTTATACTTTTATCTTGTTTATTATTTTATATCCCACTAGAAAGAAAGTTCTACTAGGGCAGGGATTCTCATCTGTTATTGTTTATTGTTGTATTCCCAAAGCTTAAAACAGTTATCAACCCATGGAAAATACTGATTAAATATTGGTTGAATGGATTAATTAATATAACCCAATGCTCAAAACAAGAATTCAAAAGTGCTCATGCCTGTAATCCCAGCACTTTGGGAGGCTGAGGCAAGCGGATCACCTGAGGTCAGGAGTTTGAGACCAGCCTGGCCAACATGGTGAAACCCCATCCCTACTAAAAATACAAAAATTAGCTGGGCGTGGTGGTGGGTGTCTGTAATCCCAGCTACTCGGGAGACTAAGGCAGGAGAATCGCTTGAACCCAGGAGGTGGAGGTTGCAGTGAGCTGAGATCGCACCATTGCATTTCTAGTCTGGGTGACAGAGCAAGCCTCTGTCTCAGACGAAAAAAAAAAAAAAGAACAAAAATGCAAGATTGAAAACCTGAAATAAAATGGCTAAAAAAGTCAAAATATAGAAATATTTTATAATTGCTATGAAAGAGTTGAACTCACTGACATACTAATAACTTAAGAAAAAAACCACACGAGTAACACATGTTCGTTGTAGAGAATCCATGGGGGACTAATTTGGAAAACAATTAGAACCTAATGGAAAAATTGAAAATCATTCATAATACTACCTTTCAGACATTTTTTTCCAAAGTGTGTGTGTCTTACATATTTTTTTCACAATAATTACCTCTTTCACTTAAGTCTTGAAAGTCTTTTCATATCAATATAGAACCTTATTACGATTTTTAGTGGCTGATAGTTCGATTTATGCATATCTAACAATTATGGCTATAGAACAGTGTATTTAAATTCCTCTGTGTTAGATATTTCCATTGTTTCCAATGATTCATTCTATCACATGTTTAATAGTTGCTCCTGGTAAAACTATTCCTTCCCTTAACCGCCACCTCCACAGGATTGGGAGGAGGCCACAGAATGCTACATGGTGAGACGCCTCCATCATCACAGGCTTTCCTCTCCCAGATAATCTGCATTAGCACACCCAAAGGCTGAAATACCTCCCATCTTTAAAAATGAAAAACTTCTCCATGTCCCCTATCTGGTTCCTGCTATCGCTCTACTTTACTTCTCTTTACACCAAAAGCCTTAGGAGAGCTGTCTCTATTCACTGTCCCCACTTGCTCAACTTTCATTTCTCTTCCACATGCTCCAAATTAGTCTTGTCCAATAGAACCCCTCTTGTGATCTCCATGACCTCTCATTTTGCTAAATACAATGATTCTTAGCGCTCATCTTGTTCAGTATTTCATTACTTTTTTTTTTTTTTTTTTTTTTGAGACAGGGTCTCACTATGTCGCCCAGGCTGAAGTGCAGTGGTGCTATAATGGCTTACTGCAGTCTCAACCTCCCTGGCTCAGGTGATCCTCCCAACTCAGCCTCCTGAGTAGCTGGGACTACAGGTGTATGCCACCACATCTGAATAAGTTTTTCTATTTTTAGTAGGGATGGGATCTCGCCGTGCTGCCCAGGCTGGTCTCTAACTCCTGGGCTCAAGTGATCTGCCTGCCTCAGCCTCCCAAAGTGCTGGGATTACAGGCGTGAGCCACTGCACCCGGCCGTAAATATCCTTTTAAGAAAGGAGTAAACAGGCCAGGTACAGCGGCTCACACCTGTAATCCCAGCACTTTGGGAGGCTGAGGTGGTAGATCACAAGGTCAGGAGATCGAGACCATCCTGGCCAACATGGTGAAACCCGACCTCTACTAAAAATACAAAAATTAGGAGGGCGTGGTGGCTCATGCCTGTAATCCCAGCTACTCGGGGGGCTGAGGGAGGAGAATCACTTGAACCCGAGAGTTGGAGGTTGCAGTGAGTGCAAGAGGGAGACTCCATCTCAAAAAAAAAAAAGGAAAGAAGAGTATATTTACCTTGCTTCCACCATATTTTCCTGGTTCTCCTTAGTGGAGATTCCACCTCAATCCTCTGTACTAGCTTCTCATTCCTGACCTCTAAAAATCAGAGCACTCTTGAACCTCCACTTTTGGATCTCTTTTCTTCTGTCTATACTTCTTCATTTGAGTAATGATCTCATTTTGTCTCAAAATTTTCATTATCTATCTGCTGGTGATCTTTTATGTCTCCCTCCAGATCATTCCTCTGAATTCTGGATTTATACATCCAATTGCCTACTTAGTATCTCCACTGGCTGTCTACCAAGCATATCACACTTTCTTTCTCTAAATATGTTCCTCCTTTAAGGAGGGGAAGGATGCATTAACATCTACCCAGTTGTTCAAGCCAAAAACCTAGGCCTCATCCTTACCTCTTCTCTTTTTCTATCCAGAATCTGATTTTTTCTCACCACCCCCATACCTCTACCCTCTTGGTCCAAGTCACTATTCTTTTTCCCCTGAATTACAACAGCTTACTGATCTCTTTGTCTCACCCTTGCTCTCCACAGTAAGTCCTTTGCAGAATAGCCAAAGTAATCTTTTCTAAAGGGTAAGATTCTGCCACTCCCCTGCTCAAAACTCTCCCAAACCTCCCCACTAGAGCAGCTCGTGAGGATCTTTATGGTGCCACAGCCCACCGATTTTGGCCTGGCGGCTTGCCTTTTTTTTTTTTTTTTTTTTTTTTTTGAGACAGATTCTTGCTCTGTCCCCCAGGCTGGAGAGCAATGGTGCTAACTTGGTTCACTGCAACCTCCACCTCCCAGGCTCAAGTGATTCTCCTGCCTCAGCCTCCCGAGTAGCTGGGATTACAGGTGCCCACTACCATGCCCAGCTAATCTGTATGTTTAGTAGAGACAGGGTTTCACCACGTTGGCCAGGTTGGTCTTGAATTCCTGACCTCAGGTGATCCACCTGCCTCAGCCTCCCAAAGTGCTGGGATTACAGGTGTGAGTCACTGTGCCCAGCCTGGCTTGCCTTTCTCTAGGCACTTCTTGCTGTTTATCAAACACAGTCCTATCCAAGAAGAGTCTTTGCTCTTCCTGTCCCCACTTCTGGACAGCAATTCCCCACATGTTCACACTCATTATCCCCCACTTCATTCAGGTCTCTTCTCAAATGTCACCTCCTCACAAGGCCTTTGCTGACCACTATCTAAAACAGTTCCCCTGCCCAGTCACTATGCCCTTTCTCTGCCATACATACCACCTGCCAGCATCTGATGTTTTGGTTCATATTTATTTGCTTAGTCTGCTCCCCACTTAGATACTGAAACCAAGAAGGCAGGGACATGACCTGATTCACTGCTGTCTCCTCCATGCCTAGAACGCTGTCTGCCACATAGTAGGCACCTAATGACATCCTCCATCATACGTCTTCATGCATTCATCTACTAGCTGTTAATAATCCATCTTTTGCCACTCCTCCAGAAGTTATCAGACCAGAACATTAAAACATTGAGTTATTACAAAAGATTTCAGACACGACGAACAGCGTAAAAGAAAACAAACATCCACGTTCTTACCACCAAGCTTAAGGAATAAAACCTTTCCAAGTATTGTTGGGCCTCACAAATACCTACTCCACTGAGAGAACTTAACACCAGACTTGAAGAGAACCTGAAGGAGAAAAGTGTTTGATTCACCCTTTTTTAACCTGGTTAAAAAAAAAAAAAAGGAAACAAAACTATATGACAAAGTACCCCCCGCCCAAAAAAAAAGCCCTATGTTGCAGTGAGATTGGGGCTTTTGGATGGAGGAAACAAAAGGAAGAAACAAACAACAGGGCAGGAAGCAGCAGGGGCCAGCAGAGCGTCTGAGGAGTAACACCCAGGAAAGGAGGCTACGGGCAAGAGTGAGGCAATGTGAAGAACTGGCCTCCATTCGCTGTCTTCCCTATTGAATGCTTGAACTATAGAAGGATCATCAAGTAGGCACTGAATGATTACAAACGAAGCCTGGCTGCAAGACCAGGATCGAATTGGTTAATACACATCCAGTTACATCATAGAAAGTTTAGACGACACTGTAATTTCATCACACCGCTTGGCATGGCAGCATATATCAAAACTGGCAAATAAGTATTGCAAATGACACAGGAAACAAGGTTGTGGCTCGAAAATAAGTGGGGGGTAGATGTAAGGCTTGTCTGCTCCCCACTTAGATACTGAATCCACGAAGGCAGGGACATGACTTGATTCACTGCCGTCTCCTCTGTGCCTAGAATGCTGTCTGCCACATAGTAGGACTTAAATAAGTCCTTTAAAAATCTTTTCAATATTTTGAAATATTGAAATATTGAAAAGATTTTTAAAGGATTAAAATTACACTGGAAACACCATGACCCATTAAAAAGAGATCTTTTAGAGCTTTGCCACTAGAGAACCGTATCAGTAATCCAACAGAAAAATTTGATATGCAATGAAATCACTAATGTATCTAACAGTACCTAATACTATTCTACCACAAAAACAACTGGCTCCATGGAGAATAGCTGATTCTAGTCTTGGGGGAAGCGGGGGGGTTGGGGGCACGGGAATCTAGATGGGCCTAGATCTTGTTTCTGTCAGAAAGTCTACAAAGGAGCCAGTTTAAAGGCTCAAATGACAATCTGACAATTCAGTTAAGATTCATCAGTCTTAATGGTACTTAAAAGGGGAGAAATCTTAAAAGCTGTAAGGGGGCAAGTAGAGATTAAAACCCAGCCAGGCCTGGGGTGAGTTTAACTTTGAGCTTTTGTAATTCATCTACCTAGAGGGGCACCTTTCTGAGTTTTTTGTTTGTTTTTTGTTGTTTTTTTTTTGAGATGGAGTCTTGCTCTCTTGCCCAGGTTGGAGTGCAGTGGCATGATCTCAGCTCACTGGAACTTCTACCTCCCGGGTTCAAGCGATTCTCCTGCTTCAGCCTCCCGAGTAGCTGGGATTACAGACGTGCAGCACTACGCCTGGCTAATCTTGTATTTTTAGTAGAGATGGGGTTTCACCACATTCGCCAGGCTGGTCTCGAACTCCCGATGTCAAGCGATCCACCCTCCTTGGCCTTCTAAAGTGCTGTGATTACAGGCGTGAGCCACTGCACCCGGCCGGGCACCTTTCTGTTAATTCACACAAAGGTACTATTTGTGCTAGAGATGGTCCTCGGTATGGAATTATGACATACATGAGTTTCCAATAATTTGTAAAAAGTGTTATAAATCAACCCAAATTATTACATGAGTATTTATTAGACACAGTTCTATCAGTGCAAATCAGTCAGTAAAGACACAGTTTGAGTAGAGTCTGCAGAATTCCATTCCCTCTAGAGCAGGTAAGAGATTGTGGTCAAAAATTGGGTAAGCACAAGAGGTACAGGCTTGGACAATCCCACCACTATGAAAGAGCTTAGCCCAATAAACAAGCCTCAAAGTTATTGACCCAGTCCTAAATCTCCACCCCCAAAACTCTATAGCAGGTTCAAAATGGTAATTTTGTCCACCTTGGTTGGGTAAATTTGTAACCCCTGAATGAATAAATGGTAGTGATATATTTGTATAAGTTGTATTTAAGCAAGTGTAATCATCATTTTTGTAACCATTACACTCATGAGTATATGTTCTGGTTTTTCAAATGTTTAAAATTCTTAAGAGACTATTTGACTTATTAAAGTTATGTAGTTGATTTACTGGAAGAAGTTTGAAGTGCCTGGGGATATCAGATATATTAAATTTGTAAGCATGTTTTGAAATGTTTAAGGAATTCTAGTCAAGTTTATAATTTTTTTTTTTTTTTTTTTTAAAGACAGGGTAGTGCTCTGCCACCCAGGCTGCAGTGCAGCGGCACAATCATAGATAACTGCAGCCCTGAACTGCTGGGTTCAAGTGATCCTCCCACCTCAGCCTCCCAAAGCTCTAGGATTATAGGCATGAGCCACTGCACCCAGCCTGTAAATGGTATTTAATAGAGGAATTTCATCTGTCAAATGTAAAAGTGCTTGAGCATCAGTCAAAAAACAAGCAAATAGGCATTTTTAATATTAACACCCAACTAAATTTTCAGTGGATTTTTAAGTATATTTAAGGTTTAAAGAAAAGTGGGCTTTTAAAAATCATAATTTTAATAAGCTAAGCTCTGACCAAAGCATAAATAACTCAGGAACTGTCTGGCATAGCAGAATTGAGGGCTTTGCTCCAAATTCTCACCCGCTTGACCTTAGGCAAGTTACTCAAATTT
The DNA here is from genome assembly GCF_028858775.2 of Pan troglodytes. NCBI lineage: Eukaryota > Metazoa > Chordata > Mammalia > Primates > Hominidae > Pan > Pan troglodytes. The sequence goes on along the minus strand of NC_072406.2, from coordinate 115,114,687 downwards.
TTGTGCCTCAGGGTCTCCATTTGTAAAATGAAATAATACTATTAATACCTACATCAAGACCCTTGTGAGGACTGAGTTAATATATACAAAGCACCAAGAACTGTTATTGAGTAAATTGCAGGTGCTTCATCAATGTTAGCTAGATTATCACCATCGTTAGTATCACTGATATCACCTGCCAAGGCTATGCATACTTTGAGGGCAAGGACAACGTCTTGTCTTTACATGCCTAACATTTAGCATGCTGCCTGGTACCCAATAGGCATGCAATTAATATTGCCTGAATTTAACTGAAGAGTCTAAAATTCTAGGTATCAGGGTGTGACTTTCAAGCTGTAATGCGTAAAGAGAACCAACATGATAAATGGCAGGGGCAAAGATAAACAGGCCAATGAAAAACAAGATTTTATACAGTCAGAAAATACTGTTTCTTACAATTTGGAATGGTTCTTACTTACTCTAGGAGTTTCTCAGGTCCTAATTGTCTTAAGGGAATTTCTACTGGGATTAGACGATGAGAGCTCATCTAAATCTTGACCCTAGATCTAGAATTACACAGATTTAATACAGAATTTGAGCTGTCCCTCCAATAAATTTAATCTAACACAGTTTACTCTAGAATTAATTACTTAAACTTTTTCCAGTCACCATAACTTGTTTCTGAACTAAAGTATAATACAACCTTCACTCATTCAATCTAGGCACCCTTTTTATTTTCCATTGCTCTTGCAATTTTCCAGCAGTTTACTCTCATTTGAGTTCATTACCAGTACTCCAGATGGAAACTTTCCCTAATAGGTTGTTCCATTCACAGCGATTTAGAAAGCACTGTTTGCGTCACAGTTTTCGGCTTGGATAAAGGGAGCTGTTACTTCAAACCCCATTTCTTCTTGGTGTCCTGCAGTCAGTCACACCTGAGCGCACCCAGCACTCAGCCTGCCTTCTACTAACGACCTTTTAAAGCAAAATGCTTTAACCCACCAGGGAGCAGATTTCCCTTCCTTCCAGTGCACAGTAAGTCCATGCAGGCTATAATTCCTTCAACAGACATCAAATGACTGCAGTAACAGTAAAAATAATTCACAATTATTGAGGGTGCTCTGCGTGCCAATGTGTTTGTATATCTTAATTATTCCAAGAACTCGTGAAGAAGAGACTATTTATCCCATTTTATAAATCACAAAACAGACTTAAAAAGGAACTAACATTCCCTGGGTTTTTATCCTTCCTTTGAAGGTGTCTGGATTTGACAAAAACAGTGTCCTTTTGTAGAATAGGGCCCTATGAATTATTATCCTCATTTTATAAATATTAAATATCAAAGATTACACAGCTAAGAGGCACACAGAACCAGAATTCAAGTCTGTCTGATTCCAAGATCCACACTGTAGCTTATTTTGCTATGTTACCTATTCAATTTTATGAAGGTCTTTTGCAGCACACTCTTCTACTCTCAGCTAAGGAATGAAAAAAACTGCCTAAAAAGGCTTACTTATTTCATATGGTACTTCTTTCTATGTTTGAAGCAAGATAGGAAAAGGAAAGAGAAGGAAGGAAAGGCTATGGTAAACTTTCTCTCCAAAGATTTGATAGCACTGGAGAATGTTCAGTATCTTTGAATCTGATAGGGTCTAAGAAAGGGTTCAGTACTTAACCATATTTCACTATAACTCTAGCCAGTGTGGTACAGACTGTTGTTGTAGAGAAGAGTTTATTCACCAAACTATATACTGAAAATGAAAACTCATTTGTCAAGGATTAGATCACTCATATAGGCAATAAGAATTTGTCTTTAAAAAAAAAAAAAAAAAAGTCTTGCTCTGTTTCCCAGGCTGGAGTGCAGTGGTGCAATCTCGGCTCACTGCAACCTTCGCCTCCCAGGTTCAAGCAATTCTCCTGCCTCAGCCTCCCAAGTAGCTGGGATTACAGGCACCCACCACCACGCCTGGCTAATTTTTTTGTATTTTTAGTAGAATCAGGATTTCACCATGTAGGCCAGGCTGGTCTTGAACTCCTGACCTCAGGTGGTCCGCCGGCCTCGGCCTCCCAAAGTGCTGGGATTACAGGCGCGAGCCACCATGCCCAGCCTGGCAATAAGAAATTCTTAAACATTATCAATGATACCTAGGAAATTACATAAAATCTCTCCTACATTGGTGGTGGGGGTGTTAACTAATATAATTTCATTGGAGGGCAATTTGGCCAAATCTACAAAAATTGCAAATGCAGGTATCCCTTGATTCAGCAATTCTACTTCTAGGAATTTATCCTACAGGGAAACTTACACAAGCATAAAATGATGTGTAAACAATGAAATTCTTTGTTGTACTGTTAATATCCTGTATTTCTGGAAGGATATACAAGAATAACAATGGCTGCCTCTGAAGAGAGTGTGCTGATCTGATAGCAAGGGGAAGAATTTTCACTATATACTTCTCTGTGCTTTAAAAATTGTATACACTAGGCTGGGCATGGTGGCTCACACTTGTAATCTCAGCACTTTGGGAGGCCGAGGTGGGCGGATCACGAGGTCAGGAGTTCAAGACCAGCTTGGCCAACATGGTGAAACCCCGTCTCTACTAAAAATACAAAAATTAGCTGGGCATGGTGGCGCGTGCCTGTAGTCCCAGCTATTTGGGAGGTTGAGGCAGAAGAATCGCTTGAACGAACCTGGGAGGCGGAGGTTGCAGTGAGCCAAGATCACGCCACTACACTGCAGCCTGGGCAACAAGAGTGAAACTCCATCTCAAAAAAAAAGAATTATACACACACACACACACACACACACACACACACACACACACAGACACACAGTGCAAGTATTACTTATGCAAAAGAAAACTAAATAACAGTTACCAGTTGCTTTTTGCATTTTCTTTTCTCACTTCTCTCTGACAATCATAATTCCTAAGCTTTTCATTTAATTCTTGAAGCATTTTCTATAATACACTGTTTCTTAGATAGCTTATTTTGCTTTGCCAATGGCCATGGAATGCTTTTATTTTATTTTTTGAGATGGAGTCTTGCTCTGTTGCCCAGGCTGGAATGCAGTGGCACAATCTCAGCTCACTGCAACCTCTGCCTCCTGGGTTCAAATGATTCTCCTGCCTCAGCCTCCTGAGTAGCTGGGATTACAGGCACGCACCACCACACCTGGCTAATTTTTGTATTTTTAGTAGAGACAGGGTTTCACCATGTTGGTCAAGCTGGTCTCGAACTCCTGCCCTCGTGATCTGCCTGCCTCAGCCTCCTAAAGTGTTGAGATTACAGGCATGAGCCACTGTGCCCGGCCGGAATGCTTTTATTAAGCAAAGAAGCAACTCACTGACACACACCTTTCCTCAGTATGTGCAGATATTTACATCTTCCACATGCTACACATTGTGGTGGATGTTTGAAATAAAAAGATATATAGTCCCTGCTTAAAGTTATGTCACAATTACTACTTTTTTCAAAATGAAATTTTTTCCCTCTGATTATGAGAAAGTAATACAGGGTAATTGCTCTGAAAAAACGAAAGAGTAATATAAAACATAAGAATATAAAAATCACGGCCAGGCACGGTAGCTTACGCCTGTAATCCCAGCACTCTGGGAGGCCGGGGGAGTGGATCACCTGTGGTCAGGATTTCAAGACCAGGCTGGCCAACATGGTGAAACGCTGTCTCTACTAAAAATACAAAAATTAGCTGGGCATGGTGGCGGGCGCCTATAATCCCAGCTACTCCGGACGCTGAGGCAGGAGAATCGCTTGAACCCAGGAGGCAAAGGTTACAGTGAGCCAATATCACACCACTGCACTCCAGCCTGGGCGAAAAAGGGAGACTGTCTCAAAAAAGAAAATAAAAATCATGTTAAATCCCACTACCCTTTAACATTTCAGTGTTTATCTGTCCAAAATTTTTCATTTCATTTCTTTTTAGAAACAAAAATGAGGCCAGGTACAGTGGCTCATGCCTATAATCCCAGCACTTTGAGAGGCCAAGGCAGGTGGATTGCTTGAGCCCATGAGTTCAACACCAGCCTGGGCAACATGGTGAAACCCCATCTCTACAAAAAATTAGCCGGGCATGGTGGCACATGCCTGTAGTCCCAGCTATCTGGGAGGCTGACGTGGGAGGATCACCTGACCCCAGGAGGTCGAGGCTGTAGTGCGCCATGATTGCACCACTGCACTCCAGTCTGGGCAACAGGGTGAAACTCTGTCTCCAGGGGAAAAAAATAAAAAAAAAAAAGATGGTCATATTATATATACTATTTTGCAATGTACATTTTCCTCTTGTATATGAACATGTTTCTATATTACGTTATTGAAATGTTTTAAATTGTTCTAAATCAAATATGCATATATAATTAAACATCTCCCAACTTGTTCCAACTTCTTTTAGCAGTCTTTTGTAATTATTTCCATCTCTCTAAATGTTTCTACCATTATTTGACATGATATTTTAATAAAATAATCTGTATTAGTGAAGTTTAATATGTTCTTCGCAATTTTTGTCTCTAATTGTGAAAAAAAAAGTCTTAAATTTCCTCCATTTGCATGTGACAGCCACAAATCCAGTCTGATGCAGGTGTGCTGTACTAATATAAATACCTTAACAGGAACAGCAATAAACAAGGTAATCTTCCAAACAGTCAACAGCTCTTGATTACTACTTTTTCTGGATATATCTCATTTAGACACTGTCTATGGACTTCAACTCACTACAGATGATTTTCAATATCTCCCACCTCTGGTTCTCCATTCTCCCAATATACTTTTTTTTTTTTTTTTTTTTTGGAGACTCAGGCTAGAATGCAGTGGTATGATCATGGCTCACTGCAGCCTCCCACCTCCCGGGCTCAAGCAATCCTCCTGCCTCAGCCTTCCAAGGAGCTGAGACTATAGGAACACACCATCATGCTCAGCTAATTTTTAAAAATTTTGTAGACAAGTGTCTCACGGTGTTGCCCAGGCTGGTCTCAAATTCCCAGGCTCAAGCGATATTCCCACCTTGGCTTCCCAAAGTGCTGTGACTAAAGGCGTCAGCCATCATACCCAGCCTAAAATCTAGTTATTGAGCAAAATTTTTCTGGTTCAATCCCAATTTTTTAGTTAACTCAAATGTCATAAACCAACAAGAAATTTCTCTTACAGAGAATAATTTGTATAAGTTAGTTGTGTTTTCCGTTTTTTTGAGACGGAGTTTCAATCTTGTTGCCCAGGCTGGAATGCAATGGTGTGATCTTGGCCCAGCACAACCTCCGCCTCCTGGTTCAAGTGCTTCTCCTGCCTCAGCCTCCCAAGTAGCTGGGATAACAGGCATGCGCCACCACACCTGGCTACTTTTGTATTTTTAGTAGAGACAGGGTTTCTCCATGTTGGTCAGGCTGGTCTCAAACTCCTGACCTCAGGTCATCCGCCTGCCTCGGCCTCCCAAAGTTCTGGGATTACAGGTGTGGGCCACCGTGTCTGGCCATTAGCTGTATTTTTAAGAACTCTCAAAGTGTCCCACAGTTGAGTATATCAGGTTGTCTCAACTGACAGGCATTTAGCTCATATTATAAACTATACTACAATTATAAATGGGAACTCGAAAAATCTTGTTTTACAAATGCTTGGGAATGTGCATTTCAGAGTCCATATTTGTAGAAGTATAGTATGAGCATTTGGTTTTTTTTTTTTTTTTTTTTTTGAGACAGGGTCTCGCTCTGTCACCCAGGCTGGAGTGCAGTGGCTTGATCTCGGCTCACAGCAGCCTCCACCTCCCCGGTTCAAATGATTCTCCTGCTTCAGTCTCCCTAGTAGCTAGGATTACAGGCGTGTGCCACCACGCCCGGCTAATTTTTGTATTTTTGGTAGAGATACGGTTTTGCCATGTTGGCCAGGATGGTCTCGAATTCCTGACCTCAAGTGATCCGCCTGCCTTGGCCTCCCAAAGCGCTGGGATCACAAGTGTGAGGCACCACCCCGGCCAAAAGTTAAACACTTGAAACTCATTTAATTTCTGACGGAGTATTTCTAATCCAAAGCTAGTCTATACACAGTGGTGACAGCAAGGGTGGCTTCTCAAGTATACAACACATGCCATCACACAAGCCCCATGTTTGGAAGGGCCTGCACTTGGTATAAAGCTTTGCCGCTGTTTTGAAATTCTTAATGTTTGAGGAAAGTATTTCACATTTTCATCTTGCCCTGGGTCCTACAAATTACACAGTTGATCCTGAGTGACAGTGAGGTACAGCCCCCTGCCCAATAGTAATTTGAAACTAAGATAAATAAAGGTTTCTCTCTAGAATCAAACATGGAAACTGGTTTAAAAAAAAAAAATCCTCCAGCAATCTAACACAAGAAATTGTAAATATGTGACTGAAGAGATCCAGAACACAAACTCTACTCAGTGGGATTTAGGAGCAATTTCAGAGACATAGAGCAAAAATGTGATTATTTTAGTGAAGAGAAATTGTTGTGGGAAGTCAGGGACCCCAAACGGAGGGACTGGCTGGAGCCGCGGCAGAGGAACAGAAATTGTGAAGATTTCATTTTAATACGGACATATATCAGTTCCCCAAATTAATACTTTTATAATTTCTTATGCCTGTCTTATTTTAATCTCTTAATCCTGTTATCCTCATAAGCTGAGGATGTACGTCACCTCAGGACCACTGTGATAATTGTATCTAACTGTACAAACTGATTGTAAAACAAGTGAGTTTGAACAATATGAAATCAGTGCACCTTGAAAAAGAACAGAATAACAGTGATTTTCAGGGAACAAGGGAAGACAACCATAAGGTCTGACTGCCTGCGGGGTCAGGCAGAATAGAGCCATATTTTTCTTCTTGCAGAGAGCCTATAAACGGATGTGCAAGGAGGGAAGATATCGCGAATTATTTTCCTAGGAAGGAATATTAATAATTAAGACCCTGGGAAAGGAATGCATTCCTGGGGTGAGGTCTATAAATGGCCGCTCTGGGAGTGTCTGTCTTACGTGGTTGAGATAAGGACTGACATACACCCTGGTCTCCTGCAGTACCCTCAGGCTTATTAGGGTGGGAAAGAAACCCCACCCTGGTAAATCTGAGGTCAGACCGGTTCTCTGCTCTCGAGCCCTGTTTTCTGTTAAGATGTTTATCAAGACAACATGTGTACCACTGAACATAGACCCTTATCAGGAGTTTGATTTTGCCCTGGTCCTGTTTCCTCAAAATCATGTGATCTTTGTTCTCTTGTTTGCCCTTTGAAGCATGTGATCTTTGTGACCTACTCCCTGTTCGTACAGGCCCTCCCTGCTTTTGAAGTCCTTAATGAAAGCCTGCTGGTTTTGCAGTTCAGGTGGGCATCACGGTCCTACCGATATGTGATGTCACCTCCAGAGGCCCAGCTGTAAAATTCCTCTATTTGTACTCTATTTCTCAGATCAGCCAATACTCAGGGAAAATAGAAAGAACCTACGTTGAAATACTGGGGGTGGGTTCCCCTGATAGAAATTTATTGGGTTATAGAACTTAAGGCCTCAAAAATTAAAATCATATAAATGGGCCAGGGGTGGAGGCTCACACCTTTAATACCAGTGCTTCAGCAGCTGAGGCAGAAGGATCGCTTGAGGCCAGGAATTTCAGACCAGCCTGGGCAACACAGCGAGACCCCATCACTATAAATGAATAAATAAATAAAATTATCTGGGTATGATGGTGCGCACCTGTAATCCCAGCTACTCAGGAGGCTGTGGTAGGAGGACCACTTGAGCTAGAGGGGTCAAGGCTGCGGTAAGCTGAGATCACACCATTGCACTCCAGCCTGGGTGACAGAGTGAGACCCTCAGTAAAAGAAGAACCAGCATTTGACAAAATTCAGTATCTGGCCATGATTTTAAAACCGAAAAACCAAAACCATCTTTTAGCAAATTTAGGAATATAAGGCCTTTTTCAATCTGATGAAGGGGAGCTATACAAAATCTAAAGCAGGCCAGGAGTGGTGGTTCACACCTGTAATCCCAGCACTTTGGGAGGCTGAGGCGGGTGGATCACTTGAGGTCCGGATTCAAGACCAGCCTGGCCAACATGGTGAAACCCAGTCTCTACCAATAATACAAAAATTAGCTGGGCGTGGCAGCAGGTGCCTACAATCCCAGCTACTTGGGAGGCTGAAGCAGGAGAATTGCTTGAACCCCCAAGGCGGATGTTGCAGTGAGCCAAGATCCAGACACTGCGCTCCAGCCTGGATGACAAAGCCAGACTCCATCTCAAAAAAAAAAAAGAAAAAAGAAAATAAATCTAAAGCAAACATCATACTTAATGGTGAAATACTGAAAGCTTTCCCCCTGCAATGGGAAATAAGACAAGGATATCACTATCACTCCTATTCAACTGCAGGTCCCAAACAGTACATTCCAGAAAGAGAAAGAAATAACCTCGGAAAGGAAATATATTAAACTGTCATGATTTGCATATGACACGATTACATTCACAAAGAAAATCCAAGAGAATCTATATATAACCATGAGCTTGAGCCCAGGGGTTTGAGGCCAGCCTGGGCAATATGGTAAAACCCTGTCTCTACAAAACATACAAAAATTAGCTGGGCATGGTGGTATGTGCCTGTGGTCCCAGCTACTTGGGAGGCTGAGGCAAGAGGACTGTTGGAGACTAGGAGATCAAGGCTGCAGTGAGCTATGATCATGCCACTGCACTCCAGCCTGGGTGAACAAATGAGACCCTGTCTCAAAAAAATAAAGTAATATATACAATGAAAAATGGTAAGTGAATTTACCAATATTGTTCGATTAAAGGTTAACATACAAAAATCAATTTTTTTTTTGAGAGACGGAGTTTCGCTCTTGTTGCCCAGGTTGGAGTGCAGTGGTGCGATCTCAGCTGACTGCAATCTCTGCCTCCCGGGTTCAAGCAGTTCTCCTGCCTCAGCCTCCTATGTAGCTGTGATTACAGGTGTGCACCACCATGCTTGGCTAATTTTTGTATTTTTAGCAGAGACGGGGTTTCACCATGTTGGCCAGGCTGGTCTTGTACTCCTGACCTCAGGTGATCCACCCACCTTGGCCTCCCAAAGTGCTGGGATTACAGGTGTGAGACACCGCACCTGGCCAACTGTACTTCTATATACCAGCAGCCAACAATTATTAAATAGAAATTTTAGAATGAAATCATTGACAATAGTATCAACAAATCATATACTTAAGAATGAACTAGCAAATAAAATCTCTATACAGAAAACTAGAAGTATTACTGAAAGAAATTAGGCCAGACACAGTGGCTCAGGTCTGTAATCCTATCACTTTGGGAGCCGAGGTGGGTGGATCACTTGAGGTCATGAGTTCGAGACCAGCCTGGCCAACAGGGAAAAACCCCGTCTCTACTAAAAATACAAAAAAATTAGCTGGGTGTGGTGGTGCATGCCCATAATCCCAGCTACTCGGGAGGCTGAGGAAGGAGAATCACTTTAACCTGGAGGGGGGAAAAAAAAAGAAATTAAAGACCATTCAATAATGGAGGGCTATAAGCCATGTTCAGGAATTTGGATGTTGAAACACTAGTTCTTTCTCAAGTTGATCTACAGATTCAATACAATCCAAATCAAAAATCCAGCAGGTTGTATGTGGAAACTGATACCAATTATAAAATTTATGTGAAAACACAAAAGGTCCAAGAAAAGCTGAGACGATCTAGAAGAAGATATATAAAAGTTTGAGCGAAACAGACTCACACACACCTAAACAAAGGAATCTCATGCACTGCTGTTGGAGACGTAAACTGAGACAGTAACTTTGGAAAACCATTTGGCATTCTTTACTAAAACCAAACACAAGCATATCCTATGGCCTTGGTATACTCAAAGTGTGGTCCACAGCCAGTCCAACTGGCTCCTGACAAATGCAGACTCTCAGGCTCTACCCTTGAACTACTGAAGCAGAATCTACCTTTTAACAAGATTCCCAGGAAACTGATGTGCACAATACAGTTTGAGAAGCACTGCCTTATGATCCAGCAATTCCACTTCCTGGCACACACTTATCAGAAACGCACACAGATGTCCACTAAAAGACATGTTCGAGAATATTCATAGCAACACTATTCATAATAGCTAAAAACAAGAAAACTACCTAAATGTTCAAAAATAGAAAGAATAAAGTGTGGTATAATCACGCAATGAGGCTGAGCATGGTGGCTCACGCCTGTAATCCAGCACTTAGGGAGGCTGAGGCGGGCAGATCACCTGAGGTCGGGAGTTCGAGACCAACCTGGCCAACGTGGTGAAACCCCATTGCTACTAAAAATACAAAAAAATTAGCCGGGCTTGGTGGCAGGTGCCTGTAATTCCAGCTACTTGGGAGGCTGAGGTAGGAGAATCGCTTGAACCCGGGCGGGGGTGGGGGCAGAGGTTGCAGTGAGCCGAGATTGCGCCACTGCACTCCAGCCTGGAGACAGAGCAAGACTCCATCTCAAAAAAAAAAAAAAAAAAAAAAAAAAAATTCATGCAATGGAGTACTACTCAGCAATGAGAATGCACAGTCTACAATACAACTCACAAATATAATGCTGTGTAAAAGAAATCATATCAGAAGAATACACCTTGTATGTTTTCATTTATATAAAGTATAAAAACAGGAAAAATTGATGTTAATGTCAGGACAGTGGTTACCCGGGGGGATACAGTAACTAGGAGAGAATAGTGTTTAAAAAAAAAAAAAAAAAGATAGAGTCTCGCTCTGGTGCCCAGGCTGGAGTGCAGTGGCGCGATCTTGGCTCAATGCAACCACAGCATCCTGGGTTTAAGTGATTTCCGGCTAATTTTTGTATTTTTAGTAGAGACAGGGTTTCACCATGTTAGCCAGGCTGGTCTCAAACTTCTGACCTCAAGTGATCTGCTTGGCTCAGCCTCCCAAAGTGCTAGGATTACAGGCATGAGCCAACGCACCCAGTTTATTTCATGACATGCATAATTCTACATGGATGGGAAAACCCATCAAGCTATATACTAGTAACTTTTTGCATACTTTTCTGTATACACGTTATAATTTAAAAGTTCACTTAAAAAAGTACTAGAAGGAGGGCTAGGTGTGGTAGCTTATGCCTGTAATCCCAGTACTTGGGGAAGCTGAGGCAGGAGGATTACCTGAGGTCAGGGGTTGGCGACCAGCTTGGCCAACATGGTGAAACCCTGTCTCTACTAAAACCACAAAAATTATCCAGGTATGGTGGCTCGTGCCTGTAATCCCAGCTACTCAGGAGGCTGAGGCCATGAGAAACGCTTGGACCCAGGAGGCGGAGGTTGCAGTGAGCTGAGACTATGCCACTGCACTCCAGCCTGGGCAACAGAGTGAGACTCCTATTAAAAAAAAAAAAAGATTCATACATGTTATAGCATGTATGCATACTTCATTCCTTTTTATGGCTGAATAATAGTCCATAGCATGGATACACCACATTTATTTACCCATTTACCAAATGATGAACATTTGGGTTGTTTCCACTTTTTAAGTATTATAAATAATGCCGCTATGAACAACTGCGTACAAGTTTTTATGTGAATATATGTTTTTCTTTCTCTTGAGCATACACCTAGTAGCAGAATTGCAGGGTCATATGGTAAATCTATGTTTAGCATTTGGAGTAACTGCCAAACTATTTCAGAGCAATTAGACCATTCCACATTACCTCCACCAATGTATAAGGATTCCAACCGGCCAGGCGCAGTGGCTCACGCCTGTAATCCCTGCACTTTGGGAGGCTGAGGCAAGTGGATCACCTGAGGTTGGGAGTTCGAAACCAGTCTGACCAACATGGAGAAACCCCCTCTCTACTCAAAATACAAAATTAGCCGGGTGTGGTGGCGCATGCCTGTAATCCCAGCTACTCAGGAGACTGAGGCAGGAGAATCACTCGAACCCAGGAGGTGGAGGCCGCAGTGGGCCAAGATCACGCCATTGCACTCCAGCCTGGGCGACAAAAGCGAAACTCTGTCTCAAAAAAAAAAAAAAAGATTCCAGTCTTGTCAGCCACATCCTCGCCAGCCCAGGCTTGTTATCTTTTTCTATTATAGCCGTCCTAGTGAGTACAAAGTGCTGTCTTGTAGTTTTGATTTGTATTTCCCATCTTTTCACGTGCTTATTGTTCATTTGTACATCCTTGTTAGAGAAATGTCTATTAAGATCCTTTGCCCATTTTTAAATTGGATTGTCTTTTTACTATTAAGTTGTATCCAGAATAAAGAACTCTTACAGTCCCTTATCAGATATAATCTGCAAAAATATTCTTATATTCTGTGGGTTCTTTTCACTTCCTTGATGGTATCCTTTAGGAGCAGAAATTTTTAACTGTGATGTCCAATTCATCAATTTTCTTCTGTGGTTGCTTTTGCTTTTGGTGTCATATCTAAGAAAGCTTTACCTAATCCAAAGTCATGAAGGTTTATTCCTGTTTTCTTCTAGGTGTTTTATAGTTTTATTATTTATTTATTTATTTGGGAGAAAGTCTTGCTCTGATCACCCAGGCTGGGGTGCAGTGGCAGGACCTCAGCTCACTGCAACCTCTGCCTCCCGATTCAAGTGATTCTCCTGTGTCTCAGCCTCCCAAGTAGCTGGGATTATAGGCATGCACCTGGCTATTTTTGTATTTTTAGTATACAGGGGGTTTCACCATTTTGGCTAGGCTGGTCTCGAACTCCTGACCTCAAATGATCCACCCACCTCAGCCTCCCAAAGTGCTGGAATTACAGGTATGAGCCAGCGCGCCTGGCCTGTTTTATAGCTTTAGTTCGTACATTTAGGTCTCTGATATATTTTTAGTTCATTTTTGTGTAGGATATAAGGAAGGGGTCTATTTCCATTCTTTTGCATGTGGATATCCAATTGTCTCAGCACACTGTTTTGTTGAAAAAGACTATGAGAATGAATAGTCTACAAATAGATAAGCTCTTTTCTTTCCTCCATTGACTCGTCTGGCATCCTTGTGGGGGCTGGGATGAGGCAGACATCAATTGACCATAAATATTAGGGTTTATTTCTAGTCTCAATTCTATTCCATTGATCTATGCTTATCCTTTGGCCACTAACACAGAGTCTTCATTACTATAGCTGTGTAGTAAGATTTTTTCCCCCAATTTTTTGTATTGCAGTAAAACATACATAAGATTTACCATTTTAACCATTTTTTTAACTGTACAGTTCAGTGGCACTGAGTACATTCACACTGTTGTACAACCATCACCAACACCCATCTCCACACCTCTTTTAATCCTGCAAAACTAAAATGCATTCAACAATTTCCCATATTCCCCTCTCCACAGCCCCTGACAACCACCCTAATACTTTCTATCTCTATAATTTTGACTAATCTAAGTTCTTCATATAAGTAGAATCATATAGTAATTGTCTTTTTGTGACCGGCTTATTTCACTTAGTATACTATCTTCAAGGTCCATCCATGTTGTAGCATATGTCAGAATTTCTTCCTTCCTAAAACAGAATATATTCCATTGTTGGTAAATACCACATTTTGCTTACCCATTCATCCACTGATGGACAGTTGGTTGGCTTCTATGTTTTAGCAACTGTGAATAATACTATTATAAACATGGTGTACAGGCCAGGTACAGTGGCTCACGCCTGCAATCCCAGCACTCTGGGAAGCCAAGGAGGGCAGATCACTTGAGGTCAGGAGTTCAAGACCAGACTGGCCAACATGGCAAAACCCCATCTCTACTAAAATACAAAAATTAGCTGGGCATGGTAGTGCATGCCTGTAATCCCAGCACTTTGGGAGGCCAAGTCAGTGGATCATTTGAGGTCAGGAGTTCGAGAACAGCCTGGCCAATATGGTGAAACCCTTACTCTACTAAAAATGAGCCAGGTGTGGTGGCACGCACCTGTAATCCCAGCTACTTGGGAGGGAAAGGCACAAGAATTGCTTGAACCCAGGAGGCCGAGGCTGTAGTGAGCCGAGATTGCACCACTGCACTCCATCCTGAGTGACACGGTGAGATCGTGTCTCAAAAAAAATAAAAAATAAAATAAAATAAAACACACACAAAAAAAACAAAGGGGTGTACAAATATCTCTTCAAGACACTGCTCTATTTTTGGCATATACTCAGAATTGGAATTGCTGGATCATACGGTAATTCTATTTTTAACTTTTTGAGGAGACGCCACACAGTTTTCTACAGCAGCTATTCCAATTTATTTATTTATTTATTTGTTTTTGAGATGGAGTTTCGCTCTTGTCACCCACGCTGGAGTGCAACGGCATGATATCGGCTCACTGCAACCTCCACTCCCCAGGTTCAAGCGAGTCTCCTGCCTCAGCCTCCCAAGTAGCTGGTATTATAGGTACCTGCCACCACACCCAGCTAATTTTTGTATTTTTAGTAGAGATGGAGTTTCACAACATTGGCCAGGCTGGTCTGGAACTCCTGACCTCAGGTGATCCATCTGCCTTGACCTCCCAAACTGCTGGGATTACAGGCATGAGCCACCATGCCCAGCTATTCCATTTTAAACTACCACTAACAGTGCACAAGGGTTCCAATTTCCCCACATCTTTGCCAACACTTCTTATGTTCTGTTTTTTTGACAGTAGTCATCAGAATGGGTCTGAGGTAACATCTTATGAAAGTTTTAATTTGCATTTCCCTAGTGATTAGTGATAAGAATCTTTACATGTGCTTATTGGCCAACAGTAAATTTTGAAAGTTTTTTCAAGACTGTTTTTAGCTATTCTGTGTCCCTTGAATTTCCACATGAATTTTGGGATCAATATGCCAACCTCTGGTGCGGAGAGTGGGGGGAAGGGCAGCCTGGATTTTGATAAGGATTGTATTAAATAGGTAGATCTGATAAGCATTGCCATTTTAAAAATAGTCCTCTAATTCATGAATCCATGAGTCCACAAACACAGCTTTCCATTTGAGTCTTTAATTTCTTTTAATGTTTTAGTTTGTAGAACACAAGTTTCGAAATTTTTAATTAAATTATTCCTAAGTATTTTATTGTAAATAAAACTGTTTTCTTAATTTCATTATCAGATCCAAGTGTATAGAAATATAAGCAATTTTTGGCCAGGTGCAGTGGCTCACGCCTGTAATCACAGCACTTTGGGAGGCTGAGGCGGGCAGATCACAAGGTCAGGAGATCGAGACCATCCTGGCTAACCTGGTGAAACCCCATCTCTACTAAAAATACAAAAAAAAAAAAAAAATTAGCCGGGCAGGGTGACGGGCACCTGTAGTCCCAGCTACGCAGGAGGCTGAGGCGGGAGAATGGCGTGAACCCAGGAGGCGGAGCTTGCAGTGAGCCAAGATCGCACCACTACACTCAAGCCTGGGCGACAGAGCAAGACTCCGTCTCAAAAAAAAAAAAAAGAAAAAAGAAATATAAGCGATTTTTTTGCCTGTAATCCCAGCTACTCGGGAGGCTGAGGCACAAGAATCACTTGAACCCAGGAAGCAGAGGCTGTAGTGAGCCCGGATTGCGCCACTGCACTCTAGCCTGGGCAACAGAATGAGACCCTGTCTCAAAAAACAAACAAAAAGAAATAAGTGATTTTTTAATATTGCTCTTGTACCCTGCAACCCTGCTGAACTCATTTATTAATGCTAATAGGTTTTTTGGTTTGTCTTTTAGTAGAGACAGGGTTTCACCATGTTGGCCAGAGTGGTCTCAAACTCCTGGTTCTCAAGCAATCCAACTGGCTTTGCCTCCCAAAGAGCTGGGATTACAGGCGTGAGTCACCCTGCCGGCCTAAACCTAATAGTTTTGTAGTCGATTCCTCAGCATTTTCTATATAGAAGATCGTGTCATCTGTGAATAAAGTTTTATGTCTGCCTTTCCAATCTTGGTGTTTACCTTATCCCTTCGAAGGGCTATATGTTATTCATTCATTATAATCACATTGATAATTTTAAAGACCTTGCCCAGAGACAAGCCTGTGTTTTTCTAGTTCCTTAGATTTGTTTACTTTAAGTTCGCATATATACGTGAAGGATCTGTAACAAAATACTCAGAAAATAATACAATCTAGAATACATTTGAGCTGCATTTGATAGTTAAAGAATGGAAAGTACTTATCTTTAACAGTATTGAATAGCCTGTCAATTATGCATATTGATGTGCTTAGCCAGGCCATTCTAATTTCCTTTGTCACCTACTAAATAAAGCCCAGAGGGGCTTCCCTGCTGTAGATACAGGTAAAACTGCTCTGCAAATAGAAGTATGCATTCGCTGAACACCCACACCATTGCCTGAAGTCATTATTTGCATTATGAGTAAGAAAAACACAAGTGTGGCTTCAGTCTAAGGGACTAATCCTGCTTTTACAAGCCAGAAAATACATGCCCACTAATGTGGCATCAGAAGAGAGTTTATTAACTCTAACTTAATCAGAGCCATCAAGAAACAGAAAAAAAAAAGCAAAAACACTTGAACACTGACATAAAGCCATAAATATGGTGTGTATCCAGTTCAGTGCAAGTCATGTTAAACATGACTTTTTATTCTCAAGGTGTTTGTTCTAAACCATGAAGTAATGTCAGTATATTCTTTTACTCTTGCAATGTTTTGAGTTGCTACAGATTATGATACAAAGCCATTTGTAAAAGGGGAGGAAATGAGCTATAAAATCATATTAGAAATCTAATGGGACTGCAAACAGAATTAAAATGTATCTTTCTTGCTTAATATTGTAGCTTTATCTTGTACATTGATTTTTGTTCTTAATTGAAGGACAGCTTCATATAGGACCTTATAATGGTAACTTTATATTATTTGGGTCTTTTTCTTAACTGCTTTTTATATAAATTATAAATATTTTACAAATATTTTACAAACTTAGTTGGTCTACAGCATGTGACTTCTACATTTTAGACAAATGCTACATAAATATTAAAACCAAGAATCTAGACCTCACATCTGTTTTCCCATTATATTTATTCTTCAGAATTCAAAGCAAACTTTTATACATATTCAATATCCAGAAAGAGAAAACAGAAAACAGGAGAAAACTATCAAAATAATATTTGGAAAGAACATGCATCTTCAAACTAAAATGGCCTACCAATGGCCCGAACAGCAAGTTGTAAAAGACCTATTTCACGATATGTCATTCCAATCTTTCAAAATACTAAGATTCTGAAAAGCTTCCAGAGAAATCAGTCACCTGCAGTGGAGCAAGAATTAGGATAAAACTGGCCTCCTCATTATTAAGACTGGATGCTTGCAGACAATGAAGCAATCCATAAGAATTCTCAGGAAAAATTCTCTTCAATCTAGAATTCCATTCTCATCCCAACTCTCATCAAATGTAGAGCTAAATGAAAGGACTCAGAAAGTATCCTTTCTCTTCACCTTCTTTAGGACAGTCCTTACTGACATGTTTCATCAAAATCAGGGAGTATGTCTAGAAAGGAGAGGATATGGGATCCAGGAAATAATCTAGGAAAGCAGTAATGGGAAGTCACAGGATGTCAGCTCTAGAGAGCAGTCAGCCCAGTTTGGAGAAACAATGTGCTCTAGGAGGAGGTTGGAGATGTGAGTGAATAGAATAACAGAATGAATTATACAATGGAGAGTTTGAAAATAATTGAGGACATAACAATGGCAAATATCTCGTGGAAGAAAGGCCATGAGAAAATAAATGCTGTACAAGGAAAGAAAGGTATACTACTAGGATATGAAGTGAACAATTTTTATGTAATTATGATAATGCAAATAAATTAACTTTTAGATTCAACCTATTCACAAATCAAAGTTTTTTGTTTTGTTTTTGAATCAGGGTCTTGCTCTGTTTCCCAGGCTGGAATATAGTAGGGCAATCACAGCTTACTGAGCTTCGACCTCCCACCTCGGCCTCCCGAGTACTAGGACTACAGGCATGCGCCACCATGCCCAACTGATTTTTAAATTATTTGTAGAGACAAGGTCTCCCTATGTTGCCCAGGCTGGTCTTGAACTCCTGGCCTTAAGCAATCTTTTGGCCTCAGCCTCCCAAGGTGCTGGGATTACAGGCGTGAGCTGTTGCACCTGGCCCAAAGAAGTCTTAATTGCAGTTATAAACAGTATGAAATTTCATCAGCCTTGATGAAGAAAAGGCCTTGATAATAAAAAGTGGAAAAAAAAGATGGCAGAATATAGGGATACAAGAGGGATGGCCAAATAAAAAGGCAGAGGCACTGCTGTTGTAACTACTGAAAGCAGAAAAACAATAGAAAAAAAAAAAATGAAACCAAACCTTCATTCTTTGAAAAGATCAATAAAATTGATAAACCTCTAGAAAGACTAACAAAAAAGAAAGACATAATATAAATTACAACATCAGGAATAAAAAAGAGGGGAATATCATTACAGACCTCACAGATAATAAAAGGATAGTAGGATAATACGATAATTCTATACACACAAATTGGACAACTTTGATAAAATGGACCAATTCCTTAAAAACTCCAAACTATGAGGCCAGGCATGGTGGCTCATGCCTATAATCCCAGCACTTTGGGAGGCCCAGGCAGGCAGATCACCTGAGGTCGGGAGTTTGACACCAGCTTAACCAACATGGAGAAACCCCATCTCTACTAAAAATACAAAATTAGCTGGGGGGAGTGGTGCATGCCTGTACTCCCGGCTACTCGGGAGGCTGAGGCGGAGGTTGTGGTGAGCCTAGATCACGCCACTGCACTCCAGCCTGGGCAACAAGAGTGAAACTCCATCTCAAAAAAAAACTTTAAATCAATGGAATGCCTACCATCTTTCTCCAACCCCCATCCCCACCAGACGTAATACATTTTTAATAAGCTAACATGGTTTATTAAATTAGTACTTGTAAACTAGGGGCATCTAATTCTGAAATTATCTACATAACCTGAAAACTTTCCCCCAAAAAGTCTACATATAATAGAACAAATATTATTTTAAAGGCAAAGCTGAGTTAGCAAGAAAGAGAAAGGACAGGTATGGTGGCTCACACCTGTAATCCCAGCACGTTGGGAGGCCAAGGCAGGTGGATCACTTGAGGTCAGGAGTTCAAAACCGGCCTGGCCAACATGGCAAAACCCTATCACCACTAAAAATACAAAAATTAGCTGGGCATAGTGGCACATGCCTGTAGTCCCAGCTGCTTGGGAGGCTGAGGCAGGAGAATCACTTGAACCTGGGAGGCAGAGGTTATGGTAAGCCATGATCATGCCACTGCACTCCAGCCCAGGTGACAGAGCTAGACTCTGTCTGGAGAGAAAAAAGGAGGAGGAAGAGGAAGGGGAGGAAGGGGAGGAGGAGGAGGAAGAGGAAGGGGAGGAGGAGGACGAAGGGGAGGAGGAGGACGAAGGGGATGAGGAGGAGGAAGGGGATGGGGAGGAGGAAGGGGATGGGGAGGAGGAAGGGGATGGGGAGGAGGAAGGGGATGGGGAGGAGGAAGGGGATGGGGAGGAGGAAGGGGATGGGGAGGAGGAAGGGGATGGGGAGGAGGAAGGGGATGGGGAGGAGGAAGGGGATGGGGAGGAGGAAGGGGATGGGGAGGAGGAAGGGGATGGGGAGGAGGAAGGGGATGGGGAGGAGGAAGGGGAAGGGGAGGAGGAAGGGGAAGGGGAGGAGGAAGGGGAAGGGGAGGAGGAAGGGGATGGGGAGGAGGAAGGGGAAGGGGAGGAGGAAGGGGAAGGGGAGGAGGAAGGGGAAGGGGAGGAGGAAGGGGAAGGGGAGGAGGAAGGGGAAGGGGAGGGGGAGGGGGAGGAGGGGGAGGGGGAGGAGGGGGAGAGGAGGAAGGGGGGGAGGAGGAAGGGGGGAGGAGGAGGAAGAGGGGGAGGAGGAGGAAGAGGGGGAGGAGGAGGAAGAGGGGGAGGAGGAGGAAGAGGGGGAGGAAGAGGGGGAGGAGGAGGAAGAGGGGGAGGAGGAGGAAGAGGGGGAGGAGGAGGAAGAGGGGGAGGAGGAGGAAGAGGGGGAGGAGGAGGAAGAGGGGGAGGAGGAGGAAGAGGGGGAGGAAGAGGGGGAGGAGGAGGAAGAGGGGGAGGAGGAGGAAGAGGGGGAGGAGGGGGAAGAGGGGGAGGAGGGGGAAGAGGGGGAGGAGGAGGAAGAGAGGGAGGAGGAGGAAGAGGGGGAGGAGGAGGAAGAGGAAGAGGGGGAGGAGGAGGGGGAGGAGGAAGAGGGGGAGGAGGAGGGGGAGGAGGAAGAGGGGGAGGAGGAGGAAGAGGGGGAGGAGGAAGAAGAAGAAGAAAATCCCAGGAGCCAGAAAAGCAGAGAGAACTAAAAACCAAACGCATGTGGGCAGCCCCTTTCCTGAGCTGGGATGGCAAAATAGAGATCTACACCCATAATATAGGGGATAGGGTTTTAAAAACCAACATGAAGAAGAAAGGAACATTTGGTCGATTGGCATTGAATATTCTCCTTTCTTTGTAGGTCGTCTGCTCTGTACCATGAAGGCTCAAGAGCCTCTTCCAGCTAGGGCTCCTGATGTAATTAGGTTCCACCAATCATATGCACTAACATGGATTTGGAAAGAGAAACTGAAGACCTAGTTCTGCTACTTTGCAAACAGGCATAAGCCAAGGCATTTGATTGTTCTGCAGCATCATTAGTTGAGTGTACAGTGTCTAGTAACTAGTGTCACGGGTATTAGAGGCAGGGCCTGGGTATTTACTGTGGATCAAAAGCAGATGAGCATGATTCTGGAGCCGACAGCTTTAGTGGAGGCTTCCTGATCAGTGTGGTTTCCTAACCATGGCAGTGGTCATGTGGTTCTGGGTTGGTTTTTAAAACCCCAACTGGCAGCTATTTTGTTGACCAGTTTTGTGTGTGGCTTTGAGAATTGTTCCTAAAGACAAAACCCTTCTAGAACGTAAGTTCCTCAAGGAAAGTGAGCTTTGTCTGTTTTGTTCACTAATGTGTTCCCCAAGAACCCAAAAATAGTACTAAACATATGGTAGATGCTCAATAAATATCTGATTGAATGAACAAACTTGAAATCTATTTCTTCAGCCCTTCCGGCAATTTTGTTGGTGTTTAATGCTTTATGGTAAACCTCTCCTGCTTAAACTAACTAGAATAAATTATATGTCTGCAACTTCACAACTCATATCAAGTAAGGAGTAGGAGTTAAGATTTTGAGCCGGGTGCGGTAGCTCACGCCTGTAATCCCAGCACTTTGGGAGCCCAAGGCGGGTGGATCACTTGAGGTCAGGGGTTCAAGACCAGCCTGGCCAACATGGTGAAACCCCGTCTCTACTAAAAATACAAAAATTAGCTCGGCGTGGTGGCATGTGCCTGTAATCCCAGCTACTCAGGAGGCTGAGGCAGGAAAATCACTTGAACCCGGGAGGCAGAGGTTGCAGTGAACCAAGATGATGCCACTGTACTCCAGCCTGGGTGACAGAGTAAGACTCTGTCACACTCACACACACACACAGAAAAAAGATTTTGACATAAAGCCAGAACCTCCAAAGGGATGCCCCTTTAGGAAAAGAGTAGACCACAAAGAATCTGCCCACCAAGCCAGGTGAGCTGCTAAGGACACTTACCTGCCTCTGCTGAGGCTCTGGGAAGGAAGGAAGGAAAAGTATACCCTGAAAATTTTTAATGACAGACCTACACCTTACGTAGGTTTGAAGCTTAAATTTTTACTACCTTGGTCGTCCTGAAACCTTTAAGTCAAGAAATTAACAACAAAGAATACATCCTCAACCAAAGCCATACAGGATTCCACAGATAAAGCTCTTCTTGGGAGAGAGAAACAACAAAAAACCTACTCACAAGCCACAATCACAAACAATAGGAGGAAACAATCCACTATAAGCAAAAGGCAACAAAACAAAAAACATTCCAAAATTATCAGATAATAGAATTCTCTTTGGAAAAAGTTATACAGAAGTTGCTGCAATCCAAAACTTTTGACCAATTAAAGGGTGAAATCAGATAAGTTAGCCCCTGCTAGTATACAACTAGGGAAAACTTACCTCTCCTAAGTCACAAAAGTCTTAATCTTCTTCCCACAAAAATTCAGCTTCAGGAAGTCTAACAGCAATCCTAAGGAAGTTAGGGAACATGTCTAGCCAAACTAGATCAATAATCTACTCTGACCATGGGAAATATTTAAGACCTCATAGCTTAAAGCAAACCTTATATCACATAAGTTTCTCAATGCACATAAGTAAACATAATGATGGTAAATCCAAATGCTATGGTAGGCTCAAAGGAGACCATGCATCATCTAGTCATTCAATTAACATGTGCTGAGTATCAAGTTCTATAAGCCAGTTACGAAAACAAGTAAGACAAGGACCAAGAACCTGCAATCTAGTCAGAAAATACAGATATGTATGACATATTCTTGGTCAAAAAGACCTTTTTTGAAAAAAGTGATGGTGCTAGGTAGACGATAAACTGACCTACACATTAGTAAGGCAGGAATCTACTGTTTACCACTATCAAAAATCCCTCCTAGATCACAGATACCCTAGTGAGGCTGCAATTATGACCTTCATTTTCTAGGTGAGGAAACTGAAGTTTAAGCAGATTAACTTGATTTGCCCAACATAGATCCCCAGCTGGAAAATCAGAGAGCTGAGGTTCAAATACAGGGCTGACTCCAAAGCCCTTGCTGTGAACTACTGTGGTACCGAGGCAGGCTTGAGAATCAGCAATAGGCATGGAATCACATTCCCATTCACAAGTAGGTAGACTGCACAAAGGTCAACCTCCCAGCCTCCCAGTCCCCCTTTACACACACTCCATTCTCACTCACTCACAAACCAAACAGAAAAGAACTGGAGGCCAGGCACGGTGGCTCACATCTGTAATCCCAGCACTTTGGGAGGCCGAGGTGGGAGGATCACTTCGAGATCAGGAGTTCGAGACCAGCCTGGCCAACATGGTGAAACCCATCTCTACTAAAAATACAAAAATTAGCAGGGCTTGGTGGCAGATGCCTGTAAATCCCAGCTGCTCAGAAAACTGAGGCAGGAGAATCACTTGAACCCAGGAGGCAGAGGTTGCAGTGAGCCAAGATCACACCACTGCACTCCAGCCTGGGCAACAGAGCAAACTGCATCTCAAAAAAAAAAAAAAAAAAAGGGAACTTGGAGCTTGCTCCCAGTAAAAGGCTGCCCCCACTACAATGTGGGTACCTGGGCAAAGTTTTCGGCAAATATGTTTACTTTGGAAGCAAGTAGAAGAATGTCAAAGTATGTGATTCCTGTACTCAGAAAGCTTAGTCTAAGTTTATACTCAAAAGATTATTTGTTCAAATTGTCCACAAATATGTAGTTTGCTCAGGGATTTTAATACATCAGCATGTACATATCAATTTGTATGTATAGTACATACAGGTAATGTAAATGCAAATGTATATAGAGAAAAGCTATAAAAATTGCTCTAAAAAACTTTAATGTAATAGTTCATACAGCTGAGCTAAATTTACCTTTACTCCATCTATGGAGAAAAAAAATAAAATGTTTACTAAATAAGAGTATAACCAAGACTAAGTGTTACTGGTTAAACTATTAAGAACTCTTTCAAAGTAGACTCAAGCACTTAGAAGCATCTATTTACATGCAAAACCAAGGCTCAGGTAATTGCAAATTCCTTAAGGGCCAATACTAGGTAATATATTGTGGTTCTAGTCTTTAATGTATCAGTACAAATGATAATATAACATTCCTTGAAAAATGCTCTGTATTTAAGATCTTATGCTAGTTCAGAGTGGCCTTCCCTCTACTCCTTCAGATACTCCAAATTAGTATAGCTTTACTTCAGACGATGGAATTTAAGAAATGAAAGAATCAAAATTCTGATAGTTAAGCAAGCCAAATATGAAAAAGCAGGAGAGCATTGTAATGGAGGAAAGCAGATGGAACAGTTCAAATCCTAAGATCAGATACTGTAATCTTAAAATGGGGCAAGGAAGTAACCCAAAAGAAATATTACTAAAAATAAATATCCTTTTAATCAATATCTTATTTGCTTCCATTAATTATTTCCATCCCTTTTGAAGTTGGAGGGATTTTATGAAGAGAACCAAGTAAGAGAAGGGGCACAACATTTCAAAATTTAAAATTTCTGGCCTGGTGCGGCGAGTCACGTCCGTAATCCCAGCACTTTGGGAAGCCGAGGCAGGCAGATCACTTGAGGTCAGGAGTTCGAGACCAGTCTGGGCAACATGGTGAAACCTCGTCTCTACTAAAAATATAAAATATTAGCCTGGCATGGTGGTGCACGCCTGTAATCCCAGCTACTCGGGAGGCTGAGGCAGGAGAATTGCTTGAACCTGGGAAGCAGAGGTTGCAGTGTGCCGAGATCGCACCACCGCACTCCAGCCTGGGCAACAGAGCAAGAATCTCTCAAAATAAAATAAAATTTCCTACAGCCACAATGGAAAATGTAAGAATTGGGTCTCATTTGTACACAGAGATAACTATTTCTACTCTCCAATTACAGTGAAAGTTCTCCATGTAGGCTGAGGAACAGGGGGTAAAAGAAATCAGAAGGTAAATTTACACAAAGATCTTTAAAGTTCCACACCGTCAACCATTCAAGGCACTGTACATTAAGGAACGGACAGATACACTCTTCTCTCACACCTCAAAGAACAAAATGCAAGAGTGGATGGAAAGAATATCAAAATTGCATTAAAGATTGCTTCACTCTGTTACAAAACAAGTATAGGTGGTCAGTGATGAGTGTTCTGGTTAGGAATGAGGCTCATTCTACGCCCACCCCTTTCACTTTTACTTCCAAGAACTTTTTACACATGAAGACTTAGAGCCATTGCTATAGCTTAAAGTTAGAATTCTCCTACTTAATGCCTATTGGGAACTACACTAATAGAAACTGTTTCTATTATTTTTCTGATTCTATTCATCTATACCGCTTACTAAAGCCATCTTGCTCTTCAGTTTTCTTAAACTGGCCAGTTTAACCTTAGCCATTCCACACTTTTATTCCTACGCAAAATCCCTACAATTGCTTATCCAGCTTCTGTTGCATCCCCATCCCTAGTAACATAATTCTATACATCTGGGGGCACACAAGTAGCCAGTGTGTCCTGTCTACTTGAAAGTTTAAGACCGGGCACGGTGGCTTAAACCGGGCGCGGTGGCTCACACCTGTAATCCCAGCACTTTGGGAAGCCGAGGCAGGCGGATCACCTGAGGTGAGGAGTTCGAGATCAGCCTGGCCAACATAATGAAACCCTATCTCTACTAAACACAAACAAACAAACAAAAAACAACGAAGAATTAGCCAGGTGTGGTGGCACATGCCTATAATCCCAGCTACTTGGGAGGCTGAGGCATGAGAATCGCTTGAACCCGGGAGGAAGAGGTTGCAGTGAGACGAGATTGCACCACTGCACTGCAGCCTGGGTGACAGAGCCAGACTCCGTCTCAAAAAAAAAAAAAAAAAAAAAGTTTAATGGATATGAAAAGTAAGAGGCTGTTATAATTATTATATTATACCTTTTGTACAATCACTAATCATCTTTAAAGAACTAGAAGCCCTATAGTTAAACAAAGGAGTATAGGCATTAAGAAACCCCAAATTGTATTTTATTTTGAGATGGGAGTCTCACTCTGTCGCCCAGGCTGGAGTACAGTGGTGCCATCTCAGCTCACTGCAACCTCCGTCTCCTGGGTCAAACAATTCTCCTGCCTCAGCCTCCCAAGTAGCTGGGACCACAAGGATGCGCCACCATGCCTGGCTAATTTTTGTATTTTTAGTAGAGATCGGGTTTCGCCATGTTGGCCAGGCTGGTCTCGAACTCTTGACCTAAGGTGATCCGCCCGCCTCAGCCTCCCAAAGTGCTGGGATTACAGGCATGAGTCACCATGCCCATCCCCAAACTATCTTTAAATGTACCATTTTTTTTTAAAACTCACTTTAAGAACATAAAGCAAATATTTTCTCTTCCCTAAAATACAAGGAAAGCCTAAATAAAAATAAAACTTTATTTGTTGAAGTAACCTCCAAAAAAAAAGAAGAATGAAAAAAAAATAAAATAAAGACGACCCCAGCTAAGTCTTTAGACAGAATTTACTCACTGAACAATGAGTAATTTAACCTTGACTAGTTAAGTCTCAAAAATGTCCGATTCTTGGGGAACTGTTCGGATGGCTGAAAAGATAATGAAAGTTTCCCCTGCTCATCCTGACATTTTGCCAGGGTTTTTGCAACAGTAGTTTGCTTATCTAAATAGACATACGTTACTCAGTGAAGGTGAACTGTTGAGCTGTTCCTGTTTGCACAGAACTAAATATTTAGAATTGTAATCGGATCTGTCTGGTGTTTAAGGAAACCACAAGAGCAACAACAACAAAAGTTCAAATCATACAAGCCTGTGTAGTTAGACAACCAGGGTTACTACTGAGTACTTCTTATTCTAAATCCTATACTCAAGGCCTCTAATCTGCTTAAGTTTTCAGAAGTCAAAATCATTCCCTTTGAAAGGGCTCATTCACAGGTGACTTCTAGAGCAACTAAGGGGAAAGTTAGTCGGTCACCTAAGCCATTAAGCCTCACTTCCATGGAGAACAAACTTATTGATCAAAGCACCATAATGGCTTTGATGCTGGACTCAAGAATATTCTCTAATTGTGGATGAAATAGCTGCTTTTCTCAATGCTATTTTTAGGTATAATTAAGTGCCCAAAAGATAGGGGGTGGGCAGAATTTTACCAAGGAAGAGAATTTTAACCCATCATTTGGTAAAGTTAGCAAATGATGAGCTGAGGTCCCTGGATGCTCTAGGGCAGCTGCAGAACGAGACATTCACTCAAACTGTATGCCAAAGTATGTGTGTGTATGCATACTTCTGGGGAAAAGGTCTATACTTTGTATAAGATTCTTAAAATGACATGTCAAAACTTTGAGAATCCCAGACCTATAGAATTTCTTTGTGGTCAAACAAAAGCACTTTTGTAGTATCTGTGTCACTTTCATTTACACCTGTGAGCATTCACAGGTTTCAGTCTAAAACGTATTAACACCCCTGACTACAGTAAGGGTCTTGAGACCCTATCTTTGTCCCAAGCCTTTTCAATATTTCTTTTCTATTATTATTTTTTTGAAACAGCCTCGCTCTGTTGCCCAGGCTGGAATGCACTAGGTGCAATCCCGGCTCACTGCAACCTCCGCCTCCCAGGTTCAAGTGATTCTCCTGCCTCAGCCTCCCAAGTAGCTGGGATTACAGGCACCCACCACCACGCCCGGCTAAGTTTTTTTGTATTTTTAATAGAGACGGGGTTTCACCAGGTTACCGAGGCTGGTCTCAAACTCCTGACCTCAGGTGATCCACCCGCCTCGGCCTCCCAAAGTGCTGGGATTACAGGCATGAGCCACCATGCCCGGCCTTTTCAGTATTTCTAAATCAATTAAGTAGCATGGTGCATACAGCTGATTAACAGGTCTCCAGAATTATCTGCTGCCACAGTTCAAGTCTTCACATTGAGGCCTGAGAGAGAAGACAGTGGACTCTGACCTTTGGCTCTGGTCTCATTCTCTTTGGAACCTTAATTTCCAAAGGAAAATAGTGATAATTCCTGCCCCACATTTCACACAACTGTTGGGGGTGACAATCTTGAACCAAAGATGTAGGGTGTTTTATTTTTGTTAGAGCAGAGGTTGCAAACCATTTTTGACTATGTATTCTATGAAAATGTTGAGTACACCTCCCTAATTTATATTTACTTATAAATTATATATATTACAAAATATATACATCATGAAATCCATATAAAAATAAGCTTGGCCGGGCGCAGTGGCTCAAGCCTGTAATCCCAGCACTCTGGGAGGCCGAGGCGGGCAGATCACGAGGTCAGGAGTTCGAGACCATCCTCGCCAACATGGTGAAACCCCACCTCTACTAAAAATACAAAAAAATTAGCCAGGCGTGGTGGTGGGCGCCTGTAGTCCCAGCTACTCAGGAGGCTGAGGCAGGAGAATGGCGTGAACCTGGGAGGCGGAGCTTGCAGTGGGCCGAGATCACGCCACTGCACTCCAGTCTGGGTGACAGAGCGAGACTCCGTCTCAAAAAAATAATAAGCTTAATGTATATGCATATTCATTCATATATATATATGTAAGTCCTACTGCATCCCAAGGCACAGCTACATGCAATTTACCTTGAGGACTACCGCTTTAGAATATATCATTTTCTTTGTGGTTCTCTAATTTCTTCTTCTTCCTTCAAACTCTCCACCCTCAGCCTTTGTACCCTAAACCCTCTGGTTTTCTTCCTCTGAACATTCTCCTTCAGCAGTTTACTTCCTGCTTCCATCTTTTAAATTTGAGCTTTCATATTAGGTTTTCTGCTCTTCTGGGGACACCCTCCCTTGGCAATGTTGTCTTACTAACCATCAGCAGAAATCTGTGCTTGTTCCTTCTGTGTTCATCTGCAACTACTGAAATTTATACTTGAATCAAAATATCTCACTATTAGCAAATCACCTAGCCCACCCTACCCATACGTCAACACTTACACAAAATCCCTATTATTGCTTATCCAGCTTCTGCTGAATCACCACCTCTAGTAATATAATTCTATGATCTGGAGGATAAAAACTTTTTTTTTTTTTTTTTTTTTTTTTTTTTTTTGAGACTGAGTCTTGCACTGTCACCCCGGCTGGAGTGCAGTGGCGCAATCTCGGGTCACTGCAAGCTCCGCCTCCCAGGTTCACGGCATTCTCCTGCCTCAGTCAGCCTCCCAAGTAGCTGGGACTACAGGTACCTGCCACCACGCCCAGCTGACTTTTTTTTTTAAGTAGAGACATGGTTTCACCGTGTTAGCCAGGATGGTCTCGATCTCTTGACCTCGTGATCCGCCCACCTCGGCCTCCCAAAGTACTGGTATTACAGGCGTGAGCCACTGCGCCCAGCCACAGGACATTTTCAAATGGCTCTACTTTTTGGAAATTCTACTTTGATTAAGCTGAAACTAACTTCCCTATAACTTTCACATTAATTCCAGTTTGGCTTCTGAGGCTTTACAAATGGTCCATCACCACCCATACTCGGGAGAATCACTTGAACCCGGGAGGCAGAGGTTGCAGTGAGCCGAGATCACACCACTGCACTCCAGCCTGGGTGACAGAGTGAGACCGTCTCAAAAAAATAAGATAGAAGTAAGGACAAGATCACACAATTATATTTCAGTTATAATCTAGGCTTAGATTGTCAAATATCTAGTTGTAGAGCGAGCACTACCCTAAGCCTTTTACACATATTCCTTTAAAATTACTAGTAACATCAAAAAATTTTCCTGCAAGAATCTTATACACATGAAGACCTGGAGCCATCACTTAAAAATTAAAATTCCCCTACTTAATGGCTACTGGGACTAAGAAATTATTTCTGATTATTTCTCTCATTCTGTTAATATATAACACTTCCTAAAGCCATCTTACTCCAGCTTTAATTGGCCAATTTGACCTTGGCTATTCTACATGTCAACACCACATAAAAACCCTATAATTGTTTATCCAGCTTCTGCTGAATCCTCCTCCCTAGTAAAACAATTCCACACATCCATCAGGGGACAATACAGAACATTCCCAAATAGCTTTATTTATTGTCTTGGATTATCACATAAGTTTTTAACCTCTCTGGGCTTCAGTCTTTATTCACATAATCTTCATCCATAACTACATGCATTCATTTATTAACTCTTTCAAAAAATATTTACTGAACAACTACTGCCAACCAACAGTAGGCTCATAAAATTTACAATCTGGCCAGGCACGGTGGCTCACACCTGTAATCCCAGCACTTTGGGAGGCCAAGGCGGGTGGATCACCTGAGGTCAGGAGTTTGAGACCAGCCCGATCAAACCCCGTCTCTACTAAAAATACGAGAATTAGCCAGGCGTGGTGGCGGGCACTTTAATCCCAGCTACTCAGGAGGCTGAGGCAGGAGGATTGCTCAAACCTGGGAGGTGGAGGTTGCAGTAAGCCAAGATCCCGCCACTGTATTCCAGCCTGGGCAACAGAGCAAGACTCTGTCAAAAAAAAAAAATTTACAATTTAAGTGCTATGTAAAATGAAACAAACTAGGCCAGGTGGCTCATGCCTGTAATCCCAGCACTTTGGGAAGACAAGGAAGGAGGAGCACTTGAGCCCAAGAGTTCAAGACCAGCCTGGGCAACATAGAAAGACCCTGTCTCTACACAAAAATTTAAAAAATTAGCCGAGCATCGTGGTGTGCACCTACGATCCCAGCTACTTGGGAGGCTGAGGTGAGAGGATCACTTGAGCCTGGGAGGTCAAGGCTGCAGTAATTTTTGTATTTTTAGTAGAGACAGGGTTTCACCATGTTGGCCAGGATGATCTCAATCTCCTGACCTTGTGATCTGCCCGACTTGGCCTCCCAAAGTGCTGGGATTACAGGTGTGAGCCACCACGCCCGACCTAAAAAATTTATATATGTAAATATATATATAAAATATATAAATATTTTAAAGACAGCTAGGCTGATTTGATATTGTCCATTTAAGACCTAAAATTCCATAGTTATATAATATATAGCATATATTTTACTCCTTAATTATCAAAAAAGCAAAACACAAAAAAAACTTGTCATTAATAAGAAATATAATATTTAGATCACACCTGAGCAAGGTCTTTTTTCAATCCTGGGAGGAAATTTCTAGTTCTATCACAATTTCCTGTCCTAACAATTAAAATCAATATCAAAGTTGAACAAACAATAAGCCACAAAATATGGGTCTCCTTTCAAATTATGAAAAGGCTGGAATTATTAAGTAGAACTAAACACCATAGAGTGGATGAAGTAAATTCATGTTTAAGGAATACTTTTTAATATTCAGTTCTGTTCACTTGTCAGCTCTCTGTAACTTAGTTTAATTAATGTTAATTTTCCATACATTCCAAGATTTAGACTGTAATATGTTTATTGAATGCAGCACCAATGACAAAACTGTATTGCAACTCCATCACTGATTAGTTTAAAATGTATTCTTCAACCACTCCTCTGAAATAACAATGAGTATCGTCATCCAATTCAGAACAACAAACATTCACATAAACAAGTAGGAACAGTCTTGTTTCCAGTTGCTTACAAGTTCCAGAGTCAAATTAATACACTCATGAAAACAATTACTTATATCGGAAAGCCCTAAAGCCACAAAGAACTAACTACCCATCAAAGCTTTACAGTCTTGATTACACAGGGGAATGCAGCTAGGCCGAGCAAACAGCCCAAAGCTGGGCCAGCTTCTCTCTCCTGCAAATTAGTAATGGTCTATGTTTTTCCTCTTCTCTGCCAAATCCTTGAAGAAGGAACACACTTCACATACAAAAAGAGCCAATAAAAAGAACCCTAAAAATACCTTCTATTCCTGAGATCTAATCATTTCATTCATTTATCTGACAAATATTTATTACGTACTCACTACTGCAGGCCCCAGGCTAACCCTATGCTGGACTGGGTTGCTGTCTTCAGTGGAGCTTAAGGTCTAGAGAGACAGACCAATATGAATCAAATAATATAGCCAGTGTGATAATTATGAAATAACAATAACCGAGTGCTAATAGTGAGATTTAAAGGAGAATCTTACCTAATATAAAAAGGCAAAGAACACCTCCTTGAGAAAGTGACATCTAAACAGTCGTCTGAAGGATACTAAATGTCTTAAATTTTTTCTTTGCACATTTGCATGGATAATTTTTCTGGTCACCAAATGACTATAGTTCCAAAATAGGATATTTCTGAATATGTAGTGGATATACTTCAAATGTAAGAAAAGCACTTATGCATTCCATTTGCCCTCCACTGTTACCATGAGAAAAGCACACCTTGGCTAGACCACTGGTCCTCCAAGAAAGATGAAACAAATGAAGAAGAGGCAGTCACCCTAGTCATTCCAACCAAGGCCATCCTAGATCAGCTAATAGCTGGCCAACCCTCGAGATCAGCAGAGCCTCCCAGTCAACTATCCTAGACATATGGCCAATAAACACTTACTATTATGTGCAACTGAGGTCTCTCAGTGATCTGAGATATAGTATTATGGCAATAGATAACTGATACACAAGATCAAAAAAAAAAAATTACCCTCCCTGGTCAGGCGTGGTGGTGTATCCCTATAATCCCAGCACGTTGGGAGGCCAAGGCAGGCAAATCGCTTGAGCTCAGGAGTTCAAAACCAGCCTGGGCAACATGGCGAACCTTGACTTAAAAAAAAAAAAATACAGAAGTTAGCCGGGTGTGGTGGCATGCACCTGTGGGTCCCAGCTACTCGGGAGGCTGAGGTGGGAGGATCACTTTTCTCTAGGAACTACTGGAGGATATGTTCTCCCAAGATAAGTGAGTAAACCAACAAAGATCCTGATGTGGGGATCCAGAGGTAAAAAATTTAATATAGGAAAAAAGAGGAAGGGAATTATTTGTTTTGGGAGTTTTTTTTGAGACTGGTCTCGCTCTGTCACCCAAGCTGAAGTACACTGGCATGATCACAGCTCACTGCAGCCTCAACCTCCCGGACTCAGGTGATCCTCCCATCTCAGCCTCTCAAGTAGCTGGAACCACAGGCACACGCCATCACACCTGGCTAATTTTTAAATTTTTTTTTGTACAGATAGGGTTATGCCATGTTGCCCAGGCTGGTCTGAAGTCCTGGACTCAAGCGATCACCTGTTTCAGCCTCCCAAAGTGCTGGGATTACAGGTGCGAGCCACCACACCTGGTGATGAAGGGAATTCTTAATTTGTGAAGGTAAGATTCAGGGCAACAGCAGTACAGAGCCAGCACAGGTTGGCAGTTCTAGGAGATGTGCTTCCGAAACAAGCTAAAGAACTGATGCATAACCTGATGTATTTACTTTAGAATTCCAGCAAAGTGTATGTGGATAAGCTGGTGATGTGAAGAAAAGTAAGCAAAGAAAAAGAGATTTATGAAGGATTCCAGGGAAGAAAAAAAAGCATGTGATCGCAATATGTTGATTGTATCATATGAACAATCTTTATGTAGTCATAATAACGTAAACACTGAACACATTGGTTTAAGATGAAAAGTTAGGGAACATTTCTCTAAGGAAGTGACATCTAAAGCACATCTTAAATCTGATAATTATAGCAACAGGATAGAGGAAGAAAAGTATGAATGTGTGGTGTGGGGAGAGGGGAAATACAGAAAAGGAAAGTCCTTATCTTTCAGCGTAAGAGCCAACAAAGAAGATCTAAAACTGGGTTGGGCATGGCAGCTCACACCTATAATCCCACCACTCTGGAGCCCAAGGCGGGCAGATCACTTGAGCCCAGGAGTTCGAGACCAGCTTGGGTAACATGGCGAGACCCTCTCTCTACAAAAGATACAAAAATTAGCCAGGTGTAGTGGTATGCGCCTGTAGTCCAGCTACTCAGGAGGCTAAGGTGGGAGGATCACCTAAGCCAGGAAGTTGAGGCTGCAGTGAGCTATGAAAAAAAAAAAAAAACCCACTAAAACTGAAATAAAATAGATAGCAATTTAACTAAAAGTTTAGAAATATCAAGTTTAGGCCAGGCGCGGTGGCTCACGCCTGTAATCCCAGCACTCTGGGAGGCCGACGTGGGCAGATCACTTGAGGTCAGGAGTTCTGAGACCAGCCTGGCCAACATGGCGTCTGAGACCAGCCTGCCAACATGGCGAAACACTTGTCTCTACTAAAAAATACAAAACTTAGCTGGGCTTGGTGGCACGTGCCTGTAATCCCAGCTACTCGGGAGGTTGAGGCAGGAGAATGGCTTGAACCCGGGAGGCAGAGATTGCAGTGAGCCGAGATCACCCCGCTGCACTCCAGGCTGGGTGATCCAGCAAGAATACGTCTCAAAAAAAAAAATAAAAAGAAAAGAAAGAGATGGAAGAGAACAAAGTAGTTAACTTTGGAGAGTAGGAATTAGAATGAGATAAGGAGTTGCTATTTTAAGCCCTGTGTGTCTTTTTCAGCTATGTTTTAATAAAAATAAAATTAAGTAATTTTTATCAATTTTTAACCTCATTTGTCTTCTCCCCAAATTTCTATTTTCATCCATTATGTCTATTACAGCTATTTGTTTTATGTATTCATTTACTCACTCAACTATTTATTGGGCAACTATTAATGTCTACTGTTCTAGATGATAATGGATACAACAATTAACAAAAAAACAAAGTCCCTGGTGGGTGGCGGGGAGACAAATGTTACACATATTAAACATAGACATGCTCAGTAGTAAGTAGTAAGAGGAAAAATAATGCAAAATAAAGGGACAGAGATGAAAAGAATAGGCTATTTTACATATGTTAGTGACCTGTGAGCAGACATCTGAATTTAAGCAGGTAACATAGCTAGGTGGTATAACAAATGAGGTAGTGGGGGCAGCTAGCACAAAGGCCTGAAGATACGTGTGCTTAGCATGTTCAAAGAGAAGTAGGAAGACAAGTGATATGCCCTTGTAAGAATTTCAGCTATTATTGAGTGAGTTGATAAACCACTGACAAGCTTTCAACAAATAATAGGACTTAACAAATATTTTAAAAGATCACTCGCTGGGGTACAACCATTTTGGAAAATTATTTGGTAATACAAAGCCCGAACCCACACATACCTCATGAACCACAGATCCTACTCCTAGGTATATACCCAACATAAACACATACATATATTTGCCAAAAGACTCGTACTAGAATGTCCAAGCAGCATGATTCAAAATAGCCTAAAGCCGGGAACTATCTGAATGCCCATTAGCAGAATGGAAGAATGGATAAATAAATCGCGGTATATTAACACAATGTGATAGCACACAGCAATGAGAAGAAACCATTTACAATTTCATGAAACATCATGGATGATTCACACACACATAAGGCTGCATAAAAGAAGCCAGACTCAATACAGTACATATTGTACGATTCCATTTATTATAGATAAAGTACAAAAACAACAAAACTGACCTATGTTCTACAAGTCAAGGTGGTGATTACCCTTGGGACAGGGACTGGAAGGCAGCATGAGTTGCTGGTCACATTCCGTTTCTTGCTCTGGGCGCTGGTCACACACAGGTATGACCAGTTTGCGAAAATTCACTGCAAACTCATAACATGTGCATTTTTGTGTGTGCTTATAAACATCAGTAAAGTTTTTTGTTTGAAAGATCACTGACTGCTGTGTGGAAAATAATTATAAGGAGGCAAAGATAAAACAGCAAGGAGACCAGCAAGGAGGCTAATGGTACAGCCATAATATGCTATAAAATGACAGGGGCTTGGGCGGTAGAGGTAGAGATGGTATGGAGTGGCCACATTCTGGAAATATTCTGAAGCTAGAGTCAGTAAGATTTCCTAACAGATTACACCTAAGGTTAAGAGAATCGAAGTCATAAAGGATAACATTCAGATTTTACCCTGACAACTGGAAAGACAGGACGGCCATTAATTAAAATAAGGATGATGGCAGCAAGTATAGATTTGCAGAGGGTGGGGAGAAGAGGAAAAAAAAATCGAGTCCAGTTTTGAAAATCGTATGTTTGAGATGGCTCTAAGTGGAGCTTAAAAAAAAAAAAAAAAAAAAGTCCAGGCATGGTGGCTTACGTCCGTCATCCCAGCACTTTGGGAGGCCGAGGCGGGTGGATCACGAGGTCAGGAGTTTGAGACCAGCCTGGCCAACATGGTGAAACGCTGTCTCTACTAAAAATACAAAAAGTTAGCCAGGCGCGGTGGTGCGTGCCTGTAATCCCAGCTGCTTGGGAAGCTGAGGCAGGAGAATCGCTTGAACCCAGGAGGTGGAGGTTGTGGTGAGCAGAGATCGCACCATTGCACTCCAGCCTGGGCAACAGAGCAAGACTCTGTCTCGACGACAACAACAACAACAACAACAAAATAGGTCCCAGGAGGAACTCAAAGACCAAGGAATGGTCTGGAGATTCTGTCTAACAGCATCATTCATCATTCCTCCTGTTCACCTACTTTCCTCACTTCCTCTTTTAAAAACAAAAAAAAGTAGACAGAGTCTCGCTCTTGGCTTACTGCAACCTCCGCCTCCAGAGTTCAAGTGATTCTCCTGCCTCAGCCACCCCAGTAGCTGGGACTACAGGTTTGTGCCACCACACTCGTCTAATTTTTGCATTTTTAGTAGAGACAGGATTTCATTATGTTGGTCAGGCTGGTCTTGAACTCCTGACCTCAGGTGATCCACCCACCTTGGCCTCCCAAAGTGCTGGGATTATAGGCATGAGCCACTGCGCCCAGCCAATAACACAATTTTAAAAAATTTTTTCACAAGGAAACTCAAGGATCCTTAGAGTATGTCCTCAAATCATAAGGGAACTACAATTTGAGAAACAAACTATTCCCAGTTGAAATACAGGTTGAGTATCCCAAATCCAAAATCTGAAATACTCCAAAATCCAAAACTTTTTGAGCACTGACATGATGCTCAAAAGAAATGTTCACTGGAGCATTTCAGATTTTGGATTTTTGGATTTCAGACGCTCAGCCAGTAAACATAATGCAAATATACCAAAACCTTTAAAAAAAAATCCAAAATGCTTGTTCCCAAACATACATACAAGGAATACGCAACCTGTACAAACATCCATGAGAGTAAATAATAAGAGCTTGTCACAATTGGGCCATCAGATGCTTTCCACTCTGCAGTCAGATGGGAATAGCTCTTTAGGACAATCAGTTTTACAGATGTTAATGTCTTTTCTAAAACCCTTTTTATTATGGGAAGAATAATACTGTGAGCCTCCCTGTACCCAATACCCAACTTGACCAATTATCAGCACATAAAGGTAAAGTGTTAATAGTCAAGCTGCATGATGTTAACAGCAATATCTCAGAAGTGCCAAAACAAGGAAGTAGCATAAATGAAAGAAAGGTAAAGGGGTTCCTGTTTATTCATTCAACAAACATTTATTAAACCCTTAACGTACATCCAACCCTGAGAGTCCAAACATGGTCCTTGTCTTCCTGAAGCTTAGAGAGTTTGAAAACAACCAATTAGAAAGTAGTGGACAGGGCAGGCGCAGTGGCTCACGCCTGTAATCCCAGCACTTTGGGAGGCCAAGGTGGACAAATCACTTCAGGTCAGGAGTTCAAGACCAGCCTGGTCAACATGGTAAAACCCTGTCTCTACTAAAAATACAAAAAAAAAAAAAAAAAAAAAATTACCTGGGCGTGTGGCGCACACCTGTAATTCCAGCTACTCATGAGGGTGAGGCAAGGGAACTGCCTGAACCCAGGAGGCAGAGGTTGCAGTAAGCTGCAATCTAAGCTGCAATCACACCCCTGCACTCCAGCCTGGGTGACGGAGCAAGATTCCATCTCAAAAAAAAAAAAAAGGCAAGAATTGGAACTGATACTGTAACAGACATAATGTTACACAGTACCAAGGTGGGCACCTAACCCAGCCTTGAGGGTTCAGAGAACCCTGAAACAAAGGATAATTCAGAATCTGCCTAGGGCTTCAATTCTGCACTACTCTACTAAATTCTTCTTTCATTAATCATAAAATGTTATTCACTTTGCTTTCTCTTCTAAATTCCACTCTCCCTCCAAAGATTTTGTAAATTTGACAGAAAATTAGCACAAGCATGCATGTTTTAGTGTATTTTAGGCTCACATTGCTTTCAGATCTTCTCAGCTTCTAAGCCCCTCAGCTGCTCAATGACTTTATACACACCAATATTATTTTCATTAATCACTCTCTTCCAAGTATCTCTTTCAAACCATCAAGGTTTCTCAATTGAAAGAACCAGTGAGGTTCTTTTAAGACAAGGAAGTAGAATTTCACTTAAGACTGAAAGCAAGCCGTACTGCCACTGAGTCTCTTCTCCCCTATGGTGAAAACTTATTTCAAACTGCTGACTTCGTTGTAATTATGATCCTCAAAGCTGGGGCCAAATTCCAGAGGGGCCAATTATAATACACCTAAGTTTTCTCATAGTTTTAATTGGCTATGCTTCTGTTACTCCATAACCCTAAACTACTGCCAAGCATATATTACAAGGTCATTTACCAAAGAATTTTACAATTGGAAGGAGGCCTTAGAGATCAATCACTTAGTG
This sequence comes from Pan troglodytes, assembly GCF_028858775.2. NCBI lineage: Eukaryota > Metazoa > Chordata > Mammalia > Primates > Hominidae > Pan > Pan troglodytes. Next base: position 115,076,678 of record NC_072406.2, on the reverse strand, counting down.
TTGTGGTTTGCAGACTATGTTCCAGAGGAGTGCTTCACAGGTCCTGCCAACACAGACACAAGTTTTGACATACTTGGCAATTTGTTAATTCGGGCTTATGAAGACCTTGGCATAAAGTTCCTCCTGCCCTCTCAGTGTACATGTATTTGCAGGTTCTTACCACTGTATCACTGATGAGAAAAGGCTGTTTAACTCTGTGGAGGTTTGTTTTGTTTTTTTTTTTTTTCTAATTCCATCCCACAGAATCCACTCAGGTAAACTTGCTAGAGCAAATTCACCATCCAGTTCACTGTCACCACTCTGCTTAATTCAATGCTAAGGCTGAAGTACATCTGCTGGCTAAGTGATTACTGTCAGTTGCAAAATAATAAATTTGATAACATGTTATGTCATGATAGTATATTATGAGTGCCAATTTAAATTTTGAGTGTTTCTTGCCTTTTCCATTTATAATGAGGAAAAGTGAACACTTGTTAGTGATTCAACATTTTTATATCCTCTAAAACACAGCTGCCAAATGATTGTTCAACCTTCTACCAACAGGAAGTTTACCATCTTCTACTCCATCATTAAACAGCTCTCACTGCAAATTAGTCTTTAAATTGAGCCATGTCTTTCTATCTGTGGCTTCCATCCACTGGCCTTAGTTCTATTCCCTAGAACCACAAGGTACAAATCCTCTTCCTTTACATATCCTGATGGCTAATTGTGGGCTTCCCATGCCCCAAGTTCTCATGTCTCCAAAGCAGATCTTTCTTCAACTGTTCTTCTGTATGTGGCTTCTAATTTCAAAATGTGTGCCCCAGAATTGACCAAGACTTGATAGTTGTGTCCACCCCAGTACAGAATAAAATAGGATTCATGGGCATGCTGGCTCATACCTATAATCCCAGCATTTTGGGAGGCCAAGGCGGGAGGACTGCTTGAGCCCAGGAGTTCAAGACCAGCCTGGGCTCGATGGTGAGACCCTGCCTGTATGAAAAAAATTTTAAAAGTTAGCCAGGCACAGTAGTGTGTGCCCATAGTCCCAGCTACTGGCAGGGCTGAAGTGAGCTGTGATCATACCACTGCACTCCAGCCTGGGCTACAGGGCAAGACCCTGTCTCAAAAAAAAAATAAATAGGATTATCATCTCCCCCAATTCTAGATATTCTTTTTTTCTTTCAATAATGCATCTGAGATTTTATTTTTGTTGTTGCCACATCTCACTATGGACTCACATTTGGCCCTCCGCAGATGTCCTTAAGTGCTACTCCTAAGCCACAAACCCCTCAACATCATCCTGTGCTTACTTATGCAACTAGCTTTATGGTCAAAATAGGATCTACATTCGTCCAGTCAAACTTCATCTTATAACTAGTTCATCATCTTAGTTTGACAAAAATATGACTGAGTTTAAATTTGGACATGTACATGCCCCATCTTAGAGCTGTTGTTTTTTGTGCTTTTCCCTCTCTTATGTTTAGGGTAAAAGACTGATCAGGTGATCTACCTGTGGGGCCACACATACTACACCCCACACATCCCCTCCCACACCTCCATCTCAAGTGAAAAAGAGTATTTCAAATACAAAGCCAAAGCCAAAATCAAAAATAGGAAAAGGAGAGGAAACTGTATTACCTAGTTCCCAAGGACTTCAATGCCTTTCTTAAAACCCCAGAGTTCCAAAAAAACTTCCCTGTTCTTTGTCAATAGTTATCTTTCACCCCTGTTATATCAGCAGCAATTGCATGGAGATGGATGAATGACAGAAGCTGAGCAGAAAGGATAGGTGGGTTTCAAACAGCCAGAGGTCTGGGGAGAGGGTAGGGAGCAATCCCGCAAGGATTCAATAAGTAAATACATGATGATGTTGTTTAAAAAAAGAGGGGGGGGGGAATATATGAAAAGATGCTATTAGCTTATCAATGCAAAATTGGAGTATGTGAAGAATAAAAGGTTGAAGAGGTAAATATTTCATTCAAAGGGTCTAAAATGAAATATTAAAATGTTTGAACTTTCTGTTACAGTTGTTTCTTATTAAAAGTCACTGCATAAGGCCAGGCACAGTGGCTCATGCCTGTAATCCCAGTACTCTGGGAAGCCAAGGTGGGTGGATCTCTTGAGCCCAGGAGTTTAAGACCAGCCTGGGGGCACAACATAGTAAGACCTTGTCTCTACCAAAAAAAAACACACACACACACACACACACAGAAAATTAGCACAAGCATGCATGTTTTAGTGTATTTTAGGCTCACATTGCACACATTAGCTGAGTGTGGTGGCATTTGCCTGTAGTAGTTCCAGCTACTCTGGAGGCTGAGAAGTAGGAGATCACTTGAGCCTGGGAGGCTGAGGCTCCAATGAGCCATAATTGCACCACTGTATTCCAGTCTGGGCAACAGAGCGAGACCCTAGCTCAAAAAAAAAAAGCTATTGCATATAGCAGTGATTTAATCAGAATCATGGTCTGGGAAGATTAATCTGGCAGCAGTATATAAAACTTAATTAGAAGGAAAGAAACACTAGAGGAGAAGAGACCACTCAGGAACATGAAGGCCAGTATGGAAAAAAAAAAAAAACTGTACTGATGTACTTTAGATACAAAAATGAAAGATAAAAAATTATCCAACTTCTCCAAGTTGACTAAGATGAACCATTATACTACAAAATTTAAAATGCTGCCAAATAAACTATGTCATGCTGTCATCCCAGTTTCATGGATGTTAAAACGTGGGGGAAAAAAAGTGCATCTTTCAACCAATGAAATATAGCCAATAGCTTGTGGTTTAACACAATTGTCAAGATAAAGAAACTTGATTGTACAGTTACAGTGCACAGCAAAGGGTACAATGTACAGCAGTTTCTCTCCTTATCAGTTGCATGAATTCTCTCCTTACTAATTCTCCAAGTGTGTCACAGGAACTCAATGAACGTTAAGTAAAAGGAAGCAAGCAGCACCACCCCCTTCACACTCTCAAAGAAAAAAAAAACACAACTCAACTGGAAAGAGGCAATGAAATCTGTTTTACATACTGTGATTTTTTAACTAGCGTTTCACATCAGAATCAGGGAGCTTTTTTTATTTTGAGACAGTCTCGCTCTGTCTCCCAGGCTGGAGTGCAGAGGCGTGATCTCAGCTCACTGCAAGCTCCGCCGCCCGGGTTCACGCCTTCTCCTGCCTCAGCCTCCCGAGTAGCTGGGACTACAGGCGCCCACCACCACGCCCGTCTAATTTTTTTGTATTTTTAGTAGAGACAGGGTTTCACCATGTTAGCCAGGATGGTCTCAATCTCCTGACCTCGTGATTCGCCTGCCTCGGCCTCCCAAAGTGCTGGGATTACAGGTATGAGCCACCGTGCCTGGCCAGGAAGCTTCTTCCTCTCTCCAAAACAAACCAAACCAAACTCCACAGATTTGGACCCCACATTTTATCTACGAAGAAAGAATATCTTAGTGGAAATCACAGCATATATGCTGAAAAAAATTCCCCTAAATTATTCTGATGCAGTCATGACTAGGAATCACTGAATTAAGATAGTTACACTTAGAATATTAAAACATGGAAACACATTGCAAGCATACCTCCAAATCCAAGAGCTATAAATGTTTGACAGATCTGACAACATACAAAACTAAGACTTCTGTAAGGAAAAACGCCACCATAAATAAGAAACGATCAATTGTAAGAAATATTTGCAAATTAAGAGTTAGGGTTTATAATATATAAAGATCTGCAACCAATTAAAAGACACAACCCAAAGAAAAATAAGCAATAGATAATTCATAGAAGTACAAGTGGCTAAAATAAGGAAAATGTTCAGTCTCACTGAAGAAGTGCAAGTTATGACAATGAGCTATTTTTCACTTACCAAATAGGCCAAAAAAAGAAAAATATGTTACAGATGAATATAACCAGTGTTAGTAAGGCCAATTGAAACACATGGACATTACTTACATAAGCAAAAACCTTAAACTTCATCAACAGTTAAGTAGATTATGGTAGAGTCATACAAAAAAAGGCCATGCAGCTGCTAAAATGAAGACAGCAGATCTACAGGTATGCATAGCCACCATACCCTGGGCCAAGTTCTGAAAAACCTTCATTTTAAAACAAAACGTACACTGCAGTTTCATTTCTGAAAAAAATAGCCACAAAACCCAACTGGCTATGTTTATATCTGCATAGAAAAAGGTATAAAAGGAAATAAATTCCTAATAATGGCGACAAGTAAGAGTAGAATGAGGGGGTAAGTGACTTCCTATACCTCTGTGTTATCTTAAATTTTATAATGGGCACTTAAAAAAACCAACAAACATAATTATCTATGTTACACAGCATCACTTTCCAAACACAAATAGTTAACGTGATACCTTCATCTACAAAAGCACCACTTTCCCCTTTGTTTACTGGGTGACTTTCTTAAAAGGTCCCAGAGACTTTTTTTTTTTTTCTTTTTTTTTTTAGGGACGAGGTCTCTAAGTCACCATAGTGTTTGCAGAAAAAAAAAAAGGATGGGGTCTCACTCTGTCACCCAGGCTGGATTGTGTAAATGGCACAATCATAGCTCACTGCAGCCTTGAACTCCTGGGCTCAAGAGATCCTCCCACCTCAGCCTACTGAGTAACCAGGACTAGAGGCAAGTGCCACCAGGTCCAGCTAATTTTTAGATTTTTTTTTTTTTTTTTTTTTTTTTTGTAGAGACAGGGTCTCACCATCTTGTCCAGGCTGGTCTCAAACTCCTGGGCTCACATGATTATCCTACCTTGGCCTCCCAAAGTGTTGGGATTATAGGCATGAGCCACCACACCAAGCCCCAGAGACTAACTTTAACTAGAGTCACCAAGCCAGGAAAGAACACATTACAAAACAGGAATCTTTCAGTAAGTCTCTTCCCTTCCAGGGTGACACTTGAGAAATGAATTCAGGTTTCTCAGTAACAACAAACTGGAGAACCAACACAAGAACTGAACCAATGCCTGAAGAGGGGGGGTGAACTGGCCCAGGTAGGAAACAGAGCAGGTCAAAATTCCCATGCTGATCAGTACTGGTACTGTGCCTGTGAACAGCCACTCTACTTCAGCCTGGGCAACATTGTGAGACCCTATCTCTAAAAAAGGAACTGAACCAAAAGGACAAGTCAATAGCAAATTTTTTTCTGAGAATAGGCAACATCTGGAATGGGTGAGAGCCAGGGTGGGCAAACTTTCTGTAAAGAGCCAGGCAGTAAGTATTTTAGGCTATGCAGGCTGTACAGTCTCTACTGAAACTACCCTACTCTTGCCCTTATAGCACAAAAGCAGACATGGGTAACACATAAATGAATAGGCATGGCTGTATTCCAATCAAAATTTATTTATGACACTGAAATTTGAATTTCATGTAATTTTCACATATCACAATTATTTTCAAGACAGCATTTCATTCTGTTGCCCAGACTGGAGTGCAGGGGCACAATCATGGCTACTGCAGCCTCAAACTCCTCGGCTCAAACAGTCCTCCCACCTCAACCTCCCAAGTAGCTGGGACCATAAGTATGCACCACCACACCTGGCTAAAATAGTATTCTTTTACTTTCGACCATTTAAAAATAAAATTCTTTACTCCTGGGGCATACAAAAGCAGGTGGCAGGCCACAGGTAGTTTATATCAGAGGATAATTTTACAAATCTCAAAAAGAAAGAGTAAAAATAAGTAAGCAAAGAGTCTCTAATAAAATAGTGTCTGGATTCTTCACATACAAAAATTCTTTCAAGAGCTTTAGAAAAAAATACAGTTAATAAGGCAGGCACGGTGGCTCATACCTGTAATCCCAGCACTTTGGGAGGCCGAGGTGGGAGGATCACCTGAGGTCAGGAGCTTGAGACCAGCCTGACCAACATGGAGAAACCCCGTCTCCACTAAAAATACAAAATTAGCCAGGCGTGGTGGTGCACACCTGTAATCCCAGCTACTCGGGAGGCTGAGGCAGGAGAATCACTTGAACCCAGAGGCAGAGGTTGCGGTGAGCTGAGATCGCAACACTGCACTCCAGCCTGGGCAACAAAGAGCAAAACTCCGCCTCAAAAAAACAAAACAAACAAAACAGTGAACCACAACACCAATTGCCGCTATTATAGAGTAGTGTTTTCTGAAATAGCCGAAATAATTTACAATATTAAAAGACTGCCAGTCAGTGGAGAAATACAAAGCAAAACTACAACTAAGATAGCACTACTGGCTGGGCATGGTGGCTCACGCCTGTAATCCCAGCACTTTGGGAGGCCGAGGCGGGCAAATCACGAAGGTCAGGAGTTCGAGACCAGCCTGGCCAACATGGTGAAACCCCGTCCCTACTAAAAATACAAAAATTAGCTAGGCGTGGTGGCAGGCACCTGTAATCCTAGCTACTTGGGAGGCTGAGGCAGGAGAATCGTTTGAACCCCGGAGGCGGAGATTTCAGTGAGCTGAGATTGCCCCATTACACCCCAACCTGGGCGACAGGGCGAGACTCCGCCTCAAAAAAAAGCACTACTAGGCGCAGTGCAGTGGCTCATGCCTGTAGTCCCAGCACTTTGGGAGGCTGAGGTGGGCATATCATTTGAGCCCAGGAGTTCAAAACCAGCCTGGACAACGTGGCAAATCCCTGTCTCTACAAAAAATAGAAAAAATTAGCCAGGCATGGTGGTGCACACCTGTAATCCCAGCTACTCGGAAAGTTTAAGTGGGAGGATTACTTGAGCCCAGGAGGTGGAGACTGCAGTAAGCCAAGATCATTCCACTGCATTCTAGCCTGGGTGACAGAGTGAGACCCTGTCTCAAAAAAAAAAAAAAAAAAAAAAAAAGACAGCACTGGCTGGGCACAAGTGGCTCATGCCTGTAATCCCAGCACTTTGGGAAGCCAAGGCAAGAAGATTGCTTGAGCCCAGGAGTTTGAGAACAGACTAGGCAACATAGTCAGATGCTGTCTCTACAAAAAAATTAGCCTGGCATGGTGGCGTGCACCTGTATGTAGTCCCAGCTACTCAGTGCAATGAGGCGGAAGGATCACTTGAGCCACAGAGGTCAAGGTTGCAATGAGCTATAATCGCACCACTGACCAGCCTGAGCAACAGAGCAAGACCCTGTCTCAAAGAAAAAAAAAAAAGCACTACACTCCCAGTAGCATGGTTATAACTCACATGCCAAGTGTTGACAAAGATGTGGAAAATGACCAGGTTGGGTGGCTCACATCTGTAATCCCAGCACTTTGGGAGGCCAAGGCAGGCAGATCACAAGGTTAGGAGTTCGAGACAAGCCTGGCCAATATGGTGAAACCCTGTCTCTACTAAAAATACAAAAATTAGCCGGGCTTGGTGCTGGGCACCTGTAGTCCCAGCTACTTGGGAGGCTAAGGCAGGAGAATCACTTGAACCCAGGAGGCAGAGGTTACAGTCAGCCGAGATTGCGCCATTGCACTCCAGCCTAGGTGACAGAGCCAGACTCCGTCTCAAACAAAAACAAAACAACAACAACAACAACAAAAAGATGTGGAAAAACCAAAACCCTCAGACATTGCTGGTTGTAAAATGGTACATACAACCAAGTTGGAGAACAGTTTGGCAGCTTCTTGAAAAGTAAAATATATATATTCTTACTATATGACCCAGAAACTTCACTCTTAAGTATCTCCACAAGAGAAATGAAAACATGTCCACACAAAGACTTCATGCAAGTGCCCACAGGGAATTATTATTATTATTTTGAGACAGAGTCTCACTGTGTCGTTCAGGCTGGAGCGCAGTGACACAATCTCAGCTCATTGCCACCTCCGCCTCCCAGGTTCAAGCGATTCTCCTGCCTCAGCCTCCCACGTAGCTGGGATTACAGGCACTTGCCACCATGCCCGGCTAATTTTGTATTTTTAGTAGAGACGGGGTTTCACCATGTTGGCCAGTCTGGGCAGGAACTCCTGACCTCAGGTGATCCGCCTTCCTTGGCCTCCCAAAGTGCTGGGATTACAGGCATGAGCTCCCACGCCCAGCCTTGGAGCATTATTAATAACAGCCTAAACCTGGACACAATACAAATACCCATCAACTAGCAAATGGGTAACAGAATGTGGTATATCCATGCAATCAAATACAATTAATCAGCATAAAGGAACAAACAACTTATACATGCTACACCATGGCTGAGCCTCAAAAACATTTTGCTAAGTGAAAGTAGCCAAACAAAAAAGACTACCTATGATTCCTTTTATAGGAAATTTCTAGAAAAGTCAAATCTATAGAGACAGAAAGCAGAACAGTGTTTGCCAGAGGCTGGAGACGAAAGCAGGGATTGACCCAGAAGAAAGGAAACTTCTAGGGACAAAGCAGTGTTCTAAAACTGGGTTGAGGTGGCAATTCCCAACTCTATAAATTTACTTTTACAAATCACTGGATTGTATGCTTACATGGGTGGGTTTTATGGTATGTAAATTATACCTCAATAAAACCGGTTTAGGAGGAGAAAGGAGGCCAGGCACAGTGGCTCCCACCTATAATCCCAGCTACTCAGGAGGCTGAGGTGGGAGGACTGTTTGTGGCCAGGAGTTCAAGACCATCCTGGGCAACACAGCAAGACCCCTATCTCTAAAAGAAACTTTTTAAAAAACGTAGCCAAGTATGTTGGCATGCACCTGTAATCCCAGATACTGGGGAGGCTGACATGGGAGGATCCTCTGAGCCCAGAAATTCGAGGCTAAAGTGAGCTGGATCACACCAGACCCCAGGTAGCCCCATGGACCTACCAGATTGCTCATAGCTCTCTGCATTCTTCCAGACACTTCCATGATTCTGTGCCTTAATTAAGTACCTCCTCCTAGAAACTTCATCTACATTCTGCCCCACTCCTCATCCCACCTCACTCCCAAGGAGATTGCATATTTTCAATCTTCCCTGAGCTTTACACTCAGCACATGTATCTTCGTCTCCTTTATTCCCACCTCCTAATTCCATGACAAATTCCTTGAGGAAAGGACCATGTTATTAATCTATTTTATATTACATCCTACATATAGCAGGCACTAAATAAATATTTGTAATACCAAGCTACAAAATCTACAGGGAATAGGCACCATTTAAACAAGATCCTTTTAGGTTGGGATGGAGTCCACGCTCTGTTGCCCAGGCTGGAGTGCAATGGTGCGATCTCGACTCACTGCAGCCTCCGTCTCCCAGGTTCAAGCAATTCTCCTGCCTAAGCCTCCTGAGTAGCTAGGATTACAGGTGCCCACCACCAAGCCCAGCTGTTTTGTATATTTAGTAGAGATGGGGTTTCGCCATGTTGGCCAGGCTGGCCTCAAACTCCTGACCTCAGATGTCCGCCCACCTCAGCCTCCCAAAGTGCTGGGATTACAGGCATGAGCCACACGCCAGGCCAACAAGATCCTTTTTTACATTAGCATGAACAGTGGCAAAAATCTAAACTTTTAAAATTCATACTAACCCACCTTTCACTCCTCCTCCATCCATCAAACCATTATCTAAATCCCTTCCAATTTCAGAAAACAGTTCTAGTTTATTTATTCCAGATTTTTCCAGTTTAATCATACAAGTACAGAAATCACGTTCAATGCTGAGCACAAGCAAATTTGACAACTGAATATAAAATGTGCAAGTGGAAAAGACAGTGGAACTTAACCAGACAGAAGGAAATACGGCTCCTTATACTTCAACTAAACCCAAATTTCAACCAGCATAAAATTCCAAGAGAAAGAAAGGCTTTCTGGCAAAAATCTTGGTTAAGATGAAGACTCAGCTGTGACAAAGACCCTATTTTTTTTTCCCCTGAAGAACTGTTTAGTCCTGACCATTTTTACCTGAAACAGAAAACACAGAGACCTTGAAGCTTAAAAAAGTCTAGCAAGTCTACAACTTCAACTGGTTGGCATTTAGCTTGTGCTACTTCTTAAATAAGTGACTTAGGAAAATTATCTGCTTTTATTTTCAGAGATGGTAGGACAAAGCAATTTATTTTTAAAATCACAATTTGCGTCAGATGGAATTTAACCCTCCTACAAATGATTTACAGAGATAGAGTAGACAAAGGCCAAACACTGATAAGGATAAAGACGCTGACTCGAGACTTTAGAAAAACAAGCATGAAAACAGTAAAGCAGACACTACAGGGAATTAAAAGCCATCTACTGGCAATCTTCAATGAAGAAATCCCTGAGATTTTGGTGAGTTCAATTTTGAGTAGAACAGCAAGTATTAACTATTGAGATAGTCTGAGCTGATTACTCCCCTGGAAGGAGGCGCACAACGACAGCCGGGGAAAAACTGATTTCCTACTTCTCGTCTTTGACTCAGACTTTCAAATAATCCCCCGTCTATATCAAACAGCTGTGATTTTAGGAACTATAAGCCAGCCCAATTTAAGAGATTCACCCTCAAGAGGAAAAAGAAAGAATACTGAGATCATTTTAAACTGTTCATTGTTAACTGCTGATCCTTCAAACAAGTCAAGACAGAGCAGGGAAGAAGCATTATTTATAGAGAGCTGTGTGTCAGGTGCTTCATATATGTCTTGGTCAGTTTGTACTGCTATAGCAGAATACCACAGAATGGGTAATTTGTAAAGAAGAGAAATTTATTTCTCACAGTTCTGGAGCCTGGGAAGTCTAAGATCAAGGTGCGGGCAGGCTGAGTGTCTGGTGAGGGGCACGGTCTCTGCCTCCAAGATGGCGCCTTGCATCCTCTGGAGGGGAGGAACACTGTGTCTTCACACCGCAGAGGGCAGAAGAGTAGGAGGGCCAAGTGCTGAGTGAAGCCTCTTTTATGAGGGCTTCAATCACTTTCATGAGGGAGAAGCCCTCATGGCCTTAACTCCCTCTTAAAGGCAATCCCCCTCGCTTAACACTATCACGTTAGCCATTAAGTTTCAACATGTTAATTTTGGAGGGGATCCACTCAAATCATAGCAACATATAGTATTTCATTTAATCCTAACAAGAATCCTAGGAGGTGTTTTAAAGATGAGAAGACCAAGGAATAGAAAGACAAAGTAAAACTTACCAAGGCCCAAAGCTACCAAGTAGCAGAGCCCAAGTTTATGTCTTCTCTGCTGTATCACAGCACCTCCTAGGCTGAGTAGGTGGTCCAGGTAACTAGCTCGGCCAACTGATTAAATACAGGACACCTGATGCCAAGACTAGGCTCCCAATTTGCCCATTAAGAATATCTAGCCAGGCGCAGTGGCTCATGCGTGTGACCCCAGCTCTTTCGGAGGCCGAAGCGGGTGAATCACTTAAGGTCAGGAGTTTAAGATCAGCCTGGCCAACACAGTGAAACCCTGTCTCCACTAAAAATACAAAAATAAGCTAGACGTGGTGGCACACACCTGTAGTCCCAGCTACTCGGGAGCCTGAGACAGGAGAATCACCTGAACCTGGGAGGTGGAGGCCGCAGTGAGCCGAGATGGTGCCACTGCACTCCAGCCTGGGTGACCCAGCAAGACTCCATCTCAAAGAAAAAAAAAAAAAAAGAATATCTAATTAGCCCAATTAACTATTTCTACAAGTAATTTTTAATATTACTTTATGTTATGCATAAAATTACATTTCATTAAAGTTGGTAGACTGCAGACTCTGAGTGTAGACTTAATATTTGTAGACTATTTTTTGAAAACCATTAAGGCACTCTAAAGTCCATTACTTGCCTAAGGGATTGATATACAAACATTTGCCTCTTAATTTCTCATAAAGTAAAATAAAGCGTGAAAGCAAGGGACCATTTGTTTCTCTTTTTTTCAGTCCATCAGAACAATGCACATCTGTTTAATTTCTAAAAGAAAACTCAGAAAACACGATTCCTTAACGAGAAATAACTGCTCCTCTGAATTTCCACATACATTGTGCCTGTCCCTTTGGGCACTTATCACCTCAAGTTTGTATTAAAAACTATTTCTGTGCATGCTTTATCTTCTCTACCAGACTTTAAGCAACTTCAATATGCCCCACGCCATCTAGCAGAGCAGATGCTGAATACACGATTAAATGAAGAAAATTATTTTTTTACCCTCACTTCTGCCATAGATGCTCAGAATCAATGTGTTTAATAAAAAAAAAAGAAAGAAAAATAAAAACTTTTTACAATAATAATGAGATTCTCCGGGAACAATCAGCCTTGAATCAAAGTTGATTTCTGTCATCAGGTTCTAATTAAGAACGGCAGATAAAGCAGATGGAGAACAGCTTTAATCTTCATGCTAAGTTGATACTACTCTGGTGAAAACACAGAAAAATTGTTTGGACAAGCCAACTGAACAAACATGATATTGGGTGTCTGGAGGAAAGTCATTCTTAAAGAGTCTTCTTTCCACTAGATGGCTATCTGAACTTTTACTGAGAGAGTCAGTCAAAGGGCAAGGCATCACTTAATGTGACTGTGCGTTCCAGTTAGGCCAAGGAAAGGGGGTGGTGGTGAAGGGGAAGAAGTCAAGGACAGGAAAGTTTGTCCTTTTTCCATTTTTAAAAGGTTTCTCTTTTTGGAACTACTTACTTAGTCCTCTTCCCATTTTACTTACTCATATCACTTATTAAGTACTGCACAAGTGTTTTCCTAGAATTGATGAAATTGTGCCAAAGTTCTCATCAAAGAAGTTTAGAGTTCGCTTAAACTGATTGGCCATATGATTTCAGATGCAAGCTCTCAGGACTTAATTTTGCCCATCTGAATGTGAAAATGTACCTACACATAATGTGTCATTTTAAAAAATGAATGGCTCCTAGTAATAGTTTTTCCATTAAGTACAATATGTTGTGATCCATACAGTAAAACTCCAGCCATTTGAAGTGAACTACCATGGCCATTTGTTTAAAATCATTATTTTACACTAATGTTTATTCACTTCTTTCTGATTATAGGATAAATGCTCACGGAAGAAATTTTGGAAAAATCTGAAAGCACATTTTGTTTCTCTTTAGTCTTTTAAAAATTATTCTATGCAAAGATATTGATGGTAAAATAGGTATACTACAATACACACACACATACACAGTATATCATATTGTGAGAATTCTCCCAAGTTGTTAATTATGCTTTGAAAGCATTATCTAATAGCTATGTAATATTTCATTATTTGGATATGTTGAAATTGACTTAACTATTCTCCTTTTGTTGAACATTTGAATTGTTTCTGCTATTTTTCTAGTATGAATAATACTTTGATAAATGTCTCTGTGTCTGAGTTAGACCATGCCCTCAGGAAAGTTGACTACTAGGAGTATAATCACAAGAATCCCAAACAAAAGCATTTACCAGAAAGGGTGTGTCAATTCCCACTCACAGTGATAGCACCCACCTCCTCATACCCAGGTCAATGCTGAATGTTTCTTTAATCATTTTTTAAATTTAATTTTATTTTACGTTTCCAGGATATATGTGCAGGATGTGCAGGTTTGTTACACAGGTAAACTTGTGCCATGGTGGTTTGCTGCACAAATCAACCCATCACCTTAGATATTAAGCCCCGCATGCATTAGCTATGTATCCTGATGCTCTCCCTACCCCACCACCCCCCGGGACAGGCCCCAGTGTGTGTTGTTCTCCACCCTTTGTCCATGTGTCCTCATTTCAACACTGAATTTTATCATTAAAATTTTTTTTTGCTAATTTGTTACACAAAAGCTGGTATCTTGCTGTTTTAATTTGCACTTCTCTTATTACCAAGGTAGAATTTTTCTTCGTTTTAAAAAAAGTAAGTGCCTTATTTCAAGTCATAAGTTTGTTTTTTATAAGTATCGTTAGACAACCTTTCTTATTATTTTTTTAATATTTAATTTAATGTTTTTAGAGATTGGAGTATCGCTTTGTTGCCCAGGCTGGTCTCAAACTTCTGGGCTCATGTGATCCTCCTGCCTCAGCCTCTCAAACTGCTGGGATTACAGGTGTGAGCCACTGCACCCAGCCTCCTTTTTTAAAACTTTGTAAAATTTTCAGCTGGTTCTAAGTGACCTTATCCTACACCATGACAAAATCCATTTGACTATTCTCAGATTAACTACTGCAAAGAAAGAGTAATATTTTCAAAACAAGAGTTTCACATAATTTAACCTAATTTTGAAATTTTATAATTAAAATGCTAAGCTAGTCACACTGTATTAAATCTAGTAGCCAAAAACAATGTAAAATTCCCCATTTTACAGGAAAAGCATTTCATTAATTTCTTCCTTTGTAAAAATGTAAATATTTATTTCTATAAGACATGTACTTCAAGTGAATTACTAGAGAAATAGCCTGAGCATTGCCAAAAATAGAGTAAATTTTTGAGCATAAGTAAATCCTCTTTCTTTTCATATTCTCAGCTTCATCTCATAAATGAGAGCTATCTCTTGGCTCATGATGAAGGCTTAAGTATCAGTTAAGACAGCAGAATCAAATTACTCAACGATACATTACCAGAACATGGTGTTATCTGGTTTAGGTTACATTATTTGATGGAGAATGACAACGCAGAGGTAAGATCCATCTGATGGGATATTTCTGTGCAGCCTTATTTAAAATTCTGTTGAACCAGGCATGGTGGCTCACACCTGTAATCCCAGCACTTTGGGAGGCTGAGGCGGCTGGATCACTTGAGGTCAGGAGTTCAAGACCAGCCTGGCCAACACGGTGAAACCCCGTATCTACTAAAGATACAAAAATTAGCTAGGTGTGGTGGTGCGTGCCTGTAATCCCAGCTACTTGGGAGGCTGAGGCAAGAGAAACCGGAGGTTGGAGTGAGCCAAGATCTCACCATTGCACTCCAGCCTGGGCAACAAGAGCGAAACTCTGTCTCAAAAAAAAAAAAAAAAAAAAAAAAAAAACAGAGAATCACTTGAACTCAGGAGGCGGAGGTTGTAGTAAGCCAAGATCATGCCACTGCGCTCCACCTGGGCGACGGAGCAGGACTCCATCTCAAAAAAAAAAAAAAAAAAAAGCCAGGTATGGTGGCACATGCCTACAGTCTCAGCTACTCAGGAGGCTGAGGCGGGAGGATAGCTTGAGCCTGGGAGGTCAAGGCCACAGTGAGCCATGATCACACGCCACTGCACTCCAGCATAGGCAACAAAGTGAGGTCTTGTCTCAAAAAACAAAGTAAAATAATAAAATTCTGTTGAATTTAAGACATAACAAAAATTACAACCCGGTGTAATCTCAATTATGTTAAAAATAAATTTTAAAAAGATAAATAAATATGCACTGGAGGAAAAAAGATATGTCAAAATGTCAACAGTAGTTTTATCTCTTTGTGGTGAAAACACAGATGAAGAAAAACAGATGGCATTACTTTTAATAGTTAAAAATTTGTTATTTTATTGCAATAACATTAACGTAATGACAAAAGATTTCACAATACTGTCCTTTCAAACACCTTTCAGTCATGATCTGCACAGTAGGTACCAGTGTACAACAGTATGCACATTAGAACTGAAAAAGTGGTAATGAAATTCTCAGTATTCAAAGCATCCACCAAGTTTTCAATAAAGTGCAAATAGAAAATCAGCGTTTTTCAAAAACTACTTTTCCTGGGCACGTAGCATGCGTCAGGCACTGTGCTGAGCTCTTCACATGGATTATTTCATTTCGCCCTTTCATGACCCTAGGAGAGATTATTACTATTCTCGTTTTATTTATTTATTTATTTTTTTGAGACAGAGTCTTGCTCTGTCGCCCAGGTTGGAGAGGGGTGGTACGATCTCGGCTCACTGCAAGCTCCACCTCCCGGGTTCACACCATTTTCCTGCCTCAGCCTCCTGAGTAGCTGGGACTACAGGTGCCTGCCACCACGCCCGGCTAATTTTTTGTATTTTTAGTAGAGACGGGGTTTCACCATGTTAGCCAGGATGGTTTCGATCTCCTGACCTCGTAATCCACCCTCCTCGGCCTCCCAAAGTGCTGGGATTACAGGTGTGAGCCACCACACCCAGCCACTATTCTCGTTTTAAAGATGAGGAAGCTGGCCAGCTGCAGTGGCTCATGCCTGTAATCCTAGCACACTGGGAAGCCACTGCAGGAGGATTCCTTGAGCCCAGAAGTTCAAGGCTGCAGTCAGCCATGTTCACATTACTGCACCCCAGCCTGGGTGACAGAGCAAGACCCTGTCTCTAAAGCAAACAAACAAAAAGATGAGGAAGCTGAGGCTTACAGATAAGCTAAAGTAACTTTCCTGGTGTTATGCAGCTATTAAGCAAAGGAGCCAGAATTCAAAGCCAGATGTCTGATATCAAGGCTCACACTTTTACTGAGAATGGGACATTTGCATTGTCTTCAATAACAACCAGACTGAGAGTGTTAACTACAGCAAATATTCCAGATATAGACCAGATACAGACTGCAGCTTCCTGGGTTACAAGCACAACACCATTTACTCTTCTACAAAAAGCTTGAGAATCCCTCCTGAATAGAAGTATTCGGTTCACTTTTCACGTGTAGTTATATGGGTAAATGTGGCATATAATAAATAAAATGAGCCAGGCACAGTGGCTGAGGCCTGTAATCAGCACTTCGGGAGGCTAAGGCGGGTGATCACTTGAGCCCAGGAGTTTGAGACCAGCCTAGGCAACATGGTAAAACCTCATCTCTACAAAAAATACAAAAATTAGCCAGGCGTGGTGATCCCAGCTAGTCGTGAGGCTGAGGCAGAAGGACCACTTGAGCCCAGGAGGTTGAGGCTGCAGTGAGCCATGACTGTGCCACTTAACTCCAGCCTGGGTGACACAGCAAGACCCTGTCTCAAAAAATAAGAATAATAAATAAAATAAAATGATCTCACTTGAAACTGCCAAAACCTGGATAACTATCCTGCCTCACAATCTGAAAGCACCCACTAACTTCTGGCCATCATTTAAAAGAGGGTTTTTTAAAGCACCAAACTGAAATAGCTATCACAAACCAAAGCACAAAGTCCTAGTTGATTAAAAACAAATACGAGGCCAGGCACAGTGGCTCACACCTATAATCCCAGCACTTTGGGAGGCCAAGGCATGTAGATCACCTGAGATCAGGAGTTTGAGATCAGCCTGGCAATACAGTGAAACCCCGTCTCTATTAAAAATACAAAAATTAGCTGGGCGTGGTGGCATGCACCTGTAATCCCAGCTACTCAGGAGGCTGAGGCAGGAGAATCGCCTGAACCTGGGAGGCGGAGGTTGCAGCAAGCCAAGATCACGCCACTGCACTCCAGCCTGGGTGACAGATGAGACTCCATCTCAAAAAAAAAAAAAAAAAAAAAAACAAGTTGCTTGAATTCAGAACAAGTCAATTCAGACTCAACAGTTTATATTGGAAAAGAGGATGGTTTTAAAAGATGAAGACATACCAAAAACCATCCAACTTCAAATCATATTCACTTGACTTCATTTGCTTTCTGCACAATATTGCTTTTTGAAACTAAGGGTAGAGAGGAATCCCAAATTATTCAACACAGTTAGAAAAAACAGGCCAGGTGCAGTGGCTCAGGCCGGGCGCAGTGGCTCACACCTGTAATCCCAGCACTTTGGGAGGCCAAGGCGGGCGGATCACCTGAGGTCGGGAGTTCGAGATCAGCCTGACCAACATGGAGAAACCCCATCTCTACTAAAAATACAAAATTAGCCGGGTGTGGTGGCACATGCCTGTAATCCCAGCTACTCAGGATGCTGAGGCAGGAAAATCGCTTGAACCCAGGAGGCGGAGGTTGCAGTGAGCCAAGATCGTGCCACTGCACTCCAGCCTGGGCGACAAGAGCAAAACTCCATCTCAAAAAAAAAAAAAAGAAAAAAGGAAAAGTAGAGCTTCTGAAATATCCCACAACTCAGCACTTCCAACTCTCCCACAGCAACTGCCCTTTAGTACTATATTCTATATTGTGATCCTTTTAAGGATTCCAGTGAAGCAAACAAGTAATGCCCAGGTAAGCGATCTACCAGCCTAACAGCTCAAAATGGCAGATTATATTAGATGGCGTTAAACTGCATCAAAATTAAACAGAGAAATCAGCCAATGTCTTAAAAAGATGGTTCTCTCCTATTAGGGCTTAATTCCAAGGACAAAAGTCAGAACCTTGGACGTGGAAGGAATCCTGACATAAAGGTTATGAAAGGTGCTGTCTTTGGTGAAAAGTCGGACAACTATAAAAACAATTCTTTGATTTCTTAATATTAAAAACAGTGACTTAGCTTAATAGATTCTTGATAAATGTTAATGAAAATGTAATTACCTAGTGCATAGAGTTCAAATCACTTATCCTAGCACTCAAAAACTTTCCCTTCTAAACCAATTTACGTTTCCAGCCCCACTCCCATTGTTCTCTCATCTTCACCTTTGCTTTCCCATCCCTCAAGGAGAAATGGCCTCTCCTAGTCCTATCTCCACCAGCTGAAATCTTATCATCTTTTTTATTTACTATTTTTTTTTTGAGACGGAGTCTCGCTCTGTTGCCCAGGCTGGAGTGCAGTGGCGCAATCTCGGCTCACTGCAACCTCCGCCTCCCAGGTACAAGGCGATTCTCCTGCCTCAGCCTCCCGAGTAGCTGGGATTACAGGCACCTGCCACCATGCCTGGCTAATTTTTTTGGTATTTTTAGTAGAGACGGGGTTTCACCATGTTGGCCAGGCTGGTTTCGAACTCCTGACCTCAAGTGATCTGCCTGCCTCAGCCTCCCAAAGCGCTGGGATTACAGGCATGAGCCACCGTGCCCAGCCAATCTTACCATCTTTTTTAAAAAAATTATTATTATTATTATACTTTTAAGTTCTAGGGTACATGTGCACAACGTGCAGGTTTGTTACATAGGTATACATGTGCCATGTTGGTTTGCTACACTCATTAACTCGTCGTTTACATTAGGTATTTCTCCTAATGCTATCCCTCCCCCTGCCCCCCACCACATGACAGGCCCCAGTGTGTGTTGTTCCCCGCCCTGTGTCCAAGTGTTCTCATTGTTCAATTCCCACCTATGAGTGAGAACATGCAGTGTTTGGTTTTCTGTGCTTGTGATAGTTTGCTCAGAATGATGGTTTCCAGCTTCATCCATGTCCCTGCAAAGGACATGCACTCATCCTTTTTTATGGCTGCACAGTATTCGATGGTGTATATGTGCCACATTTTCTTTACCCAGTCTATCATTGATGAACATTTGGGTTGGTTCCAAGTCTTTGCTATTGTGAATAGTGCCACAATAAACATACGTGTGCACGTGTCTTTATAGTAGCATGATTTATAATCCTTTGGGTATATATCCAGTAATGGGATTGCTGGGTCAAACGGTATTTCTAGTTACAGATCCTTGAGGAATCGCCACACTGTCTTCCACAATAGTTGAACTAGTTTACACTCGCACCAACAGTGTAAAAGCGTTCCTATTTCTCCACATCCTCTCCAGCATCTGTTGTTTCCTGACTTTTTTTTTTTTTGAGATGGAATCTTGCTCTTGTTGCCCAGGCTGGAGTGAAGTGGCGGAATCTTGGCTCACCGCAACCTCCACCTCCTGGGTTCAAGCGATTCTCCTGCCTCAGCCTCCAAGCAGCTGGGACTACAGGTGCGCACCACCACACGTGGCTAATTTTTTTTTTTTTTTTTTTTTTTTTTTTGTATAGAGTCTAGCTTGCTCGCCCAGGCTGGAGGGCAGTGGCGCGATTTCGGCTCACTGCAGGCTCCGCCTCCTGGGTTCACGCCATTCTCCTGCCTCAGCCTCCCGAGCAGCTGGGACTACAGGCGCCCGCCACCACGCCCGGCTAATTTTTTTCTATTTTTAGTAGAGACGGAGTTTCACCGTGTTAGCCAGGATGGTCTCGATCTCCTGACCTGGTGATCCGCCCGCCTCAGCCTCCCAAAGTGCTGGGATTACAGGCGTGAGCCACCATGCCCGGCCTAACTTTTGTATTTTTAATAGAGATGGGGTTTCACCATGTTGGTCAGGCTGGTCTTGAACTGACCTCGTGATCCACCTGCCCCAGCCTCCCAAAGTGCTGGGATTATAGGCGTGAGCCGGGATTATAGGCATGAGCCAACGCTCCTGGCCTGTTTCCTGACTTTTTAATGATCACCATTCTAACTGGTTTGAGATGGTATCTCATTGTGGTTTTGATTTGCATTTCTCTGATGACCAGTGATGATGAGCATTTTTTCATGTGTCTGTTGGCTGCATAAATGTCTTCTTTTGAGAAGTGTCTGTTCATATCCTTTGCCCACTTTTTGATGGGGTTGTTTGTTTTTTTCTTGTAAATTTGTTTAAGTTCTTTGTAGATTCTGGATATTAGCCCTTTGTCAGATGGGTAGATTGCAAAAATTTTCTCCCATTCTGTAGGTTGCCTGTTCACTCTGATGGTAGTTTCTTTGGCTGTGCAGAAGCTCTTTAGTTTAATTAGATCCCATTTGTCAGTTTTGGCTTTTGTTGCCATTGCTTTTGGTGTTTTAGTCATGAAGTTCTTGCCCATGCCTATGTCCTGAATGGTACTGCGTAGGTTTTCTTCTAGGGTTTTTATGGTTTTAGGTCTAACATTTAAGTCTTTAATCCACCTTGAATTAATTTTTGTATAAGGTGTAAGGGATCCAGTTTCAGCTTTCTACATATGGCTAGCCAGTTTTCCCAGCACCATTTATTAAATAGGGAATCCCTTCCCCATTTCTTGTTTTTGTCAGGTTTGTCAAAGATCAGATGGTTGTAGATGTGTGGTGTTATTTCTGAGGCCTCTGTTCTGTTCCATTGGTCTATATCTCTGTTTTGGCACCAGTACCATGCTGTTTTGGTTACTGTAGCCTTGTCAGGTAGTGTGACGCCTCCAGCTTTGTTCTTTTTGCTTAGGACTGTCTTGGCAACACGGGCCCTTTTTTGGTTCCATATGAACTTTAAAGTACTTTTTTCAATTCTGTGAAGAAAGTCATTGGTAGCTTGATGGGGATGGCATTGAATCTATAAATTACCTTGGGCAGTATCGCCATTTTCACGATATTGATTCTTCCTATCCATGAGCATGGAATGTTCTTCTATTTGTGTCCTCTTTTATTTCATTGAGCAGTGTTTTGTAGTTTTCCTTGAAGAGGTCCCAATCTTACCACCTTTTAAGGTCCTTCTGAAAAATGAAGTCCCCTTGAAGTCCCCACCTCCAGCCAGCAAGTGGTTCTTAACAATGTCCTTTTATCTATCCAGAAGAACCAGCTTATCCAAAAATTACTGGCAATGTTTTTCTCCCCGAAAATTTCTGGATTGTAAATTCCTGGACCTGGATTGCATTGCTGTAAATTCCTGGATCACCCAGGAGGCCAAGATGTCATCATCTTTGCATTGTCCACAAATGCCTAGCAGCATTGTGCACTGCATACAGTGGCTCAACAAACGCTTCTGAAGAGATGTCATAGGAAACATGAAAGGTGAAACTGTATCAGGTCCCTCATCATCTTACATTTATTAATTGAATTATGCCTTTAAAAATTTTATTAAATATGACTATTGAAAAATACAGGCCAGGCACGGTGTCTCATGCCTGTATTCCCAGCATTTTGGGAGACCAAAGTGGGAGAATCAGTTGAGTCCAGAAGTTCGAGACAGCCCAAGCCACATAGTGAGACCCCAAAAATACAAAGAATTAGCCAGGCATGGTGCTGTGTGCCTGTGGTCCCAGCTACTCAGGAAGCTGAGGCGGGAGGATTGCTTGAGCCCAGGAGGTCGAGGCTAAAGTGAGCTATAATCACACCACTGCACTCCAGCCTCCTGATGACAGAGGGAAACCCTGTCTCAAAAAAAAAAAAAAAAAGAAAAGAAAAGAAAAGAAAAAATAAAAATACAATGTTACATACAAAACAGCACAGTGGTTTGGTGTCTTTGAGCAGTCTGGGGTTCAATTCTTACTATGCCACTTACTCACAAAGTAATCTTGAGCAAGTGATTTGGCCTTTCTAAGCTTTGGTTTCCTGACTTATAAATTGGAACTAATAATTTACTCATTGCGCTTCACTGGGCTGTTGTTAGGTAAAATTAAATAGCACAGTACCTCGCATATAGTCAATAATACATAGAGCTACAATTAGGCCAGGCACAGTGGCTCATGCCTGTAATCCCAGCATTTTGGGAGGTCGAGACAGGTGGATTGCCTGAGTTTAGGAGCTAGAGACCAGCCTAGCCAGCATGACAAAACCCAGTCTCTACCAAAAATACAGAAAATTAGCCAGACATGGTGGCACGTGCCTGTGGTCGCAGCTACTCAGCAGGCTGAGGTGGGAGGATCGCTTGAGACCTGAAGGTGGACACTAGTGAGCTGAGATCAAGCCAGTGCACTCCAGCCTGGATGACAGAATGAGATCTCATCTTTAAAAATAAATAAATAGGCCGGGCACAGTGGCTCATGCCTGTAATCCTAGCACTTTGGGAGGCCAAGGCAGGTGGATCACTTGAGGTCTTCAGGAGTTCAAAACCAGCCTAGCCTACATGGTGAAACCGTGTCTCTACTAAAAATACAAAAAAATTAGCCAGGTGTAGTGGCGGGCACCTGTAATCCCAGCTACTCAGGAGGCTGAGGCAGGAGAACTGCTTGAACCCAGGAGGCAGAGGTTGCAGCAAGCCGAGGTCGCATCACTGCACTCCAGCCTGGGTGACAGAGTGAGACTCCATCTCAATAAATAAATAAATGAAGCTACAATTATTATCACCTGAAAACTCTCCCATTGTGCTAGATTATAAGTTTTAAGTAACAATCTAAATAAAAACTGAAACCAGCACTTTTGATTTTTTAAAATTTTATTTCCTGTAATTCTTCACTGAGAAATCTCAAGTCATGTCCATAAAGTTTCATAATATAACAGGTGCAATACTGACATTTTAAAGCTTAGTAAAACTGGCTTAAGAGAATGGTTAAGTAGTTCAACAAATGCCAAATTATATTTTCTCCTTTACACTCATCAGTAGGAAATAATTCCAAGTTTCCCTGCAATAAATACACCAACTGACTTCACAATGACATCACCAACATACAGAGTTCTTACCAACCTTATTGGCACACCCTATATGTTTCCAGCCCAGAACCATCAAGGACTTCTATTCAAGTACTGAAGCAGAACTACTTTTTAGTCACAGTTGCATTGATATATTTAAGAGACCTATGTAACACATCCTATAGAGTTTCTACCAGATGGGGTGGAATACTAGGTTGCCCCCAACACTCGGGTTCCTCAGGAAAACAAGCTCCAATGTTCCCCAGTGCCCCAACTAATGAATTTAAACAGACTTATGTGAAAGGGTATCCATTTAACTTTTTTTTTTTTTTTTTTTTGGTAGAGACAGGGTCTCACTATGTCATCATTTAACTTTTGTTTGTTTGTTTTTGTTTTTGAGACGGAGTCTCACTCTGTCACCCAGGCTGGAGTGCAGTGATGCAATCTCGGCTCACTGCAAGCTCCGCCTCCCAGGTTCACGCCATTCTCCTGGCTCAGCCTCCCGAGTAGCTGGGACTACAGGCACCCGCCACCACGCCCAGCCAATTTTTCATATTGTTAGTAGAGACGGGGTTTCACCATGTTAACCAGGATGGTCTCGATTTCCTGACCTCATGATCCGCCAGTCTTGGCCTCCTAAAGTGCTGGGATTACAGGCATGAGCCATTGTGCCCGGCCCCCATCATTTAACATTTTTAAAATATTATTAAAATCAGTTTCTGGCCAGCGTGGTGGCTCACGCCTATAATCCCAGCCCTTTGGGAGGCCAAGGCAGGACGACTGTTTGAGCCCAGGAGTTCAAGACAAGCCTGGACATTATAGCAAAGACTCTGACTCTCCCAAAAAATTTTAAAAATTGGCCGGGCGTGGTGGCTCACGCCTGTGATCCCAGAACTTTGGGAGGCCGAGGTGGGTGGATCAACTGAGGTCGGGAGCTCGAGACCAGCCTGACCAACATGGAGAAACCCTGTCTCTACTAAAAATACAAAATTAGCCGGGTGTGGTGGCGCATGCCTGTAATCCCAGCTCCTCAGGAGGCTGAAGCAGGAGAATAGCTTGAACCTAGGAGGCAGAGGTTGCAGTGAGCCGAGATTGTGCCATTGCACTCCAGCCTGGGCAACAAGAGCGAAATTCCTGTCTCAAAAAAAAAAAAAAATTAGCCAGGCATGGCGGCACACACCTATAGTGCCAGCTACTCAAGAGGCTGAGGTGGGAGGACTGCTAGAGCCCAGAAGGTCAATATTGCAGTGAGCTAGGATCAGACCACTGCACCCCAGCCTGGGCAACAAAGTGAGACCTTGTCTGTAAAAAAAAAAAAAAGAAAAGAAAAAAAAAAGTTTCTAAAATTTTTAGACAACCATAAAACACACAGCAAAATAAAGGTAGATTCAGTTTGGCAAGTTATCCTTAAAAGCATGCAAGCGTGCTCAAAGCCCACAGAATGACTCAGGCTTAAAAGAAATACTTTCAGCCAGGCATGGTGGCTCATCCCCATAATCCCAGCACTTTGGGAGGCCAAAGCAGGCAGATCACTTGAGATCAAGAATTCAAAACCAGCCTGGCCAACATGGTGAAACCCTGTCTCTACTAAAAATACAAAAATTATCAGGGCATGGTGGCACACGCTTGTAATCCCAGATACTCAGGAGGCTGAGGCAGGAGGATCACTTGAACACAGGAGGTGGAGGTTGCAGTAAGCCAAGATTGCGCCACTACACTCCAGCCTGGGTGACAGAGTGAGACTCCGCCTCAAAAAAAACCCAGCCTGGCCAATATAGTGAAACTCTGTCTCTACTAAAAAAATACAAAAATTAGCCAGCTATAGTGGCAGGCGCCTGTAGTCCCAGCTACTTGGGAGGTTGAGGCAGGAGAATTGCTTGAATCCAAGAGGCAGAGGTTGCAGTGAGCTGAGATCACACCACTGCACTCAAGCCTGGGTGACAGAGTGAGACTCCATCTCAAAAAAAAAAAGAGAAAGAAAGAATTCCTATTGCCCCCAGGAGGAACTAATATTACAGAAAGGGAAAAATATATATATGAGTACACCTCACTTAAAGATAGAGATATGTCCTAATGTAGCTTCTGTAAAACAAATTGCTGAAAAGTGACTTTTATCTTGCAATTCTTGCTTTATTATAAAGCATCCCCTTAAAATTAAAATTACAGCGAGTTTTCCCAAATTATTTTTTTCTTTTTTTTTGAGACAGGGTCTCACGTTGTCCAGGCTGGAGTGTACTGGTTTAATCATAGCTCTATACAACCTTGAATTCCTGGGCTTAAGCGATCCTCCAGCCTCAGTGTCATGAGTAGCTGGGAGTGCAGGTGCGCATCACCACACCCGGCTAATTTTTGTAAAGATGGGGTCTCAGCTTTATTGTCCAGGCTGGTCTAGAACTCTTAGCTCCAAGCAATCCTCCCGCCTCAAGCCTCCCAAAGTGCTAAGATTACAGATGTGAGCCACCTCACCCAGGCCTAAATCACCTTCAAAGAAAAATAATAACTGACAAAATATTAATATCATACTAAATAACTACATATTTAAAAATACATGCACAGTTGAAAAATATGGTAAGACTCTGTTTCTCATATTATTTCCACAAGTGAATTAATGTTTAAGGCAATTTTGCTAAACTCCTTATCAGCCTGAAACTGTAACCTTCATAACTTACAAACATTTCATTTTTACGTTAGAAGTTATTTTTCCTCCATCAAATTAATCAACTGAGTATTTTCTAGACATTTTTGCCTGACAATGCCTATGCTCTCGTTCAGGAAATATTACCACATAATGATTAATACCAATATCTGCCTGTGACTAACTCTCGGCCCAAAGTCGTTCCTCTGGGTGCCCATAGCATCCTGCATGTATCTCCACGACAGGAGCTGTCATGCTGGAATCATGTATTTGAGTCTTTTCTCCCCTATTAGATAGTAAGTTCTATAGTGGTCGTGCTTTAGGTATCTTTTATAACTAATAGAGTGCTAGGAACATATCATGGACTCAATAAACCAGTATTATCAAGCAGATTGGTAAACTGTGACTTTACTGATAAGCTTATTCACAACCGAATAGTTAGGATGGAGTGTGTCTCCTCATCAGAAGGTAGTAGTGATTTATTTGTTGTTGTTGTTATTATTATTATTGTTATTATTATTATTTGAGATGGAGTTTCACTCTTGTTGCCCAGGCTGGAGTACAGTGGCGCAATCTCGGCTCACTGCAACCTCCGCCTTCCAGATTCAAGCGCCTTCCAGATTCCTGCCTCAGCTTCCCTAGTAGCTGGGATTACAGGCACGCACCACCACGCGCGTATTTTTAGTATTTTCTCAGTAGAGATGGGGTTTCTCCATATTGGCCAGGCTGGTCTCAAACTTCTGACCTCAAGTGATCTGCCTGTCTCGGCCTCCCAAAGTGCTAGAATTACAGGCATGAGCCACTGCGCCCGGCCACTAGATACCATTTAAATCACTACTGCCGCCAGGTGTGGTGGCTCATGCCTGTAATCCCAGCACTTTGGGAGGCTGAGGCAGGCGGATTACCTGAGGTCGGGAGTTCAAGATCAGCCTGACCAACATGGAGAAACCCCTTCTCTACTAAAAATACAAAATTAGCCAGGCGTGGTGGCATGTGCCTGTAATCCCAGCTCCTCAGGAGGCTGAGGCAGGAGAATTGCTTGAATCGGGGAGGCAGAGGTTGCGGTGAGCCGAGATCACACCACTGCACTCCAGCCTGGGCAACACAGCAAGACTCCACCTCAAATAAATAAATAAATGGTATCTAGTGAACCTGACAAAGCAATGCTCATTGTCAGATATGAGTCCATTGCCTAAATTTAGCTTTAATGCACAAGAGCTGGACACTGTAGTTGGTGCTATGTCAGTCAGAGAATACCTAAGTTCTCCAAACTCAAGGTTCTCTCCTAAAAAGGCAGAGTGCCATAAAAGAGAGCAGCGTATGTGAGGTCGGACAGCTTCCAGTGCCAGGTCTACTTCTGCTTACTAACTGCATGATCTTTGACTTTTCGGGCCCCAGTTATGAAGATAATATCTATATTTTGCCTCTCTCTCTCTCAGTATCATTGAAAGGGGGGTTGGTAAAGCCTTGTCCTTTTTGGCATCTTCAAATCAATCATCCTCTCCCCATCCCAACCACCCAGCTGTCATCATTTCTTACCAGACTTCTGCAAAGGCCTCCAAATGCCAGTCTCTGTCTCTCCACATCTTTTCTCTCTCCTCATCAAAAGATTTTCCACACAGAAGACCTTTTGAAAATGCAACTCTAATAATGCCATGCTCATGTACCCCCAATACTTCAAGGACATATTGTTGCTCTTAGAAGAAATCCTGGAACCCTTAGTGTGGCCTGCAAGGTCTGCCTGCTGGAGTCCCTGCTTGCTTCTGCTGACTTCGCCAATCGCATCTTGTACCACCCAACCTACCCCTCAACATGCACACACACAGATTATTTGTGTTCCAACCACACTAATCATCTTTCAGCTCCTTGAGTGTACAATGTTACCTCCCACCTTATCATGTCTCCCTGCAATAGTCTCTTTTCCACACCCAAATTTCCTCTAGTTGACGCCTACTTATCTGTCAGATCTCAAGTCACCCAAAAGCTACTTTCTTCCCTCCCGTCCCACCTGCCAATATTCTCAGGGCACTAAGTACTTCTCCCCCACAGCACATGCAGATGAGTTTATTCGTGTGATGATTTGCTTCATGTCTATCTCCCCCACCAAACTGTCAGCACCAGGAAGACAACAACAATCTTGTTCACCAAAAGACATACAATGTATGTTTCAAGAAAGAAGTGATCTTTTGAAACCTGATAATAGAAAATTACAAGATGAATGTTTTTACCTGTGTGGGGTTTTTGTTTGTGTTTGTTTTTTTGTTTTTTGAGAGGGAGTCTCGCTCTATCCCCAGGCTGGAGTGTAGTGGTGCAATCTCGGCTCACTGCAAGCTCCACCTCCTGGGTTCACGCCATTCTCCTGCCCCAGCCTCCTGAGTAGCTGGGACTACAGGTGCCTGCCACCATGCCCGGCTAATTTTTTTTTGTATTTTTAGTAAAGACAGGGTTTCACCGTGTTAGCCAGATGGTCTCGATCTCCTGACCTCGTGATTTGCCCGCCTTGGCCTCCCAAAGTGCTAGGATTACAGGCATGAGCCACTGCGCCTGGCCTGTTTGTTTGTTTTTGAGACAGAGTCTCAGTCTGTCAACCAGGCTGGATGGAGTGCAGTGGCGCAAACTCAGCTCACTGCAACCTCCATCTCCCAGACTCAAGTGATTCTCCTGCCTCAGCCTCCCAAGTAGCTGGGATTACAGGCGTGCACCACTACGCCCAGCTAATTTTTGTATTTTTAGTAGAGACAGGGTTTCACCATTGGCCAGGCTAATCTCAAACTCCTGACCTCATGTGATCTGCCCACCTCGGCCTCCCAAAGTGTTGGAATTACAGGCGCGAGCCACTGTGCCCAGCAGTCAGTGGTTATTTTCTTCATTTTTCTTCACTTTATAAGTATTTCCAAATATTTTTAAAATTCTAGCCAATATATAAAATCATCACAATGAAAAACACTAGAAGACGCATACATCTTTCTAAAACAGAAACAAAGTTGTTTCAAATTAGAAACTTCTGCTTGCCTGAACTTATTCACAGCTTTAGAACAGTGTGAAACATGACTATTAAATATAAAACTGAACCCTTTATAGGGTTATTTTAAAACCCAGGAAACTATAAAAGGATTATAGTACCTATGAAGCAGTAGGAAAATGATTAAAATGTATGCCAGGGAAGGGATTACAAAACATATGACTGGAGAATTTATGGCAATGGGGTTAGTAACTATAAACTAGTTCAGAGTAAGTTAGTATTTATGAGAAAAAAAAAATCAGTTCTTCAATGGTTCACATGTCCTATCTCATCAACATTTACTCTGAGTAAAAAGTTCTGGCATTTGGTGAAGAGCTACTCAGATACATGCAGAATTGTATTTGAAGGGGAAAAAATGGATACTAACATATTAAGTATGGCATGTGTTTTGTTCTTTCTCAGATCACAATATTGTTTTTTCCAAGTTGGTTATTAACATGTTGTAGTTTTTCCTTATTTAAAAAGTAAACATCTGGAAAATAAGTACCATGACAAAGTCTCCAATCCTTTCTTAACGGTGCTTCAAGTTCTATCCTGGTTGCAAATCAAAATAGTGAAGTAACTCTTTCAGGCTACAGAAAACACTAAAAGTGCAGAACAGAAGCAGTAACACCTCACGGGTGTTCAATTATTAATGTACTTCCCCTGAAGCTTACCCTGTTTAACCTAGGAGTGAAGAATTTGGGCTCAAAGGAGTTGCACAAGCAGGGAAGAATAGATCTTTAAAAAAACAATACTTTGATTCGAACAACAGCTAGCACAAGTGCTTTAAAAAAGTCCTGCATGATAGAAATTACCCCCGTGAGAGACTTTTCTGTCAATATACAAGTTCAGTTAGTATCACTAATTGCTTTTAGGTATCCCTAAAAGCAAAATGGAAAAGATTCCGGACAACAATCAATATATCACAAAAATAATCAATATGTACATTAAATGTAGGGCAAAGAATCCTAAGAGCCAGTCAAATCAACTGCTCACAATTCTCCCAAACACAACCTTTCTGCCTCTGTGCCTTTCCCAGTATTGGTCCCTGCAACTAAAATGTTCTGACCCTCCCCCAGCCTCTGGCCTCCTTTGAGACTGCCCTAAGAACACCTTCATCTTCCCATTGCTAAAGCACTTTGTAACATTCCCTGCAGCACCAATTAACTCATTCTGTCTTTTTATAACTACAGCCAGGACTTTCCCCCATGTTCCTGAAGGACTTGCTCAACACGTAAAATGGCTTTGCATTTTCCACACTGCCTTGCACATTATAGATCAAATATTTATGGAAGCTGTCAAAACTGGAGAGACGTGGAGGTCTGAGTCTCAACCCTGCCTTTATGGTAAAGCAATCAATGACCACAGAGATGAAGTAGCTTTACAGGTAAAGCAAATATCGACTGAGCACCTCCAAGTGGCAGGCCCAAGGCAAACTAAACAAAATTCCTGACCTCAAGGAGCTCATCATCCTGCGAGAAGAAATTGTAAACAACAATTACCCAAAGGGAAAAAAAGAAAAGATAAACATGGATACATAGAGTCTTACAATAACACAGAAGAGGGCACCTAACATAGCCTGCAGGTAGGTAAAGGCCTCCTCTGAGCAACTAGCTAAGCTCATGTAATGCTTAGGAGAAAACAACAAGGGAAGGGAGAATGCTTCTGCTGTCCAAAGGGGAGCACAGAAGCAGGCAGAGAGAGGAGAGAGCCTGGAGCTCTGCTTCAGTGTGGCTGGAGGGTAAAGGACACTGTGGGGTGCAGGGGGACGGAGTGGGGGGAGCAGGAGAGGAGGTTGATCTGCCTCTTTTGAATAAATGAATAAAGGAATGTACGCAAAAGAAAACATAATATATGCTTTCTTTCTACTTGCAAAAAAGTTATACTCTATTTGAGATTATACTGTATTTGTTTTGTCTTATTGGTTAGGGGTCACTAAGAGGCAGCTGGAAATAGCACTAGATAAGAATCAGGAAACCCAGGTTCTAGTCCTAAAACAGTTGTTACCAACTACACAGTTGCTCTTGGGCAAAACACTAAACACTCCTCTGGAAAATAAGGTGCTTTGAACTACATTCACTTCTTCCCCTTCTTATTTAAACGCCTATTTCGATGCTTGAATGGGAAAAGAAACAGGTTACTATAGACAAGGATGGACAAAGAAGGCTTTGCAGAGTCATACTTTTTAAAGGGAGGAGTGAGATGCCAAAACCCTTGGGTGAGTTTGTGGGGGATACAGGATATGTACACAATCTAAAAATATCACCTCATAGATTACTTGTTAATTATTAAGGGAAGAAGGTACTTTTTACTATGTGGTATTCTTGCCAAAAAAAAACAAAAAACAAAAAACAAAACAAAACCATATTTAACCCTGCTTCTAATTATGAGAAAATAAGATAAATCCAGATTGCAGAACATTCTACAACTAGCCTGGACTCCAAAAATGTCAATGTCATGAAAGAAAAAAAGGCAAAGGAGCTATTCTGGATAAAAGGGCATCAAAGAGACATGCCAAGTGAATGAATGTGGACTGAATATTAGATAATATGTTTGTATTGACATTAAATTTCGTGGGTGTGATCACGGTACTGGGCTTATTTGGGAGAACATACTTATACTTAAGAGATACATGCTGAAGTGTTTAGGAGTGAAGTATCATGATGTCTGCAACCTACTTTCAAATGACCAATGGTCCAGGAAGAAAAGATGTACACATACACACACACACACACACACACACACACACACACACACGAAAAGATACAAATATGGCAAAATATTAACAACTGGTGAATGTAGATGAAGAGTATAAGGGAATTCATTGTACCAATTAAACTTTTCTGTGCTGGAATTATTTTCAAAATAAAAAATTGCAGGGGAGTAGGATGAATGAGAATTAGATAAGCAGAGAAAAGCCAGGGAATTTTCCAGACAGGTACTATAAGAGTTACGAAAGTAGGCCAGGCACGGTGGCTCACGCCTGTAATCCCAGCACTTTGGGAGGCCAAGGCAGGCGATCACCTGAATTCAGGAGTTCGAGGCCAGCCTGGCCAATATGGTGAAACCCCATCTTTACTAAAAATACAAAAACTAGCTGGGCGTGGTGGTGGGTGCCTGTAATCCCAGCTACTCGGGGGGCTGAGACAGGAGAATTGCTTGAACCCAGGAGGCGGAGACTGCAGTGAGCCGAGATCGCACCAGTCTTGCCTGGGAGACAAAGCAAGACTCCATCTCAAAAAAAAAAAAAAAAGAATTATGAAAGTAGCAACTTAAAGATTAAAGAGAATTAAGAAATGTGAGGTTTTAATTGTAGGTCAATTTTCTGCCAATCTTACATATATGTAAACTTACGGATCCCTTAGGTATAAGGGGTATAGAAGTTCAGAAGTCAGCATAGATTTCAAGAAAACAATGGAATTGTAACTAGGTATTAAAGGCTGAGCAGAGTTTTAGACGAACAGAACTACGTACTCTTTAGGATGAGAACATGAGCAGAGGTGTGTTAACTACAGACAATGTGTACAGACATAAACACATATATATACAACACACAGACATACAGACATACATATCAATATACATATACACATATATGACATGCAGTTATGAGATTAGCCATTTTAGACAGAAAATAAAAACAAGGGCTAGAGCCAGAGTATGAAGAGCTCTACAAACTCTGGAAGGCTCTGGATTCCATACAGTAGTAGTTGGTAATGAGTACTCTTGACTTTTTTTGTGTGTTTTTTTCCTAAATAATAAAAGTAATGCCTGCTCAATTTAGAAAGTACAGAAGAAAATTAGATGCATATAGATATCACTTCATTTTTATTAACATTTCAGTGTATCTCCTACCAGTTTTGTATGTAATTTTTTTTTGTTTTTTGTTTTAGAGATGGGGTTTTGCTATGTTGCCCAGGATGGAGTGCAGTGGCTATTCAGAGGTGAGATCATAATGTACTACACAGCCTTGAACTCCTGGGCTTAAGCCATCCTCCCGCCTCAGCCTCCCAAGGAGCTGGGACTACAGGTGCATGCCACCATGCCCAGCAATGCAGCTTTCTTTTTTTGTTTTTGGTGGGTTTTTTTGTTTGTTTTTTGTTTGTTTTTTTGAGACAGAGTCTTGCTTTGTCACCCAGGCTGAAGTGCAGTGGCACGATCTCAGCTCACTGCAACCTCCACCTCCCGGGTTCAAGCAATTCTCCTGCCTCAGCCTCCCGAGTAGCTGGGATTACAGGAGTGTGCCACCACGCCTGGCTACTTTTTGTATTTTTAGTAGAGATGGGGTTTCACTATGTTGGCCAGGCTGGTTTTGAACTCCTGACCTCAGGTGATCCACCCCCATCAGCTTCCCAAAGTGCTGGGATCACAGGCGTGAACCAGCCTGTGATCCAGGCGCGCCTGGACTGCAATGCAGTTTTTAAAACACAGTTGAGACCATGTTGCTCTTTTCACTTAAAATAATAATCTCCCCCATGTTATTAAAAACTTTATAAATGTAACTCTACTGGCAACATCATATGTATATACCTAGACTTGGTTAACTATTCTTCAATGCTGGACTTTTAGACTGTTATAATGTTTTGCTATTTTTAAAAACTATTTAGTTTCTCAAAAAATTAAGAATAGAATTACTATATGACCTAGCAATTCCACTTCTGGTTATATATCCAAAAGAACTCAAAGCAGGGACTCCAACAGATGTTTTCACACCCATGTTCATAGCAGCATTATTCACAATAGCCAAAAGGCAACTCAAGTGTCCATCAACAGATGAATGGATAAACAAAATGTGGCACATATACACAACGGAACATAATTCAGCCTTAAGAAAGAAGGAATTTCTGACACATGCTACAACATGGATGAACCTTGAGAACATTACATAAAGTAAAATAAGTCAGTCACAAAAAGATAAATACCATATAATTCCATTTATATGAGGTACCTGGAGAAGTCACAATCATAGAGATAGAAAGTAGAACATTGGTTGCCATGGGCTGGGAATTGGGGAATAGGAAGTTTTGTTTAATAGGTATAGAGTTTCAGTTTTGCAAGATGAAAAGCGTTCTGGAATGGTGGCACACCATGTGAATGTACTTAATACTACTGAATCGTACACTTGAGATGGTTAAAATGGTAATTTTTATGTTATATTTTACAGAAATGTTTAAAAATAAATAGAAATTTAAATGAGCACCTCTGTGTTTTAAGTTTTACATGTATTTCTGATTAGTTCCTAAGATAACATTCTGGAAGTGGAGCTACTAGGTGAAAGGATATACAAAAAGTATCGGGTTCTTAAATATAGAGCCAAATGGCTTCCTAGGAAGATTATACAAATTAACACTACCATCAGTAGCATAAAAGAGTACTAGTATCACAACACATTCTCAACAATATTCAGTTCAATCATTCAACAATATCTATTAAGCACCTATGTGCCAGGCCCTGCTGTGGGCCCCGGCAACGCAGCAGTGAACAAGACAGACAAGTCCCTGCCCTCATGGAGCTTACGTTCTAGTAGGAGAGGCAGGTGAAAAAAAAAGAAAAAAGATGAATAAGATATAGTACAGTAGAGGGCTAAGGAGAAAAAGCTGCAGGAGAGGGGCTGGAATCATAAGACTGCCATGGACAGCCTGGCCACAGCGGGGATATCTGAGTACAGATCTGAAGGAAGGAGGGAGCAAGCTGCAAAGCTATCTGGCGAAAGGACATTCCAGGGAGAAGGAGCAGCAACAACACAGGCTCCAAGGCAGGGGCATGCCTAGAGTACCTGTGGCACTCAGGAAACAGCCAGAGGTCACTGTAGCTGCTGGAGGGGTAGGAGATGCAGCCAAAGAAGGGGCCATATCCCATGGGACCTTGCCAGTTGTATATGATCATTTTTTTTTATGCTGGCTATTTTGACTTGTTAAAAGACAATATCAACTGGGCACAATGGCTCACGCCTGTAATCCCAGCACTTTGGGAGGCCAAGGCGGGCAGATCACTTGAGCCCAGTTGTTTAAGACCAGCCTGGGCAACATAGCGAGACCCCATCTCTACTACGTATTATAATTTTTTATAAAATAAAAATAAAATAAAGACAATATCATATTACTGTAATTATAAGAGGTTTTTAACAAACTGGTAAGATGAAAGTTATGTTTAAGGAAGATCAGCCTGGCAGAGGTATGCTTGATGAAACAGACAATAAAGAAAGCCATCCTGGAAGTTTAATGATAATCAAAATAGACTGATTCATTCATGAATTTAAAATGTATTTCTAGGCTGGGCGCAATGGCTCACACATTCTGTATCACCCAGATACAGAATGGAAAAGAGTATAAATTCATATGTAATCCCAACCCTTTGGGAGGCCAAGGCAGGTAGATCACTTGAGGTCAGGAGTTTGTGACCAGCCTGGACAACATAGTGTGAAACCCCATCTCTACTAAAAATATAAAAATTTGGCCAGGCGTGATGGCAGGCACCTGTAATCCCAACTACCTGGGAGGCTGAGGCAGGAAAATCACTTGAACCCTGGAGGTGGAGGTTTCAGTGAGCCAAGATCGTGCCACTGCACTCCAGCCTGGGTGACAGAACGAGACTCCATCTCAAAAAAATAATAATAAAATAAGGACCAGGCGCGGTGGCTCACACCTGTAATCCCAGCACTTTAGGAGGCCAAGGAGGGCGGATCACGAGGTCAGGAGATCAAGACCATCCTGGCTAACACGGTGAAACCCTGTCTCTACTAAAAATACAAAAAATTAGCCAGGCATGGTGGCAGGCACCTGTAGTCCCAGCTACTTGGGAGGCTGAGACAGGAGAATGGTGTGAACCCGGGAGGCGGAGCTTGCAGTGAGCCGAGATTGCGCCACTGCACTCCAGCCTGGGTGACAGAGTGAGACTCCATCTCAAAAAATAAATAAATAAAATAAAATAAAACAAAATGTATTTCCGGAGCACCCAAAACATAATAAGCACAAATAAGAGGGGCTAAGGGCTGGCACTGTAGCAGTGGGAATGGAGAGAAAACAAAAAGTAAAAGATGCGTTTTCAAAACAGATCAATTATGTTTGATAACAATATACAGAGGGGAGGCCAGGTGCAGTGGCTCACACCTGTAATCCCAACACCTTGGAAGGCCAAGGCAGGCAGATCACTTGAGGTCAGGAGTTCGAGACCAGCCTGGCCAACATGGTAAAACCCCACATCTACTAAAAATAAAAATTTTTTAAAAAGAAGATACAGAATGGAAAAGAGTATAAATTCATATGTACTTCAAGTTACCTGAGAGCAGGAAATCTGTCTAATTCCTCTTTGGCCGTCTCCTACATGGCGTTTTTTTTGTTTTTTTTTTTTTGTTTTTGTTGTTGTTGTTGTTGTTGTTTGTTTGTTTTTTGAGATGGAGACTCACCCTGTCGCCCAGGCTGGAGTGCAGTGGCGCGATCTCAGATCACTGCAGCCTCCACCTCCTGGGTTCAAGCGATTCTCCTGCCTCAGCCTCCCGAGTAGCTGGGATTACAGGTGTGCGCCACGCCCAGCTGATTTTTGTATTTTTAGTAGAGACGGTGTTTCACCAGTTTGGTCATGCTGATCTTGAACTCCTGACCTCAGGTGATTCGTCCATACCAAAGTGCTGGGATTACAGGCATGAGCCACCGCGCCTGGCCGCCAGTTCTTTATTATGATGCTAAATACATGCTTATGGATTAAAGATGAGTCAAAGAAAGTCTTCTCAAGATGGAAAAAGAACATGGAAGGAGACACAAGGACAAAATCTTGGGGACTGCTCAATTAGAAATGGAAGGGAAAATCAAGAACCTAAAAAGAAAAAGGAAGCAGTCAGAGAAACAGCAGGAGCCAACCTGGAGAAAAGAGTGGTCCTCACCTACAGCTAAAAACAGTAAAGGAGCCAAGCAAGAGAGGAAAGGTAACAACCAAGATGTAGATGTGGCAATAAAAGAAGTCATGGGTTGTAACTGTTTGAAACAAGATTGTAGAGGATTAAAGACGGCAAGGAAAAGGAAGTAACTAGCTATTCTTGAAGAAATCTTGCAGTAAAAAGAGAAAGGAAAAATAGACAGCTAATGATCCCCTAAGACATAGAACTCTGCCAGAAATTAGCCTCTGATCCTGCACTGAAGCTAAGTAAGCCTTAAGGAAATATTTACAACCTTCAACCTGGCTGGGATCCTCAAACAACTAGGCAGGTTGAATGAATACAGGAAAGATCCTACCTACACCATGTCTGAAAAAGGCAGCAAATCTTCAAATTTGCTACTCATACCTGGTTTGGTAAGCGGCTTTGGGAGGTCACAGATAAAGTAATAACTGCTGACTTTTTGGATATTTAGGTAATGTGAGATAAATCAGCTTAAATCAACTAAGGGCCTTTGTCTGCTTCTTTATTTTAGTCTCCATAACTCCTATTAGAGGCTCTCCTCAAATATTCAGAGATCTATCGCTGTCCATTCATATTTCAGAGGAAAGCATTAAAATGCTGGCTGGAAGTTCTGTGTCAACTGATGATCTTCACTCTACAGTAATCAGGTCAAAACGCTGGTATATTTTTAATATCAAGGAACTCAGTAAAAATTAAATTTATTTGTCTAATAGGCATAGGACTATTTAAGAGCAATGCCATCTGTAAGTAAAGGAAACATCGATTTCTCTCCCTAAAATGTTTAATTTTCTTAGAAAGTTGGCTAAAGGAGTAGAGGTGTTGTCTTTTTTTTTTTTTTTTTTTTTTTTTTTTGAGACAGGGTCTCACTCTGTCACTCAGGCTGGAGTGCAGTGGCGCAATCCCATCTAACTGCAGCCTCTACTTCCCAGGCTCAAGCAATCCCCCTACTTCAGCCTCCCGAGTAGCCGGCATGACAGGCGTGTGCCACCATGCTCAGCTAATTTTTTCTTTTTTTTTTTCATTTTTTGAGACAGAGTGTTGCTCTGTCACCCAGGCTGGAGTGCAGTGGCACAATCTTGGCTCACTGCAAGCTCCACTTCCTGGGTTCAGGCAATTCCCCTGCCTCAGCCTCTCGAGTAGCTGGGATTACAGGTGCCCACCACCATGCCCAGCTAATTTTTGTTTTGTTTTGTTTTGTTTTTTTTAGAAGAGATGGGGTTTCACCATGTTGGCCAGGCTGGTCTTGAACTCCTGACCTTGAGCAATCCACCCGCCTCGGCCTCCCAGAGTGCTGGGATTACAGGTATGTGCCACTGCACCCGGCCTAATTTTTTAATTTTTTTGTAGAGATGAGGTCTCACTATGTTGCCCAGGCTGGTCTCAAACTCCTGGGCTCAAGCCATCCTCCCACTGGGCCTCCCAAAGTGCTGGGATTATAGGCGTGAGTCACTGCGCCCCACACATTGTCATTATTTTATGTCATTTTAACAGACTTTAGTAAAGGCACCTAAATGATAGCTAACTTATCCTATAGTTAAATTAAACGTTTCTGGGGTTGGGTGCAGTGGCTCATGCCTATACTCCCAACACTTTGGGAAGCCAAGGTGGGAGGATTGTTTGAGCCCAGTAGTTTGAGACCAGCCTGGGCAACACAGGGAGAGCCTGTCTCTACCAAAAAAAAAAAAAAAAAAAGTTTCTGTATACATCCAGAAAAAGAAAGAAAGAAAATCACATCTGTTTATCTGTCTGAGAATATGTACATTTTAGGAGTATAATCAAACCAAATATTTGATCTTGTCTTGATCAAAGCTAAAAGGTCTTTTTATTTTAGCAAAATGTGTAAGATATACATTTTGTAGGCTTAATAGTCTGGAAACTATTAACTGAGCTTCAAGCACAGGTGGTTCAGAACACTCCTTTTATCTTTTTGTCTCCTTTTAATAATCAAGACTAAATTTACAGTGATTATTTATTTAGACAAAAGGAAGCACCAGTTTCCAAAACCATCATGTCCCCAAATAAGAGGTATCTTGGGATTATAGCTTTATTTAAAAGTACAGATCTAGTTGGAACCCAACTACCTAACAAAACATTTTTTTTTTTTTTTTGGAGATGGGGTCTCGCTATTTTGCCCAGGCTAGGCTTGAACTTGCTATCTTCCTACCTCAGCCTCAAGAGTAGCTGGGATCATGGGGCACACGCCACCCTGCTGGCTTTCACCAAACTTTTATTTAATCAGGGCTATCATGTAAGTATAAAAAAGTTTCATTCCAGGCAGACTACATACAAATCTAAACAAACTGGATTTTTGTCACCTATTAACATGTTTTGAAAACAAATGTAACCCAAAAGCCTAAATTCCCTTATTTCTCACACAAAATGAATCTTACTAAGCTGTCATGTGTGTACTCACACACATTACGGGCTTTAAAATACTACTCATCTTTCACCCCAAACAGTAAGGATCATAATGAGGAGGAAAAAATGGCATAAATGACAGCACAGCTGCACTATAGATAAAATATTCCACATTCTCCAAGAAAAAATACCTGTGAGTTTCATCTAAATACATTTCAATTCCGTACCTCAATGAGTGGTTCAGGTTACAAAACTTGCACTTTATTTTGATGGATTTGGTTTCCCCCAAACATTACAAAATACATGCTTTAAAAAGAAAAACTTGGAGCAACACAGAAAAACATACTTCCTCCCCTAAACCCACCACATCAAAAGACAGTCACTGTTGGTTAATATTTTGGTAAATGTTCTTCTAGTTGTTGCAGGTTAATGTATGTATATATGAACAAGCAAATAAAAACAAAAAAGAGCAAAACTAAGCAGAAGATGGTCCACACAATATGATTAAAAGAGTATTTTAGCCAATTGACTTGTTTCCAGCAGAATCTCACCCCTCTCCACACCCAATCTCCCCCACCCCCATTGCACCAAAAAAAAAAAAAAAAGCAAAGAGTTTCATTTTGTCTCTTCTGTTTACCTGGAACCCCAAACCCTCAAGGATCAGACTGATGATAGCAAGATGAAAAGCAATGACTAAAAGGTAGGGTTTTTTCTCTGCTTAGTTATCAACTCTACAGAGATGAAATTATTCCTGCCAAACCTTACATCAAGGAGGTACACTAGTGACTAAAGGAAATAATCTTGAAAGAGATAAGAAAGCATGCTATCTTGTTCTAGTTGTTTTTAGTTTTAATTTTACCTCTGAAGACCTGCTCAAATATTTCCATCTCTTGAATGATTCTGAGGACTGTCTAAACCCAAACGCCACTCCGCAGAGGCTCCGAGTTGAGTCAGCACATTGTTTCTATGATTGCAGATGGGCAAATGGAAAAACTGAGGCTTTGCACACTCCCATAAAGATCAGATGATGCCCTCAAACTGTCTTTGCTAGCATGGGAAAACATTCTCCCTCTCAGATTACCAGCCCCCTACCCCCACAGCACCAAAAAAAAAACCAAAAAAACAAACAAACAAAAAAACACCATAGAGTTTCATTTTGTCTCTTCTGGTTACCTGGAACCCAAAAACCTCAAGGATTATAGTGCTAGGCCGGGCGTGGCATTTCATATCGTAATCCCAACACTTTAGGAGTCCAAGGTGGAAGGACTGCTTGAGGCCAGGAGTTAAAGACCAGCCTGGGCAACATAGCGAGACTTTGCCTTCTACAAAAAAAAAAAAAAAAAAAAAAAGCCAGGTGCAGTGGAGTGTGCCTGTGATCACAGCTATTTGGCAGGCTGAGGCGGGAGGATCACTTGAGCACTGCTAGTCAACCAGGGCTGCAGTGAGCTGTGATTGTGTCACTGCACTCCATCCTGGGCAATAGAGCAAGACCCTGTCTCCAAAAAAAAAAAAAAAAAAAATTTTTTAAAGGACCATACTGCTCATAGCAGTAAGAAATGCAGAGTAACAGAAGTCAGGGTTTCTTCTAGTCTTTGCAAATAAAACCAAAGAAGACCCTTGATAAATTGATGTGGAGAAGAAAGATACTACAAAAGTTTTTGTTGAGATGAGGTCTCCTCTGTTGCTCAGACTGGATTGCAGAGGTGTGATCATGGCTCACTGTAGCCTCGACCTCCTGGCTCAAGTGATCCTCCCATCTCAACCCCCCAAGTAGCTAAGACCACAGGTGTGCACCACCACACCCATTTTCTTTTTATTTTCTGTAGAGGCAGGGTCTCCCAATATTGTCTAGGCTGGTCTTGAATTCCTGGACTCAAGCAATCCTCCCACCTCCCAAAGTTAGTGCTAGGATTACAGGCCACCATGTCTGGCCCAAAGTCTTTTTTTTTTTTTTTTTTTTTTTGAGATGGAGTCTTGCTCTGTCGCCCAGGCTGGAATGCAATGGCGCGGTCTCGGCTCACTGCAACCTCCACCTCCTGGGTTCAAGCAATTCTCCTGCCTTAGCCTCCCAAGTAGCTGGGATTACAGGTGCCCGCCACCATGCCCAGCTAATTTTTGTATTTTTGGTAGAGTCGGGGTTTCACCATCTTGGTCAGGCTGGTCTCGAACTCCTGACCTCAGGTGATTGGCCCTCCTCAGCCTCCCAAAGTGCTGGGATTACAGGCATGAGCCACCATGCCCAGCCCAAAATCATTTTTA
Source organism: Pan troglodytes (assembly GCF_028858775.2). Classification (NCBI taxonomy): domain Eukaryota; kingdom Metazoa; phylum Chordata; class Mammalia; order Primates; family Hominidae; genus Pan; species Pan troglodytes. The sequence continues at coordinate 115,035,653 of NC_072406.2, read as the reverse complement.
AACTTTTTATTTTTAGATACAGGAGTCTTACTCTGTCACCTGGCTGGTGTACAGTGACACAATCATAGCTCGCTCACTGCAGCCTTGAACTCCCAGGCACAAGTGATCCTCCCACCTCAGCCTCCCAAGTAGCCAGGACTACAGGTGTGTGCCACAACACCTGGTTTACAAAAACATTTAGATATTAGCTAGTCTTTCTGTGCTTATCTCCAATCCCAAGTCCCTAGACTGATAAAAAGCCACTCTAAATAGTAGAAAGAAATAGATTTGGCCGGTGGCTCAGGCTGGGCGCGGTGGCTCATGCCTGTAATCCCAGCACTTTGGGAGGCCGAGGTGGGTGGATCATTTGAGGTCAGAAGTTCAAGACCAGCCTCGCCAACATGGTGAAACCTCACCTCTACTAAAAATACAAAAATTAGCCAGGTGTGGTGGCAGGCGCCTGTAGTCCCAGCTACTTGGGAGGCTGAGGCAGGAGAATCGCTTGAAACCAGGAGGCAGAGTTTGCAGTGAGCAGAGATCGCACCACAGCACTTGCACTCCAGCCTGGGTGACAGAGCAAGGCTCTGTCTCAAAAAAAAAAAAAAGAAAGAAAGAAAGAAAGAAATAGACTTGCTTTTAAACTCCTAAGCTCCAGCCAGGCATATTTTTTGTCTTGACTGACATTTTATACAACCTATTTCTTCTTTTCCTATCTAATCTGGGATAGAAAACTTACTCTTTTATGGCAGGCATGGTGACTCATCCGTAATCCCAGTGTTTTGGGAGGCTGAGGCAGTAGGATTGCTTAAGGCCAGGAGTTCAAGATCAGCCTGGGCAACATAGCCAGACTCTGTCTCTCCAAAAAAAAAAAAAAAAGTTAAAATAAGCTGGGCACAGTGGCAGGAACCTATAGTCCTAGCTACTTGGGAGGCTGAGGTGGAAGGATCGCTTGTGCCCAGGGTTTGAGGCTGCAGTGAGTTATGACTGTACCACTGCAATCTGGTCTGGGCAATGGAGGGAGACCCTGTCACAAATACAAACAAAAACACAGAAGTGCCTGATGGTGTATATCTTCCCAATTCCATATCCGTTTCTTCCTGGACTAATACTTGATTTTGTGTCAGACAGTTAATATGTATTTATGTGCTAATGAGACCCTGTCTTAAAAAAAAATTTACTCTTTCCTATCAAATTTCCTAAATGACTGTCAATAACCAATTGTGGATATTTCAATATCTACATATAAAAGTGGCAAGTAAAAATCCCTACATTTTTTAAAGAAAAAACAAAATCCACTACAAGCAAATTAAAGAAGTAAATGTAAGATAACCTCAACAAACTCATGTTTTTTAAAAGCATTTTTCTATCTTAAGAACCATTTGTCACCTAACAAGTTCTGCAAGGTTGCAGGATAGAAGATCAACATACAAAAATCACTTGTATATCTATATACAAGCAATGAACAATCTGAAGATAACATTAATAAAACAATTCCATTTATAATAGCATCAAAAAATAAAATACTTAGGAATAAGTTTAACAAAAGGATTGCAAGCACACTGAAAACTACAAAACGTTGTTGAAGGAAATTAAAGAGGACCTAAATAAATGATATGACATCCCCGTTCATGGATGGAAGACTTTGTACTGTTAACATTGCAATACTCCTAAATTGATCTACAGATGCAATGCCCCTACGTAAATTCCAACTGCCTTTTTTTGCAGAAATGGGCAAGTTGATCCCTGAAAAATTCACATGGAAATGCAAGGAATCCTGACAGCCAAAACAATCTTGACAAGGAAGAATGAAGTTGGAGGATTCAAACTTTCTAATTTCAAAACTTATTACAAAGCTGCAGTAATCAAAACAGTGTAGTACTGACATAAAATTAAAGATCAGTGGAACAGATCTTAAGGTTCAGAAGTAAACTCTCAAATGTATGGCCAATTTTTTTTTTTTTTTTTTTTTTGAGACAGAGTCTTGCTCTGTCACCCAGCCTGGAGTGCAGTGGTGCAATCTCAGCTCATTGCAACCTTGACCTCTTGGGTTAAAGCGATTCTCCTGCCTCAGCCTCCTCATCAGCTGGGACTACAGGCATGCGCCACCACGCTGGCTAATTTTTGTATTTTTAGTAGAGACGGGGTTTCACCATGTTGGCCAGGCTGGTCTTGAACTCCTGACCTCAAGTGATCCACCTGCCTCAGCCTCCCAAGGTTCCGGGATTACAGGCGTGAGCCACCGTGCCTGGTTACCAATTGATTTTTGACAAGTATGTCAAGACAATTCAATGGAGAAAGAATAGTATTTTCAACAGACAGTACTGGGACAACTGAATAGCCACATGCAAAACAATAAAGTTGGACCCATCCCTCACACCATATATAAAAACTCAAAATGGATTAATGACTTAAATGAAAGAGCTAAAACTATAAAACTCTTAGAAGAAAACATAGGCATAAATCTTTGTGACCTTGGATTAGGCAATGGTTTCTTAGCTATGACACCAAAAGCATAAGCAACAAAAGAAAAAAAATAGGGCTGGTTGCAGTGGCTCACACCTGTAATCCCAGCACTTTGGGAGGCCAAGGCTGGAGGATCGGTTGAGGCCAGGAATTCAAGACCACCCTAGGCACATAGCAAAACCCCGTTGCTCAAAAAATGAGTTAAAAAAAAAAAAGAAAAAAAGACAAGTTGGACTCAATCAAAATTAAAACCTTTTTCTGCTTCAAAGGTCACTACCAAGAAAGTAAAAAGACGACATATAGCATGGGAGAAAAATATTTGCAAATCATATATCTGACAAGTGACTAGTATCCAGAATATAAAAAGAACTCTTACAACTCAACAATAAAAAGACAAATAACCCAAGTTAAAAATGGGCAAAAGAACTGCATAGACATTTCTCCAAAGACATAGAAATGGCCAGTAAGCACGTGAAGAGATGCCCAACTTCATTAGTCATTAAGGAAATGCAAATCAAAACCACGATGAGATACCACTTCTCACTAGGATGCCTTTCTTTTTTTTTTTTTTTTTTAACAATAACAAGTGCTGGTGAGGATGCTGGAGAAATTAGAACCTTCATACATTATTCATGGGAATGTCAAATGGTGCAGCCACTTTGAAAAACAGTTTGGCAGTTTCTCAAAAAGTTAATAGAATTACCATATGATCCAGCAATTCTATTCCCGTGTATATATCCAAGAGAGTTAGAAATATATGTCCATGGCCGGGCGCTGTGACTCACGCCTGTAATCCCAGCACTTTGGGAGGCCAAGGCGGATGGATCACCTGAGGAAGAAAATTCAAGACCAGCCTGACCAACATGGAGAAACCCCATCTCTACTAAAAATACAAAATTAGCCGGCCGTGGTGGTGCATGCCTGTAATCCCAGCTACCTGGGAGGCTGAGGCAGGAGAATCACTTGAACCCGGGAAGGCGGAGGTTGCGGTGAGGTGAGATCGCACCATTGCACTACAGCCTGGGCAACAAGAGTGAAACTCTGTCTCGAAAAAAAAAAAAAAGAAAGAAGGAAATACATGTCCACACTCTTAACACTAAAAGATTAACACCTGGCCTAACAGAAGGGCTTCTGAGACCCTGCTCCAGCTCTATGGCCAACTTGCAATAGGTTGGTTTTCTGTGCCTTTAGTATTGCTCATTATTTAAAACATCCTTCATGAAGACATACCAAGCAGGGGCACTGAGGCAGAAGCCCAGTACAGACCAATGGAAGGAAGGTAGTTGTGACTCACACACTTTTAAGTTGCTCAGAACTCACCCCAATAACATGCCCAAACTAAATCACAGTCCTACTCTATGAGACCACTGAACTATCTTCAGACTAGAATGGGATTTGTCAAGAATGCAACATGCACACCAATGTTCATAGAATCATTATTAATAGGCAAAAAGTGGAAACAATCGAAATGCCCATCAACTGATGAGTGGATAAACAACATGTGGTGTATCTATAAAACTGAATATTTGGCCGTAAAAAGGAATGAAATACTGATACATGCTACAACATGGATGAACCTTGAAAACATGTTAAATGAAAGAAGCCAGCCACAAAAGGCCACATTTCATTTACATGTTATATGAAATGTCCAGAATAAGCTAATCCATACAGACAGTAAATTAGTTGCCAGTGACTAGGGGGAACAGAAAATGAGAAGTGACTGCAAAGAGGTATGGAGTTTCTTTCGGGGTGATGAAAATGTTCTGGAAGTAGACAGTAGTAATGACTGCACAACCTTGTGAACATACCAAAAAGCATCAAATCACATACTTTAAAAGGGTGAATTTTAAGATATGTGAATTATATCTCAATTTTTAAAATTTTAAAAAAGAACCAACTGTTTCAGCAGTAAAATGTTCCTCAAGAGAAATGGAATGAGTTCCTTAATACGAGCAATGGTTAGTTTTCACAAGATCAGGATTCATAATGTTCTTAGCAGATTTGAATTTTTTCCAGGTATATCATGTACAAAGTTAACAAGGAGATTTTCACAAAGACTGGCTATGATCACCCCACCCTAATACATCGACTATTTTCATTTTTTCCACGTTACCTTCCAGTGTATACATATATATATTTTTTTGCATGTCTATATTCCGTGCAAATAATCAGTGCAAATTTTCCCATATTGCTATGTGGCTTTCAAGATTATCACTGAATGGTTGGAAATAGTTCACATTTATAATTTTCTTAACTCTTTCTCCTCCACTCCTTGCCTTGAAGTGTTAGATATTTACTTCCAATTTTTCACTGTTTCTAGATAACGCTGCAACACACATACAACATAAAAAGCTAACATAGCTCTTTTCTTCTCTTGGATCACTGAATTAAGATTTCCAGGGGAAAAAAATACTAAATCATTTTTATGACACCTAGTTGCCTTCCAAAATCATTATAAATTTACACTGCTATAAGCAATACAAACTTGCTATATTAGGCATTACCATTTTTTATACTTTTAATGCAATCAGTGTTAAAATATTTTATCTTTTTTGATCTTCCTTTAGTCTTAAAAGTCTTTGGTTATTCAAGGGCTTCCAAAATCCACAAGCACTTGCTTTTAAAATGCATGCCGATGTTCACAGCAGCATTATTCATAATAGCCAAAAAGTGGAAACTGTCTAAATGTCTATCAATGGATGAGCGGATAAACAACTCAAAAGACTTGTTGTCTTTTTCAGTTGCTTATGATTAAAGAGAATGAAGAATTATTTTAAAACACAGTATTCTTACTCTAAGGAAAGTAGAACCTATAATAAATTGTTCTGTTTTCCTTAAAAATATATATGCATGTAGTCACCTTGTCAACTGCTAGGAAAATAACAAAGCTTAGGATTCAATCACAACAAAAAGGAAAAGAAAAAACCTACAATAATTAGTCACTTTTTTTTTTTTTTTTTTAAAGACATGATCTTGCTCTGTCACCCAGGCTGGAATGCAGTAGTACAATCACAGCTCATTGCAGCCTCAAACTCCTAGATTCAAGCAATCCTTCTGCCTCAGCTTTCCTAAAAGCTTCCTAAAGTGCTGGGATTACAGACATGAGCCACTGCACCCAGCCTAGCCACTTTTTTTTTTCTTTTTTTGAGACAGAGTCTCGCTCTGTCGCACAGGCGGAGTACAGTGGCATGATCTCGGCTCACTGCAACCTCAGCCCCCTGGGTTCAAGCAATTCTCCCACCGCAGCCTCCTAAGTAGCTGGGACTACAGGCACATGCCACCACGCCCGGCTAATTTTTGTATTTTTAGTGGAGACTGGGTTTCACCATGTTGGCCATGCTAGTCTTGAACTCCTGACCTCAAGTGATCCACCCACCTAGGCCTCCCAAAGTGCTGGGATTACAGGCATGAGCCACCACGCCCAGCCAGCCTAGCCACTTTTAGATTTCAACACCAATAATAATTATAAGGACACATGCTAAAATGTCTCTCCTGACTATCAGGCTCCAGTCAAGAGAATGACCAAGAACAATTGCTATGGTTTGAATGTGTCCTCTCAAAATTTCATGTTGACACTTAATCCCCACAGTAGTGATATTAAGAGGTGGGGCCTTTGGGGGAAGTGATTAAGCCATGGGGACTCTGAACCAGCGCCTCATACAAGTGCTGGAGGGAACTAGCTTAGGCCCTTTTCACCTTCCATTTCTCTGCTATGTGAGGATGCCATATGAAGGCTCTCACCAGACGCCAGTGCCAGTGTCTTGATCTTGGACTTCCCAGCCTCTAGAACTGAGAAATAAATTTCTTTTTTTTTTTTTTTTTTTGAGACAGAGTTTCACTCTTGTTGCCCGGGCTGGAGTGCAGTGGCGCAATCCCGGCTCACTGCAACCTCCACCTCATGGGTTCAAGAGATTCTCCTCCCTCAGCCTCCTGAGTAGCTGGAATTACAGGCGCCCACCACCACAGCTGGCTAATTTTTTGTGTTTTTAGTAGAGACAGGGTTTCATCATGTTGGCCAGGCTGGTGATCTTAACTCAGGTGATCCACCCGCCTCGGCCTCCCAAAGTGCAGGGATTACAAGCATGAGCCACAATGCCCGGCCACCTTCTATTATTTTTAAGTTACCCAGTCTGTGGTATTTTGTTACAGCAGCACAAACAGACTAAGATAACAACCAAGAGCCTATAGAAAGAATTGTTATAATAAAAATACTGGTTAAGCACAAAGTGCCAGGTACTGTTAGAAACATTTATATATTTATTAGTACAATAATTCTTACTAAGTACCATATGAGTTAGAAAATATCCCCATTTTACTTTGAAAAAAACTTAGGCTTAAAGAGGATAAGTTACTTGTCCAAAACAGATCCAGGAAGAGCACATTGTTCTTAACCTTTGCATTAACAGATGCTATCCTCCCCACAGCATGTGAATTCAAAAAGAAGCACTCCCACCTCGGAATGACAGCAAGGGAGGGTTAAATAGGATGACACGAAGATCTCACCATCCATTACAGCAGTGTTTATGTTCAGTCATAGCACTAATGTAACACAGGGAGAGGGTTTGGCATCCCCATTATCCATCAACATCTAAGCTAGACTACAAACCTCTAGTTCTTCCTTCCAAAGCCTGCCACCACCCCCTCCTTTTTTTTTTGAGACAGAGTCTCACTCTGTCGTCCAGTGACGTGATCTCAGCTCACGGCAACCTCCGCCACCTAAGTTCAAGTGATTCTCCTGTCTCAGCCTCCCAAGAAGCTGGGAATTCAAGCACCCACCACCACGCACAGCTAATTTTTCTGTATTTTTATTAGAAACGGGGTTTCACCATGGTGGCCAGACTAGTCTGGAACTCCTGACCTCAAGTGATCCACCTCCCTGGGCCTCCCAAAGTGCCGGGATTACAGGCATGAGCCACCACGCCCAGCCAATTGCCACCCCTTTTTATCCCTCTGTATAGACATCCTAGAGTTGCCAATGTCTGTGATGTTGAAAGAAAGAATGCTTCTTATTGTCTCTTCTTTTCAGTGTTGGTATGATTTGGGGTTTCTTGTTTGTGTGTTCTGAGAAAAACAAAAAGAGATGAAAAGACAATACTTTAAAAAACTGTATTCAATCCTAGTGATCCACTTCCACATGTTTGAGTTTAATAGTACTCTTTATATGTCAAGCAAATCTTGATGAATTGAAAGTTTACTGTCAATAACATATACATACACACATATATATATTTAGAGAAAAGGGCTCATTTGAAAAATATATACCACTTTATAAGTAACTACGCATCTAATTACACTCTACAGGTTTGCTCTTAAAAGTTTATGTAAGGCTGGGTGTGGTGGCTCACGCTTGTAAACATAAAATTTTATATTGAAAATAAAAGCAGGGGTCAGGCATGGTGTCTCATGCTTGTAATCCCAGCACTTCAGGAGGCCGAGGAAGGCAGATCACTTGAGCCCAGGAGTTCAAGATCACCCTGGACAACATGGCATGACCTCGTTTCTACTAAAAATACAAAAAAAATTAGCCGGGCATGGCAGCGGGTGCCTGTAATCCCAGCTTCTCGGGAAGCTGAGGCAGGAGAATGGCATGAGCCCAGGAGGTGGAGCTTGCAGTGAGCCGATATCGTGCCACTGCACTCCAGCCTGGGCAACAGTGCGAGACTCCATCTCAAAAAAAAAAAAAAAAAAATACAAAAATTAGCTGGGTGTGGTGGCACACGCCTGTGGTCCCAGGTACTCTGGAGGCTGAGATGGGAGGATCACTCGAACCTGGGAGGTCAAGGCTGCAGTGAGCTATGCTAGCTAGCACCACTGCATTCCAGCCTGGGTGACAGAGCAAGACCCTGTTTTGAAAATAAATAAGTAAAAGCAGGAAAACCCACAGAACAGTTCAGTCTGTTTTGTGGGTTTTCTTGGTTGATGATATTTTAAATTGTATTTAGATTTGCTAATAATTAAAATTAACCAGCCCCTCACAATGGTTAAGAATGCTTCAGGAAAGATAGTGTGTAATCCCCATAAAAACCAAGAGAAAACGCAGACAAGTTCCTTTCCCGCTTCATCCAGCTCCTACTTAGTCAGGGCTGGTATTTAACTAGGGTCTCTCCTCACCTAAATGTCTATGCTCAGACTTCGGTGATCCTAGTAACGCAATAACTTCTACAAATCAGCATGATTCTCTGTGAGAATTTCACTTATATTATTTGTTAAAACTTGGGAGGTGTGTGGTACAGAGGGTACACAAATGCACGAATAGGACATGGGCTTCAAATGCTTTGATGAACATTTCCATGGAAATTTTACAGATCTGTATGTACTGTGAACAGAAATGAAAAGTCAAGGAAGCTTCACCCCCACAGTCCTAACCAAATCCAATCATCATTACTCTCACAGAAGAAATAATCAATGAGAAAACAAATCATTAAAGGATATCCAAAATAAGCTAAGTCAAATAGAACATCTTATATTTAATTACCTGAGGCTTCAAATAACCTCGGTATCAACACTCATTTCCTAAAATACCCTCCTAGTCTAACCACAACAAAGTAAAAAACTCAGTTAAACTAAGATAAAAATAAAACATAAAATTAAATAAAAATGAGCTCACAAACTTGGACTTATTTTCTATATAATAAAATGCTTGTCAAAAATTGCTTGAATCCAGGGTGTCTAAGATATTGACAGGAAAATCACGAGACCAATAAAAACCAACGGTAACACTCACTATTTGTTTTTTCAATGATGCTGCTACCTTCATCTCTGAATAACTTGGGACCAGAAGACCAGCCTGCTGGAGCAGGAAGAACTCCAATCTAGAAGTCAGGGACATGGGATCTAGTTCAGTTGATGCTACTAGCTAGGTAGGTGGCCCTAAATAGGTCATTTACTTTGTTTTTTCTCTTTCTCAGGGTTTACTTTCCTTAATCAAGGGGCTGACTAGACCAGTTTTTCCTAAACTCACATAACCATAAGAAGTACCCCAGGGAAACTGTAAACGACATGGATTCCAAAAGCTCTTTCCCAATTCAGAGGTCTCTGGGTGAGGCCTAATACCTTACTCTTATTAAGTGACCCAAGTAAATCTTTTTTTTTTTTTTTTTTTTGAGATGGAGTTTCGCTCTTGTTGCCCAGGCTGGAATGCAATGGTGCGATCTCAGTTCACCACAGCCTCCGCCTCCCGGGTTCAAGCAATTCTCCTGCCTCAGCCTCCCGAGTAGTTGGGATTACAGGCATGTGCCACCATGCCCGGCTAACTTTGTATTTTCAGTAGAGACAAGGTCTCTCCATGTTGGTCAGGCTGGTCTTGAATTCCCTTCCTCAGGTGATCCACCCGTCTCAGCCTCCCAAAGTGCCTGGATTACAGGCGTGAGCCACCGCACCCAGCCCCAAGTAAATCTTATCATCAGGTAAATCTGGCAAACACTGGACTAGATAATCCTCAAGCTGCCTGCCTTCCAGCTCTGATTCTGTATTATCTGGATATTTCATAATAGTGTTCTAAAAACACACAAAATTACAATCATTTAATGTATGTTACTGCACAAAAATAAATGTACAACATCATGAAAACAAATATATCAGCTCCCGGTGACACCATTCATACCTTTAAACACTAATAAAAACATCTTCTGGCCAGGCATGGTGGCATGCACCTGTAATCCCAGCACCTTGGAAGGCTCAGATGGGAGGATTGCTTGAGGCCAGGAGTTCAAGACCAGCCTGGGCAACATAGCAAGACCCTAACAAATACGTATAAAATAATTTAAAAAAAAAAAAAACAACTTCCTAGATTCAAGGCAAATACAACACTTAATTTGGTGAGAAAAAAATGTGTTTAATATTAAGCTCTCAGTATATTAATATGGAGAGATTTGCTGAGTTATAGAAAGAAATTACCTAATATCTTAGGTGAAAACTGTACAGTGCATTCTTTCCTTGAAGAACAACATTATCTGGTGATCCCACCTGTTCCTAAGAAAAAGCTAGAAAAGAGGCTGGCTAAGTCCCTAGCAGCTGTAAATAGCATGCTCTGCAATACTGGAATGCAACTGTTATAAAGCTAAAAGAAAAACAATGAAACAGTAACTGGTTACAAATTCTTCAAATGCACCTCAGCATAGACAACTTGGTGGCCCAATCTTTTGTGAGGACGGTTTTGTCAGGTGAATGGAGAGCCTCTAACATGCTTTCCACACACAAAGGTGGCAGCCTTTCATTTTGCTTTTCCTTCCCCTACACTACATTGCTCTAGTTTTTCTAAAATTCTCATAATCCTCTAGCGGTATTTACTGAATTTATTCTCTTATTTAGACTTGTAAGTAACTACAAAACTAACACACACAAAAAAAGAGAAAGGTTCCTTGCATGGAATACAGAGAGCAGAGTTGTGTAAAGGATGCTCATTAGCAACCAGTTATACAGATAGATTCAAAAATGTAAATAAAAACCAAGATTAAAACACAAAACTGAGTTTGACCAATTACTATGTGACCCTTGCAACAGAAACAGATAAGAAACCAATAGTGAAACATGATTACATAATTTAGCTATGGGAAAAACAGCTGTAGAGCAGCCCATGGAAGAAGCACATTAGTACAGCACATTGTTAGTACAAAACTTTCCAAAATGAATCTTGATGCTGGATATGCAAATGCTGTCAACACAATTCTTTAGACTTAGGATCACACAGGCCAAAAAACTGATTTGTTTTAATGGCAAAAAAGGGGACACCAGTTGTTATGCACAACACCACAGAAGCCCTGGGTTTAAAGCCATATATATGTTTAAACACATTTTTTTTCTATTGCCCAACAGGCTCTGAGGCAGTGTTGAGACAAAAGACTAAACCTCACACTCAGTAAAATAGAAATGTCAAACCAGGATCAAGGAGAGCAGCATAAGAGAGAGGTTAAGAGAGCAGGTTCTGGTGTCACAAAGACCTAAGTTAAAACCCCAAGGCACAAATTACTGTGTGACCTTGAACAAATCATTTCACCCAAGTCAATTTCCTCATTTGTAAAATGGAGATAATACTTCATTCAGCCATTGTGAGATTTAAACAAGGTGATTCATATAAAGCCCCAGCCCCTGTACCTGGCACAGAATACATAGGTAAGTAATAATCATCACCATCATCATGATCAAACTGTAAAATTAGCACAATTACTGTCTCAAATAAAGCCAAGAGTTTCCTGGTAGCCAGAGAAAAAAGACAATCACAGTTCGAATCCAGCCTGGGCAACACAGTGAGACCTTGTCTCTTGGGGAAAAAAAAAAGGAAGAAGAAAGAAGACATTCACATATACTAATATAAAGGTGGCTTTTCTTCCCACATTCAGAACATTCTATTTCCTCCTCCTTAATAAAGAACAACTCAGACTAATTCTCTACAGCTATATACAGGAAAGTCTTCAATACAGAAGTTCTTAATTAGGAAGGACAATTTTGTTTCTTTTTTTTTTTTTTTTTTTTGAGACAGGGTCTTTGTCCCCAAGGCTGTAGTGCAATGGCACCATCTCAGCTCATTGCAATCTCTGCCTCCCAGGCTCAAGGAATCCTCCCACCTCAGGCCTCCCAAGGAGCTGGGACCACAGGCACACACCACCACGCCCAGCTAATTTTTGTATTTTTTGTAGGGACGGGGTGTCACCAGGTAGCCCAGGCTAGTCTCGAACTCTTGGGCTCAAGCCATCTGCCCACCTTGGCCTCCCAAAGTGCTGGGATTACGGGCATGAGCCACCATGCCTAGCCAAAAGGATAATTTTCAATGAGATCTGGATTTATGATCTAACTGGTCTGGGGAGTTACAGTTGGTATTGTTGGGGTTGTTTGTTTTGTTTTGGGTTTTCTTTTGTAAATGAGGAATTTAGGAGAGAGGTAGAGGAAGAAAAAGTCTTCGAACCATTCAATACGCCGTTATTCAGTAGAGAAAAATAAAAGGTTGATTGTTAACACTGTCATAATTGATTTAGAAAATGAAGACATGAAAATCAGGTAAAATGTTTTAACTCAGACATAAAAAAAAGAACCAATATAACTGACAGTAAGGTTAAAGTAACCAAACTGATAATAAAAAAAAAAATCCAAGAAAGGGAAGGTGAAAAAATCAATTATTCCCATAGTTTAAGTAACAAATATCCATTCTGTCCTTTTAAGATCATGGCTTAAATTTCCCATTTGCAACCAACTATCTTTGCCTGCTCTTCCGAATATGCCACTAGCTTGAATGTATGCCTTTAATTTGGACTATCTTCTTAACCAAATACATCATTCTAGTTAAAGACAAAAATTAAATCTTGTGCATTACTATTTTTCTAGAATTCATAGGGAAATATTAGTAATTCCATCATTTAAAGAATACATTTCAAAAAAATACTGAGTGGTAATTCTGAAGGAAAAACAGCTCCTCATGAAAATAAATCCATCATAGAAAAATTGTTCAAGGTCAATCAAGCACAAATTTCAAAATAATACGAATTTTGAAATTTTGAGTAAGGGCAGCATTAAGGAGCTGTGAGGTGAAAAACTAAATTCTCAAGGTAAAAAGATACAGAAGTGAAGAAAAGACTTCAGCAAGAAGTACAAACTAGTGTTATCAATTCATGAGTAAATGTGCAAAATTCTAAGTAATAAAAAACTCATGCAATAGATCATCTGTATCAATATTGGGAAATTTAGCAATAGAAAGACTTTCAGGGGCATTTCCAAACATCCCAATATATCTTTCTGTATTACAGATATTACTGCAAAATGAAAGAAGTTAGATGCTCTAATTAACAACTTAGTGGTGAAAGAATGACACCCCCAAAAGAAGCTATGTCACCTAGAGATACTGGACATTTTCTTTTTACTATTTAAGAAACCAGAAGAACCTCCTTCTGCTTTTAAATGCAAATTTACCAATCTTCAAAGCACATTCTGCCCTGTTCCTTTACATAAAACTTACTACAATGTGATCCTTTTCTAGAGAGGACATCATTCAACCGGAAAAATGGCATTAGGACAACCATACACTCTTTGAGTATGTTCAGATCATCACATCCAGTGAGCTGTCACCAGGTACATATCACCTTTTTCAGAGGAGAGACTACTACCAGTGATCAAAATTCTATTTGAAGAAGGAAAACTTGGTTTTGAGGACTATCAGGTCACGAAAGGTTACATACACATTTCAATACCTGCACATGCCCTAGCATCTTAATAATTCAAAAACTCAGCATCCCTTGGTTTTCAAATAACACTATTTACTGGAAACATTCAGAACTTCAATAATAATAGTACAAGTTGCTATTTACCTGTTCATTATATGGTCAAACGAACAAATATAAATGATGTACTGTATAAGCACCTTGGAACGGTGAGAGTTGACGGAGACATACTTCAACTTAATGTATCGGATGATCAAGGTGGAAAAAAAGAACACGTTAAACTGAAAGAGTCAAGAAATAAATAAGCCCCAATAGAGGGATTCATCCCACTGTTAAAGGTTCAAGCTTTCTGCCAAAATCACACTTGGTTTGGGCAACTGTAACTGTTGTCAGATAAATGTAAACAAATAGTGAAGAAGGCTACGGGACATACAGCCTCTTCACAAAAGGCTGGCTAACCTCTAATCTTTCCAAGTTACATATTAATAACTTTAATTTAAAACAACAACAACAACTCTTTTCTAGCTAAGAGAAGTCACATCCAAAATGGGTGATTTTTTTTGGCGATACTTAGTTTACCCCACCCCTTACCCTCAAAGGCAGACCTCAATCTTCCCCACAAGTTGCCAGGCAAGCAGGAACAGAAGCTATAGAAAATGTACTTCGATCTTTGAAAGGCCAGTGTGGATGTTTAAGGAGGAGAAAAAGGACTGCACTGGGTTTACAAAAGCTAGTTACATGTTTTCCAAATGCCTGTGATTAAAGTCCACCAAATGGCATGGCATCAGCCAGCCCCTACCTTCACCTACTCACTGAGAACCCAGACAATGAAGGCGGCAGACCCCTCAAGAACAGAGGCCCACACACGGGACAAAAAAAAAAAAAAAAGTGTCATGCACAGAAATTACACAGCCTGCTTTTTGATAATGGGAAAAAGTAAGTGATGGCAATCTTGTGCTTTAAAATAACCTAGTAGCACTTACTAGTTCAATCCATCCCCAAATCCACGCCACCCTTTCAACTTTGCAATTAAGAGAGAGAAGGAGAAATCCCGGTCAACTCGCCTTGGGGGGTTGGTCTCAGGGTAGAGGACTCAAGTAGGAAGGAGGATGGAGAGAGAAAGAGCAAGCCAATGAAAGAGACCAAAATTTCCCACCTTTCTTAAATTCTTCCAGCATAGCGTCCAACTTGGTGTCATTGAAAACAAAGTGCAAGGGGTGGTTATAAAATTTGGTGATGGTTTTCAGGGGGGTACAGTCATCGGGATCCACGAAGGCCAAGTCTTTGACAAACAGCAGGTCCACGATATTGGAGCGCTCCCCTTCAAACACTGGAATGCGGGTGTAGCCGCTCTCCATGATCTCAGACATGGTGTTGAAGTCCAGGATGGCTTCGCCGGTGATCATGAAGCAGTCCCGGAGTGGGGTCATCACGTCCTCCACCGTCTTGGTGCGGAGCTCCAGCGCCCCTTGGATGATGTTCAGCTCCTCCTTAACGAGGTCGTTGTAGGGATCGGTGACCCGGAGCATCTCCAGCAGTTTTTCCCGGTTATAGACGGTGCCTATCTCCTGGCCCAGGACGCAGTCCAGCAGCTTGCTGACCGGGTAGGAAGCGGGGAAGGTCATCATCATGAAAAACTTGGTGAGGAAGATGGTGTTGGCCCCCACAGCCAGGCCGTGCCGGGAGCAGATGGCCTGGGGCACGATCTCTCCGAAGATGACGATACCGATGGTGGAGACTACCACGGCCACGAGGCCCGAGCCGGCGATGTCGTCGAGCAGGATGGTGAGCGTGGTGTTGACCAGCACGTTGCCCAGCAGCAGTGAGCACAGCAGGTAGTTGCCCTGCCTGCGCACCGGCTCGATGCGCTTGGCGTAATTCTTCTCCTTCTCCGTGCCGCAGTTCTGCACGATGCGCAGCTCCATCGGGTCCAGGGCCATGAGCCCCAGGTTGAGGCCGCTGAACATGCCCGACAGGCACAGCAGCAGCGAAATGAAGATCACCTGCAGCCAGAAGGGCAGCAGGAACTTCTTCTCTTCGCCTACGATCATCTTGGTGTCCTCGCCGTCGTGGTAAATCCAGGTGGTCTCGGCCCACGGGGGCGGCGGGAGCCCGGCTACCCCCGAGCCACCCTTGCCCCCGACGGCGCCACCCGTGGACCCCGAGCCGCCGGCGCCCAGGGCGGGCGTGGAGAGCGACGTGCACAGGTAATAGGACTTGCTCTTCTCCATCTTGCGTAGCGGTTTGATCTCGATCTCGATGATGCCCGAGGTGCGGCGGTTGAGAATGATGTGGGGCAAGATGATGATGTCTGAGGTGCGGATGCCGCAGCGCTGGGGGCCGCTGTCCGGCTCTGGCGGCGCGGGGCCCCCCAGCCCGCGCTCCCCCGGGCTGTGGCGCCGCCGCTCGTGCTCGGTGAAGGCGATGCGGGACCACGTCTCGTTATTGATGTTCTGCCCGTACACCCGCAGCTTGACCCGGGTCCGTTCGCTCACCCGCAGCGCCCCCCCTTCCATGAACGACACGTCGTTCGTGTCCTCCAGTCGCAGCCCGATGATCACCGTCTCCTCATTCTCGCCCACCGCTGCGCAGCCGCCCGCACCGCAGCAGCAGCTCAGCAGGAGCAGCGGCAGCAGCCGCCCCGCAGCCGCCTGCAGGATCCCCCGGCCGCGGGCGCTGAGGCTGCGGCGCGCCGCCATCTTCCAAGTGGGCAGTGCGGCGGCTGCCTGCCCGCCCGCCATCTTTACTTTGGGTTCACAAGCGCCACAGCCAATCATAGGGTGGCTGCTCCAGCTGCGGCTTCATCCTTTCCACCCGGCGGCGCGAGCGCAGGTACCGGCCCCTGGGCGAGACTGCAACGGAGCGTCCGCGGCCAGTGCTCAGCAGTTCGCCTCCCTGACTGACACTGACTCGACCTCAGCCAGCTGAGGAACCCCGAGGCTCGCGGGAGGGAAAGAGGGAGGGAGAGGAGCGCCGGCTGCTCCCGCGAGAGGCAGGCCGACCAGCCAATCACAAGCGGGTGCCCGCCCTCCCAGCCAGGGGGCTGGAATGGCGGCGTGACCGTGTGCCGCTCCGCGGACCAATGGCAAGGTAAGTGGGTGGGGCGACGAGAGCCACCGTCCCCGTCTGCACGCCAAGTTTCCAACTGAAAGGCGCGTGACTCTTGTGTATGTGCGAGGGGAGGGGGCGTGGCCATCTGGGACTCGAGAGCCAGTCAAAGATGAGAGCTGAAGGAAAAGGGGCGTGGCATCCGTCCTGCTGCCAATGGGAAGGAGCCGTCCCTGGGGCCCGCGCTCCCCAGGGGGCCCTGTAGTAGATCCCGGAGCCTGGACCGGCCGGGTTTGGACTAAAGCCCTGCGGCGCAAGGTGGCAGGTTCCCGGTGCACCTGTTACTGGCTCTCCAGTTCTCAATTCGTAGGCACAAAGCCGCGCGCCCTCCTGCCCCGGAAGCCCGAGAAGCCAACTAGAGGCGGCTTGGGATGCACACAGCTTAAAAAGCCGGGGCACCGGCCGCTCTCCCCAACTCCACCTGCGCGGCGCTCCGCCGGGGTAAGCGGCGTCGGTGGCCCCGGCACAGCTGCGGACCAGCAGTCCTCGCGCCTCGAGACTCCTAGGGTACGCGCTCTCTGCGGCTCGCGATCACGTGGCGCCACCTGCGGGCCGCATGAGCGCCCTGCAACGCTTTCCAGGTCGGCGGCGTACCCCAAAAGGTGTGCAGAAGTTACGGATGGAGCGGTCAGGGGGACAGTTCCCCAAGTTTCCTAGTCATAGAACCCCTACATATTATTGCTAGGAGTATATACTTCCTAGACCTTTTCCCATATTTACAGAGTGGGAAGGGCCCCGAATCTGTATTCCCAGCAGGAATTCAGGCAAGTTAAGGAAATGGGAGGGGGCAAGCATCCTAAACAGACCCACAGAGGCTCATTCTTAATCACACTGACCAAACTCTGCTAGGGTCTTAGGTCACTCAAGAGCAAAAAGTTCTGGAAACCTAGCTCCCCAGTACTCCCAACGTCACCTGGAGGTGACGAGGTAGCAGAGTAGCTGCCAAATTGGTCTTTTCCTTGAAACTTAAAACATTCAGGCCGGGCGTTGGTGGCTCACGCTTGTAATCCCAGTACTTTGGGAGGCCGAGGCGGGCGGAGCATGAGGTCAGGAGATCGTAGACCACGGTGAAACCCCGTCTCTACTAAAAATACAAAAAATTAACCGGGCATGGTGGCGGGCGCCTGTAGTCCCAGCTACTCGGAGAGGCTGAGGCAGGAGAATGGCGTGAACCCGGGAGGCGGAGCTTGCAGTGAGCCGAGATCGCGCCACTGCACTCCAGCCTGGGTGACACAGGGAGACTCCGTATCAAAAAAAAAGAAAGAAAAAAGAAGAAACTTAAAACATTCAAAATGTTTAATGTTTCTCTACCTCTTTTGTATTCTACAAGCACATCCCGCGCCCCCCTACCACCGCTTTTGTAAATGCATCAAACGTCTCTGATTAATTTCTGGTATGAGTAATTTCTGGAATGATTGCAGTGGCCTCCTAACTGATCTTTCCTCTTCGACACCTGTTCCTTTCCCTTCTCAACCCAGCAGCAAGTGATCTTGTCCATGAGATTCTGTTGCTCCCTTGGCTGAAACGCCTCCATTGGCTTCCCATCTCATCCTAGAGAAAGCCAAAGTACCTACAACATCCTACTAGGCTCGAAGGTCTGCTACCTCCCGTTACTTCTCGGACCTCATTACCTGCTGCTCTCCTAGTGGAAGGAGACTGATAATAAGCCAAATTAATTTCTCTCCAAACTGTTTCTCCATCACTCCAGGGATTTTCCCTTGCGAGCCTTTGCACTTACTGTTTGTTTCCTGGGCTTGGGACTTTCTTCCCCCAGATGTCAGCATAGCCTTGTTGTTCACCTCCTTTAGTGCTTTGCTCAAAAGCCATCTGATTTTAAACTTGCGGAAAACACTCCCTCTATGCCGCGTCTACTTTATTTTTCTTGAAAGCAAAGATCACTTTCTAATACACTATGTAAATTATTGATTTGGTTTGTTATCTGTCTTCTTCCACTAGAACTTAAGCTCCCTGAGGGCAGAAAGTGTGCTGTTTGTTCACTGCTGTATCACAGGGGCCTAGAAGAATAGTAGATATATAGATAGATAGATGTATATTATATACATATATATATTTTATATATATATATATATTTTTTTTTTTTTTTTTGAGAGAGAGAGACGGAGTCTCATTCTGGCACCCAGGCTGGAGTGCAGTGGTGCGATCTCGGCTCACTGCAACCTCTGCCTCCTAGGTTCAAAGGATTCTCTCTTGCCTCAGCTTCCCAAGTAGCTGGGACTACAGGCATGCACCACTTCGCCCAGCTAATTTTTGTATTTTTAGTAGAGACGAGATTTCACTATATGTTGGCTAGGCTGGTCTCAAACTCCGGACCTCAGGTGATCCACCCATTTGGGCCTCCCAAAGTGCCTGGATTACAGGCATGAGCCACCACACCTGGCCCTAGATATTCTTTATTCTTTTTTTAAAACAAACAAACAAAACAGGGTCTCGCTGTGTCATCCAGGCGGGAGTGCAGTGGCACAATCATGGCTCACTGCAGTCTCCACTTCCTGGGCTCAGCCTCCCAAGTAGCTGGGACTACCGGCACATGCCACCACATCTGCCTAATTTTTTTTTTAATTTTTAGTAGAGACAGGGTTTCACCATGTTCCCAGGCTGGTCTCAAACTTCTTGCCTCAAGAGATCCTCCTTACTTGGCCTCCCAAAGTGCTGGGATTACATGTATGAGCCACCAGGCCTGGCCAATGATAGATATTCAAAACAATATATGTAGAATGTTAAATAAATGAAAGTATTTATTCTGATTATTTTAAACAATGTCCTGAATCTAGTTTCCAGCCCTTCCATTTCTGATGCTGCTTCCTCTACCTCAAGTCTCATACTGCTATATTTGAAAAGTAAGTTCAGATGAAGAAAACCACCCACAGGCTCAGGCTTGGCATGCATTTATAAGAATGGCATTATGGAAGTTTCCCAAGAAAAAAATGATTTTTAAGGATATTTGGCAAAGGTTAAGGATAGACATGATCCTTCTAACTCAGTGGATTGAAAATAAACCATTTTAACTTCATAAAAAGTGGAAATACTACAAATGTTTTTAAGGGAGCTAAGAGAGAAGACAGGCTCTCAAATGCTGAAAGTACATGTGTGGAATAGGAGTGAAGTCAGGGGAGGAGGAGCTTGCCAACCCTACAGACATTTCCTGTGCATTTCAGAGAAAGCTACAACAGGAAAATGTGACATTCAGCAATTTAGAAGCAAGTTAGAAATTCAGGACTTCATAGAAGAAAAGGTCAGAAAGGACACCCAGACAACTTACAATATTAAAAAAAAAAAAAACTCAAATTCACACAGAGGGTTGCTGAATGATCCTGGATGGTTGGTGGGGGTTTATACTCTTCATGTATACTCAAGACACACAGAGCAATCTAGATGCCTAAGTCAAGTAATTGTTCCTTAGCAAGAGGGATCTTCAAGTTTGGAGGCTTTTTGGCTTCAGTAGTTTCTCTTCTTTTTTTTTTTTTGGTGGGGGGGAAGGAGTTTTGCTCGTCACCCAGGCTAAAGTGCAGTGCAGCAGCATGATCTCAGCTCACTGCAAGCTCTACCTCCCAAGTTCAAGCAATTCTCCTGCCTCAGCCTCCCAAGTAGCTGAGATTACAGGAGCCTGCCACCACGCCCGGCTAATTTTTTGTATTTTTAGTAGAGACGGGGTTTTGCCATGTTGGGCAGGCTGGTCTCGAACTCCTGACCTCAGGTGATCTGCCTGCCTCGGCTTCCCAAAGTGCTGGGATTACAGGCGTGAACCACCATGCCCAGCCGTTACCCTCTTTAGTGAGGACCTGCTATAGAGCAGGCTTATGGTGACTTCCAGGGGCTTCCCAGCCCGTCCATTTGTTTAAATGGAGGGCAAGGTCAACACCTGCCTCTAGGGATCTCTTCTGAAATCTGGAAGAAAAACAAAAATGAGGCTCTTGAATTATGATATTTCACCTCCATAAAGGGGGACAAAAGGCCCAAGATTGCTAAATGGTTGCTGCTGCTGCCCAATCCTATTTAAGTTCTGACGGTCTGACCTTGGGCAAGTCATTTAGATAAAGCTAGAACCACATACCTTCCCTAACTAACCCTCTCTTTCCAGAATCCTTCACTATATACTAAAAGGGAAAGGTGACTTCAATTTTCTCATCTGCAAAAGATAAGCTCCCAAGTCTGTAGGTTCAGGGATTTAGAAGGCATTGCATCCAGACCTAAAAGTCTTTTAAAGTTTGATAAGTGTGATTTTCTTAAAGATGGCAAATAAAACACTAAATGTCATTCTACACGTTTTGTTGCTGAACATAAAGCTGATTTTATAGAGAAGCTTTTCTTTTTTCCAAAAATTGCCTACTTATAAAAAGTATTCATATTTATTGCTTCAACGGTATCATTTCTTTTTTCTTTTTAGGGAACAGGGTCTCACTCTGTTGCCCAGACTGGAGTGCAGTGGCACAATCATAGCTCACCGCAGCCTCAAACTCCTGGGCTCAAACTCAAGCAATCTTCCTTCCTCAGCCTCCTGAGTAGCTGAAGCTATAGGCACAAGCTAATGCACCAGGCTCCAACAATGACATTTTAATCACACCAAAACACAAGATCTTGGCTGGCCATGGTGGCTCATGCCTGTAATCCCACGACTTTGGGAGGCTGAGGCAGAAGGATAACTTGAGCCCAGGAGTTCAAGACTAGCCTGGGCAACATAGACACTGTCTACCAAAAATAAAATGAAATGTTAGCTGGGCATTGTGGCATGTTCCTGTAGTCCCAACTACTCAGGAGGCTGACGTGGGAGGATCACTTGAGCCCAGGAGTTCAAGGCTACAGTGAGCTGTGATCGTGCCACTGCACTCCAGCCTGGGTGACAGAATGAGACCCTATCTCAGAAAAAAAAAAAAAAAAAAAAGGGCTGGGCATGATGGTGCATGCCTGTAATCCCAGCACTTTGGGAAGCTGAGGCAGGTAGATCACCTGAGGTCAGGAGTTCAAGAACAGTCTGGCCAACATGGTGAAACCCTGTCTCTACTAAAAATACTAAAATTAGCCGGGTGTGGTGGTGGGCGCCTGTAATCCCAGCTACTCGGGAGGCTGAGGCAGGAGAATCGCTTGAACCCGGGAGGCGGAGATTGTAGTGAGCCGAGATGGCGCCACTGTACTCCAGCCTGGGTAACAGTAAGACTGTCTGAAACAAACAACCCCACAAGATCTGAGGAAAAACAGGAACTAGGAAAATGCTGGAGTTAACCACACTTTCCATAGAGTCAAATCTGTATCAAATCTGTTCACCCTGAGAGGGATTTCTCTGAAGCAACACTATCCACTTGCTCAAATACATAGAACCCTTTTAGCTAAGATTTTTTCACAACAGTTAAAAAAAAAAGTAAAATAAAATCTGCAACACCATTTACCATTTCAAGAAGAGTTTTCAGGCCTCTTATTTAGGGCTTTCCCATTTTCCTCCTTTTGCTAAATATTTTCTGAACATTGTTACTAGGTAGGACAGAAAAATGTGGCTTTTTGATGGAGTTGTGGGAAAAGCATCCTTCTTTGAGAAGGGCCCCCCACACTCCTTGGGTGCTGCTGTTCCTGGGAATGGGGCTGTCAGGTGCCCACATGGGAGGTCTTCTGTGCTCTGAGCTGGCACTCCCTCCCTTTCTCCACTGCCTCCTTGACCCTACTGGGCCACTCAGAGAACAGTTCTGCTGCTAAAAGTCCACTGTTTGCCCTACTCCAGCACCCCTGCTCTCTGACTGCCAAGCCCTGCCACTGTGAGATTTTCTAGAATCTTCTAGAACGCTCTTTATGCCTGTTTCTTCCAGCCTCCAGCTCAGGTGTGGACAAGGGTGTAAGCAAGGCTCTGAGCTTGGTTATCCTTATCACTGTGACTAAAACACTCAACCCAGGCCATGCTTTTAGGGAAGCAGTTCACTTCTATATAGAAGTTTTAAAATGTTGAACCATATGAATCTTACCTATTCAAAAGACTAATTTAAAATTACATTTGGGAAGTGAGAAACAGGTGGGAAATAAAGAAGACTCTGACAGGAGGATGGTAACTAGGAATAAGATGCCAGGAAAACAAATAGGTCCGGAATGTCCAATTCTGAGCCCTCCCATAAGACTCAGACCTGCAGGGTGCTGACACCAGAGCTTCCATTTATGACTCTAGTCATAAAATATCAGCTTTCCCATACCAGCTGCGCTCATTCCCATGGTCTTTTCTCCACAGCCTCTGAAGCTGGGCTAAAATTCTACTCCAATAAGTCAAATCCCCCCATGCAAAGACAAAACAACATGTCAGTGGGAGAAACAAAACAAAACCGCCCCTATTTTTAGTTCCTCTGAGATATCTATTTTTTTTTTTTATATTTTAACACCTCTGCTGGCAGGAACCTATTTATTTTAAATATCACTAAACTGAAGATTTAACTTATTTGTTCCCATTTAGTAATACATTGCTTCAATTTTCTATGTCCTCTTTAAATTTTAAATAAAAAGTTTGTGTTTTCTCACCTCATTTAGTTTTCCCCTTTTATTTGTAAATTTATCAACTAATATATATTGTATATTTAATAACTTCCAAACCGTGTACTAGGCACTGCAGAGCTGCAATATGGAATCAGGGGTTACCCTAAAAACTTACTAGCAAGGAAGTTAGCAAATGTGTACATAAATAACTACATAATACAAGATAGAGCATCAAATGTCTTAAAAAGAAGTAAAATAAAGGGGAAGGATTGAAGAACTTTGAGGAATAGAAGTTTTAGTTATATGCCATGTCAGAGCTATTCCAAAAAGGGTGTCTTAGTGTGCTCGTGGTGCCATAACAAAATACTGTAGACAGTGTATCAGTCAGGGTTCCCTAGAGGGACAGAACTTATATATATATATATATATATATATATATATATATATATATATATCCTTTATATATATATATCCTTTATATATATATCCTTTATATAGATATATATCCTTTATATATATATATCCTTTATATAGATATATATCCTTTTTATATATATATCCTTTTTATATATATATCCTTTATATATAGAGAGAGCCTTTATATATATATAGCCTTTATATATATATAGCCTTTATATATATATAGCCTTTATATATATATAGCCTTTATATATATATATAGCCTTTATATATATATATATAAATGAGTTTATTAAGTATTAACTTAAACGATCACGAGGTCCCACAATTGGCTGTCTGCAAGCTTGAGAAGCGAGGAGACCCAATCTGAATCTCCAAATTGAAGAACTTGGAGTCCAATGTTGGAGGGCAGGAAGTATCCAGCACAGGAGAAAGAGGTAGGCTGGGAGGCTAGGCCAGTCTCACATTTTCACGTTTTTCTGCCTGCTTTATATTCGCTGGCAACTGATTAGATTGTGGCCACCAGATTAAGGGTGGGTCTGCCTTCCCCAGCCCGCTGACTCAAATGTTAATCTCCTTTGGCAACACCCTCACAGACCCACCCAGGAACAATACTTTGCATCCTTCAATCAAGTTGACACTCAGTATTAATGATAACAGGGCTGGGTGTGGTGGCTCACGCGTGTAATCCTAGCACTTTGGGAGGCCAAGGCAGGTGGATTGCCTGAGCTCAGGAGTTAGAGACCAGACTGGGCAACACAGTGAAACCCAGTCTCTACTAAAATACAAAAAATTAGCCAGGCGTGGCGGTGTGCGCCTGTAGTCCCAGCTACTTGGGAGGCTGAGGCAGGAGAATTGCTAGAACCAGGAGGCGGAGATTGCAGTGAGCGGAGATTGCAGTGAGCCGAGATTGTGCCACTGCATTCCAGCTTGGGCGACAGAGTGAGACTCCGTCTCTCAAAAAACAAACAAACAAACAAACAAACAAACCATAACAGACGGGTTGGCCTATACAATGGACACTGTTCTGGAGGCTAAAAGTTCCAGATCAAGGTCCAACAGGGTGAGTTTCCAGGGAAGCCTCTCTTCCTGGCTTGCAGACAGCCACTTTGTCCTCATATGGACTTTCCTCTATATGTGCACGGAGAGAGCCAGCTCTCTGGTGTCTCTTCTTTTTTTTTTGAGACGGAGTCTTGCTCTGTCGCCCAGGCTGGACTGCAGTGGCGCGATCTCAGCTCACTGCAAGCTCCACCTCCCGGGTTCACGCCATTCTCCTGCCTCAGCCTCCCAAGTAGCTGGGATTACAGGCGCCCGCCACCACGCCCGGCTAATTTTTTGTATTTTTTTTTAGTAGAGACGGGGTTTCACCGTGTTAGCCAAGATGGTCTCGATCTCCTGACCTCGTGATTCGCCCGCCTCGGCCTCCCAAAGTGCTGGGATTACAGGCGTGAGCCATTGCGCCCGGCCTAGGTGTTTCTTCTTGTAAGGACACTAGGCGCCTGGATCAGGGCCCCACCCTGATGACCTATGTTAACCTTAAGTACTTCCTTAGAGGTTCCATCTTCAAATACAGTCACCTTGTGGGCTTCAATGTATGAATTTTGGGGGGACACGGACATTCGGTCCCCACCAAAGGGATTGAAAGATAAGAAAGAAGCCAGGCACGGTGGCTCACGCCTGCAATCCCAGCACTTTGAGAGGCTGAGGTGGGTGGGTCACGAGGTCAAGGGTTCAAGACCAGCCTGGCCAACATGGTGAAACCCCATCTCTAATAAAAATACAAAAATTAGCCAGGCGTGGTGGCGGGTGCCTGTAATCCCAGCTACTTGGGAGGCTGAGGCAGGAGAATCAATCCCAGGAGGCAGAAGTTTGCAGTGAGCCAAGATCATGCCACTGCACTCCAGCCTGGGCAAAAGAGCAAGACTCCGTCAAAAAAAATAAAAATAAAATAAGAAAGAAGAAGGCATTCTACTGGAGAGAAAAGTATGAGGTGAGGTTGGAAAGGGAACAGCATTTTTGGAACACCACATGGTTGAACGTGGTTCAATAGCCAATGAAGAGGAACAGCAGAAATAGTGTTGGAAACTTGGTTGGATGTCAGTTTGTGGTGCGTTGAATGCCAAGTTTAGGACTTTAGATTTCATTCTGTAGGTATCCAGGAGTTATAGTAAAAAGTTTTAAGTAGAAAGGCTGTATTACAGGAAGATTAACCTGACAGGTAGCACTGCAATGATGTTGAGGTCCTGCCGACCTAGGAATTTAGGAAACTCCTGCCACTCAAAGTAGAAAAAACCTAAACTGTTTACAATGCACTTTCTCATATATTATCTTGGACTGACCTTCACAATTAGAACTAAGAGCTATGCCACTTCTCCAGCCATATGCAGGACAAAGAACCAAAGATAACTATCTCATGTCACAGGAGCCAGAAGAAAACCAAGGTGGGGCATCACAGCCTCTGTTCAGGAAGTCCACACCTGGATTGGCAATACTACTGCTGTGGTCTCTGTAGTAATCTTGAATCTTAAAGCAAATGCAAGGTTTCCCAGGTTGGCCTGGACTCCTGATCATAGGCCAGACTTCCTGATACTAATTTTTTTAACTTAAAAACATTTTTGACATATAATAAATACATAAAAGTGCATAAAACATAAATGTACAGTATAATAGCTGAACACATAACATATCATCTAAAACAGAACCCCCTTGAAAATGAAAAAAGGCTACTATTAATATTTAACCTGGCTGGGCATGGTGGCTCACGCCTGTAATCCCAGCACTTTGGGAGGCCAAGGCAGGTGGATTACCTGAGGTCAGGAGTTTGAGACCAGTCTGGCCAATATGGCGAAACCATGTCTCTACTAAAAATATAAAAATTAGTTGGGTGTGGTGGTGGGCGCATGTAATCTCAGCTACTTGGGAGGCAGAGGCAGGAGAATAGCTGGAATCCGGGAGGCAGAGGTTGCAGTGAGCTGAGATCATGCCACTGCAGTCCAGCCTTGGTGACAGAGCAAGACTCCGTGTCAAAAAAAAAAAAAAAATGTAACCTGGTTTGAGGCTTAAACTGGGACAGCCCCAGGCAGACTATGTTCACTTGATAATTATCATGGTAAAGGTGACCACCCCCTAGTCAAGAAAACCCCTATATATCCCTTCTAGACCACTAGACTACACACCTCTCCCTCTAATCCAGATGTATCCACTATCCTTACTTTTTTTTTTTTTTTTTTTTTTTGGAGACAGATTCTTGCTCTGTTGCCTAGGCTGGAGGGCAGTGGTGCAATCTTGACTCACTGCAACCTCCACCTCCCGGGTTCAAGCAATTCTCCCACCTCAGCCTCCTGAGTACCTGGAATTACAGGTGCACACCACCACGCCCAGCTAATTTTTGTATTTTTAGTAGAGATGGGGTTTCGCCATGTTAGACAGGCTAGTCTCAAACTCCTAATCTCAAGTGATCTGCCGGCCTCAGTCTCCCAAAGTTCTGGGATTACAGGTGTGAGCCACCGCACCCCTGGCCACTATCCTTACTTTTATAGTAATCATTTCCCTTTTTAGTTGCTATATTCTTAAATTTAGGAAAATTCCCTAAAGGAAAACAAGGACAAACCATTTAATACAATGGTATAAGAGTCAGAACAAGTTCTGGCCTTTGTTCTAACATTTATTAGAATGTGATCCCGGCCAGGCACGGTGGCTCATGCCTGTAATCCCCACACTTTGGGAGGCCGAGGCAGGTGGATCACTTGAGCCCAAGAGTTCCAGACCAGCCTGCGTACCACAGGAAGACCCTGTCTCCACAAAAAATACAAAAATTAGCTCTGTGATGGTGGCGCATGCTTGTAGTCCCTGCTACTCGGAAGGCTGAGATGGGAGGATCACTTGAGCCCAAGAGGCAGAGGTTGCAGTAAGCCCAGATCTCCCCTCTGCACTCCAGCCTCGGTGACAGAACAAGACCCTGTCTCAAAAACAAACAAAAAAAGTGATCCCATCATTTAAACCATTTGAATATACTCAGCCTCAGTTTTCTGTAAAATTAGAAAAATCAGCATTGTGAGGGAGGCATAAGGGAGTTTAGTAAAGAAACAACGTGGGGTATTTGTCTGGTTTTTATCACACACAAACCAATGAATCTTCCTCATAACCATGAGAAATCACCATCTTTAAAGGGTTGCACCGGCTTCATGGGCTCCTGCTACATTATTTAAAAGCAAAAATAAGAATACCTCCTTCATAGCATTTCCTTAGTTAGATCCAGTTGAAAGGAATAATAAGGTTAATTTTAAAAAGAAAATAAGGACAGTTAATAAAAGATTAACTACAAAGCCTAGAAGCCACACGAATCATTCTGCACTTGCTGTGCAAACCTCTCCTCCCTGGCAACTTGACATTTGCTTTCCAGCGTAGGCTCATTTAATATTCACAAAGAAAGTTATGTGATGGGAGCTTGTTAACTCTGAGAACAGAGAGTAAACTGTCCAGGCCACTTCACCTGACACAATTAGGCTCTGAGTTGTAGGTCACATTACCATAAGCAGCTCTAGCACTCTCTGGTGTCCTCCTGCGAGCATCCCTGCAAAGCTCCATGTGCCCTTCTTGGCTATTGCTTGTAATGAATTAAATATATGTTAGTGTCATAGATTAGGTCACTGACTTCCATCATCTGAGGTATGATAGAAAAAAACCTCACTTGTAACATTGATGAAACTGTACTAATTCTAATACTTAAAAAAGGGCCACAAACTCAAAGGCCTACAGGGGTGAGTGAAGTTGACTTGAGGTGGGGATGGTGGCAAACTGTCTAAAGTGACATGCCCTGTCTGAAGGGGAACCCATTACTCAGCCATGGCCATCACAACTATGCAGAAATGTAGGGCTGCTGTTGCCAGCATTTTCAATTTTTCAAGAAGCCCCAAATTCATTCATTCATATATATATATATATATATATATATATATTTTTTTTTTTTTTTTTTTTTTTTTTTTAGACGGAGTCTTGCTCTGTCACCCAGGCTGGAGTGCAGTGGTGTGATCTCAGGTCACTGCAACCTCTGCCTCCTGGGTTCAAGCGATTCTCCTGCCTCAGCCTCCCGAGTAGCTGAGACTCCAGGCATGCACCACCACGCCTGGCTAATTTTTGTATCTTTAGTAGAGACGGGTTTCACCATGTTGGCCAGGCTAGTTTCGAACTCCTGATCCGCCCACCTCGGCTTCCCAAAGTGTTGGGATTACAGGCATGAGCCACTGCGCCCAGCCCAAATTCATATTTTATACAGAATTTTCTGATTTATAAATGTGGGCAACTGATTGTAAAAAATTGGAAAAAACACTGTGACCTCCACAGAATCTGGACCCATAAATCTGTTTTTACATATGGAAGAGAACTTGAGAGTCTTCCAAGTTCAATGCCTTCACTTGACAGATGGAGAAAGTGAATCCCAAAGTGGACAAATTACGTTCCTATGGCCAAATAACTAGTTCAGCGGCAGAGCCGGATCTAAAAGAATACTTGCTTCCTGTCTCCTGCATCACTTTTCACTCCACCAATGAGAAAAAGGTTAGTGGCTTTAGGCCTAGTTTAAAAGTTAGAGATGAGCTCACTGGCATGTGCCTGCAGTCCCAGCTACCTGGGAGGCTGAGATGGGAGGATCACTTGAGCCCAGAAGTTCAAGTCTGGCCCAGACAAGATAGCAAGACCCCATTTCTAAAAAAAAAAAAAGTTATCAGACCCAAGTCTGGATTACAGTGTGCCTAGAACATCATTGACTGGCCAGTCTACATTTTTACTCTCTCTGGCTTATGAGGCATCATGCTACTATATGAGGCAATGAAGTAGTATTAAGGCAGAATATTTTGGTTCTAAATTGATCTCCCCCCTCACCTGGAGCATTGCACTGCAGCATGGCCCTGCCACATGGAAGGTGGGGCCACCATGTTCCCATTGCGGAAAGGAATTGTTACAATTGTGAGTCCAACACAAGCAAGGCTCACTCAGCAGGAGGAAATTAAGTACAAAACTTACATTCGCATAACACTCCTATTAACCTCAGTGGGAGTTGTGCTTTCAGGAATTGCAGGGTCAGCAGTTGAACAGAAACTGGAATGAAGCAGTAAAGCTCATCATAGGTTGTTGTTAGGATAGTATAATTTCAGCTTCATATTTGCAAAAGAATTTTTTTTTTTTTTTTTTGAGAGACAAGGTCTTGCTCTGTCACCCAGGTTGGAGTGCAGTAGCATGATCATAGCTTACTGTAACCTCAAAAAGAGTTCATTTTTACCCTAGTGAGATCTCCCTCTACTGACTCTCAGGGCAGGGCCTACAGAAGAACCTTTGTTTGGACCCAAATTGTGGTGCGTGGTTGAAGAAAATTGGCAAATCACAGAAGTCAGGACAGGTACCAACAAAGTTTAGAAAATACACTCAGCAGTTTTTGTCCTCTTGGCCCATGGGGTTCATAATATTCCATTTTAGCAACCAGTGCCTAGGACAGTGCCTGGTACACAAGAGATAATACTATTTAGTGAATGAATGAAAGAAAGGATAGACAGTTCCCATACCTTGCCAGACTCATTTAATACAATTCCCATCTTAACATGGCAGAATGAGTGACTACCTCAGCTGCTTCCCTGGAGCCATCCAAGTAAAGGCCAAGAATAAATAGGAGGAGCAGGCTCTGGGGCTGTCTTGGCACAAAGCCATGCCCTTTTCAGCTATGCATGGCTGGATGTGGGGGTGGGGGCCTGTTGAGGCTACTGCTGGGCCTCCCTGAGTTGGTAAGCTGAAAAGTTTCTGCAGCCTTCCATGATTTTTTTTTTTTTAATTTTTATTTTTTAGGCTGGGCACAGTGGCTCACACCTGTAATCCCAGAACTTTGGGAGGCCAAGGCAGGTGGATCATGAGGTCAGGAGTTTGAGACCACCCTGGCTAACATGGTGAAAGCTCGTCTCTACTAAAAATACAAAAATTAGCCAGGTGTGGTGGTGTGTGCCTGTAATCTCAGCTACTCGGGAGGCTGAGGCAGGAGAATCACTTGAACCTGGGAGGCGGAGGTTGCAGTGAGCCAAGATCATGCCACTGCACTCCAGCCTGAGCGACAGAGCAAGACTCCGTCTTGAAAAAAAATAAAAATAAAAAAATATAAAATTTTTATTTTTTAGAGATGGGGTCTTGCTAAGTTGCCCAGCCCAATCCCATTACTCAACATCTTTTTGGGGAACTGAGAGTTCAGAAGGACAAGTAAAAAGCTAATACCCTCTCCTTGTAAATGCCAAAAAGCCCAATAAACCAAATAAACAAAACACCCCCCGCTTTTTTTTTCCTGAGACAGAGTCTCGCTCTGCCACCCAAGTTGGAGTGCAGTGGTGTGATCTTGGCTCACTGCAACCTCCACTTCCCAGGCTCACTGCAACCTCCACTTCCCAAGCTCAGCCGAGTCTTGTGCCTCAGCCACCTGAGTAGCTGAGATTATAGGCCTTGGCCACCATGCTTGTCTAATTTTTGTATTTTTAGTAGAGACAGAGTTTTGCCATGTTGGCCAGGCTGGTCTTGAACTCCTGGCCTCAAGTGATCCACTCGCCTCAGCCTCCCAAAGTACTGGGATTACAGGCATGAGCCACCACACCCAGCCAACAGAACACCCTTCAATCAATTCCCCCCAAGCAGGGCCATCTTGTGCTCATGAAGAGCAAAGTATGCTTATTCCAGCTGTACCATTGTAGCTAATGCTGTAATGTACCATTTTCACATTAAAGTAGGTTACGACTAGATAGATACGGCACCCTAGAACCAAGCAAGCATGTTTAAAATTAAGGTCACGGAGGTGAATAGGGCTTAAAAAAATACTACCTAGTTCTTTCCTCTGTCTGTAATAGTAAGTTAGGCTCTATAGCTGAACCTATTCAAAAATCTGAGAATTTCTCCATATTAAACAGCTTTCTTAAAACAGAAGTCTATCCTATGGAATCCATTCCAATGTTTTACATGCCTTAAAATTCTCAAACCCCTAGTCCGAAATCCCCTGGACCATGCCATGCCCCTGGTTGTTTTTGTACTGAGCCCAGGGCAACTGGTTGACATCTTATCAAAACCCTTGATTGGTTGAAGGCTATTTATTTATTTATTTGTATTTATTGTTTTTGAGACAGAGTCTCGCCCTATTACCCAGCCTGGAGTGCAGTGGCGCAATCTCGGGTCACTGGAACCTCCATCCCCTGGGTTCAAGCAATTCTCGTGCCTCAGCCTCGAGTAGCTGGGATTGCAGGCGTGCACCACCACACCCAGCTAATTTTTTGAATTTTTAGTAGCGATAGGGTTTCACCATGTTGTCCAGGCTGGTCTCGAACTCCTGAACTCAAGCAATACACCCACCTCAGCCACCCAAAGTGCTGGGATTACAGGTGTGAGCCACCGCGCCCAGCCTGAAGGCTGTTATTTAAAAACTGAATTATCCAGCTCCTGATGATAATGACCATCACTTATACCTTTCTGTGTCCTCCAATAAAGTCTTCAAGTACAGCTGGAATTCAAGTTATTTACCATCCTTGAACCTTTCTTTAATGTTCTTAATATTCTTCTTTAACTATGGAAAAACTGAATCTATCATTTTGCTAAAAGTTTAACCAGGACACCTTATAAAGAAAAAGAAAACCTACCATTTTTACATCTCTTTCCTCCCTCCCCTCCCTTCCTCTCTCCTTCCCTTCCTCTCTCTCTCTCTTTCTTTCTTTGACAGAGTCTCACTCTGTCACTCAGGCTGGAGTGCAGTGGTGCGATCTTGGCTCACTACAACCTCCACCTCCCAGATTCAAGCAATTCTTGTGCCTCAGCCTCTCGAGTAGCTGGGATTACATGCACATGCCACCACACCCGGCTAAGTTTTGAATTTTTAGTAGAGATGGGGGTCTCACCATGTTGGTCAGGCTGGTCTCGAACTCCTGACCTCAAGTGATCCACCCACCTTGACCTCCCAAGGTGCTGGGATTACAGGCGTGAGCCATCGCACCCAGCCTATTTATTTATTGTTTTTCAGAGACAGGGTCTTGCTCTGTCACCCAGCTGGAGTGCAGTGGTGCAATCATAGCTCACTGCAGCCTGGAACTCCTGGGCTCAAGCGATCCTCTTGCCTCAGCCTCTCCAGTAGCTGGGACTACAGGTACACACCACCATGCCTGGTCATTTTTACATCTTTTAGCTCTCTTTTTAAAAAACGATCGAACTCTATCCTGACCCAGTTAGGATAATTTACAATAAATAATCACTATGTCATCAGTCATTAGGGTGAGATACTTATGATTCATTTGTTTTCTTGAGATACTTGATTCAAAGATGTTTATGATTAATTTGTTTATTGCAAAAAAAAAGAAAAAAGAAAAAAAACATTTGTTCAAAAGCTACCTCAAAAGTCCTCCTACCAAACATGATTTGGCAATCTTTTTGCATGATTAGTATGATGGCAGTAGGAGCTTTGTTTAATAAGCAAACATGATGAAAATTCCAAAAGGTGCTATGCAAAAGATCAGAAGGAAGATGTTTTTCCTGAGACCCTCTGCCAACGGTTATTTCTTCTGATGCCTTTCCTGCTTCTTGAACAAGGCTTAAGACAGCTTCTCTGTTCCATTTCTGACCACTATGTGGCACCAGAACTTTGAATTAGGAAATAGAAAAAAAATCTGCTTAACTAGTGATTTGCTGTGAATCTTTAATCAATGCCTCTTAAAAATAATTCATTTATGGCCGGGCGCGGTGGCTCATGCTTGTAATCCCAGCACTTTGGGAGGCCGAGGCGGGCGGATCACGAGGTCAGGAGATCAAGACCATCCTGGCTAACATGGTGAAACCCCGTCTCTACTAAAAATACAAAAAATTAGCCGGGCATGGTGGTAGGTGCCTGTAGTCCCAGCTACTTGGGAGTCTGAGGCAGGAGAATGGCGTGAACCCAGGAGGTGGAGCTTGCAGTGAGTTGAGATGGGGCCACTGCACTTCAGCCTGGGCAACAGACTGAGACTCCATCTCAAAAAATAAATAAATAAATAAAAATAATTCATTTATTTTTTTCAGTGATTTGGAATATGGTGGCTCTCTGCCATTTGTTGTTTTCTTTTTCTTTCTTTCTTTTTTTTTTTTTTTTTTTTTTTTGCTTTTGAGACAGAGTCTTGCTCTGTTGCCCAGGCTGGAGTACAGTGGCGTGATGCTTACTCACTGCAGCCTCTACTTCCTGGGTTCAAGCAATTCTCCTGCCTCAGCCTCCCGAGTAGCTGAGACTATAGGTGTGCACCACCATGCCCAGCTAATTTTTTTTGTATTTTTGGTAGAGACAGGATTTCACCATGTTGGCCAGGCTGGTATCAAACTCCTGACCTCAGGTGATCTGCCTGCCTCGGCCTCCCAAAGTGCTGGGATTATAGGCATGAGCCACTGTGCCCGGCCCCATTTGTTGTTTCTTATGGTCTGTGCTATGGGGAAAAGCAGGTTAAAAAACATGCAGATGACTCTTGCCCACTACTGTGGTCCCCTGGTTGGCTATAGATTTAGCAGCTTTTCTTTGTGCCACAGCAGCCTCCAGCAGCATCAGGGACACATCTGGACTTCATACTGTCAGACTCTTCTGCAAGCTTAAATGGATCTGTGATTATATCCTGTCAAAAGGCAAACCAAAATGAAAGGACAAGTTAAAGGTGTTTTGATGTACCCAAACACTAATATTTCTGTTTGATTTAGGTTGACTTACATAGAACAGAGATAAAATTTTACAATTCCATGAGATCCTGGGAGTAACATCAGTCATTCTGACATAAAGGCACTTGCTTCCTGAAGCTTCTAATTACAACTTTCAAGGTAAACTTCACTTAAAGCTTCTTAAAGATGGTCCCTCTTGGGCAGAGCATTGATTTTTGCTCAGTTGATTTTGTTTTGTGGGATTGTCATTTGCACGTGCCTTTTAAACCTCTTTGGAACTGAGATACGGAAATGCTAAAACGACTTCTCTTCCCTTATTCTAATCTCTAGAAACATTTATACCAGACAGGAAAGTGAGTCCCAGATGTAGGGCTGTCACTAGCAATTGCTGATGCTCAGATGAAATTGCCAACAATGGCCAGACAGATCTCAGAGTAGAGTAACATAAGACTGCTGTATTTATTTAAAAGACAAGACTGCTGTATTTATTTCCCCTCCTTTCACCTCCAAATGAGATACCTCTAACAATAGTACCAGTGGGGCCAGAGAAAAGCCAGGTACAAAGATAGGAAATCAAGAGCACAGGGTCTGGGCACGGTGGCTCACGCGTGTAATCCCAGCACTTTGGGAGGCCGAGGCCAATGGATCACCTGAGGCCAGGAGTTTGAGACAAGCCTGGGCAATATGGCAAAATCCCATCTCTACTAAAAATACAAAAAATTAGCTGGGTGTGGTGGCACGTCTGTAGTCTCAGCTACTCGGGAGGCTGAGGCAAGAGAATCACTTGAGGTGGAGGTTGCAGTGAGCTGAGATCACACCACTGCACTCCAACCTGGGTGACAGAGCGAGACTCCATCTCAAAAAAAAAAAAAAAAAAAAGCATGAACATGCCACTTTAAATAATGGTAATGAATTCATTATAACATAAATTTACAGTCCTACTACTTATTCTGGTCACTGCAAATAGAGGGGTGTACAAGGCAGGCACAGACTCTACATTCATGAAACTGATAGACTGGTGGACCCTTTACTAAAGTGACTGACTTCCTGCTGGCCTTGGTCTCTCTGTCCCTCAGTGTCTACCTTTCTGAAATGAAGAGGTCTGCCTGCATCTGGTAAGATGAGCATCTGGCAGAGGATCTCCAAGCCTGGAAGAAGGCCAGCTCTGCTGGTTGCTACTGCTAGGACTTCACATCAATTGCATTTCCATCTCTCAGTATACTGGAACTCCTGCTTGAAAGGGTTTGCCCTGGCCTGGTGCGGTGGCTCATGTACTCTGGGAGTAATCCCAGCACTCTGGGAGGCCAAGGCAGCGGATCACCTGAGGTCAGGAGTTCGAGACCAGCCTGGCCAACATGATGAAACCCCGTCTCTACTGAAAATACAAAAATTAGTTGAGCGTGGTGGGTACTAGGGAGGCTGAGGTGGGAGAACCCCTTGAACCCTCTTCTTTCCACTCAATGATCTATCTACCAACAGGAGATGGTGATATCAATATCACTTCTAAATGCATGCTTCTAGTTCAAAAAGATCTCAAGACTTGAAGGAAATGAAAGGTGGGGTACCCAGATAAGCAGTCCTTTCCTGCACCAACATCCTGTGATTCTATGAGAAGTACAACTATGGAGAGACGGAGCAGCACACTGGTTTAGAGTGCCAGCTCCAGAATCAGATGTGGGTGCAAATTCACCACTTTCTAGCTGTATGACTTTGGATTTGTAAATGAATCTTTCACAGCCTCAGTCTCTCCATCTGTCAAATGAAGATAATAGGGGTGATTGTGAGGACTAAATGACAGGGTGCCTTAAACATATTAACTATTCAATAAAAGTTAATTCCTCTATATTACTGCTATGGTTGTTAATGCTATTACTACCATTACTATTAAGACAGTCCATAGCCCTAATCCTGTTTGCATCATTTCAGATGCTGCAGTGTTTTGTTGTTTTTTTGTTTTTGAGAGGGAGTCTCCCTTTGTCGCCGAGGCTGGAGTGCAGTGGCACGATCTTGGCTCACTGCAACCTCTGCCTCCCAGGTGATCCTCCTGCCTCAGTCTTCCAAAAAGCTGGGATTACAGGCACACGCCACCATACCCAGCTAATTTTTGTATTTTTAGTAGAGAGGGGGTTTCACCATGTTAGACAGGCTGCTGTTGAACTCCTGACCTCAAGTGATCCACCCGCCTCAGCCTCCCAAAATGCTGGGATTACAGGTGTGAGCCACCACGCCCAGCCAGATGCTGCAGTGTTTTAATAGTACAATTGTTTTAATGGCAAAATACATTTTGCATATCAGGATTAAAAAGAAGATGAAGAAAAGAAAAAGCAGAAGGACTCTCAAGATGTTAAGTATATGCAATACCCTGCATGCCAGCTGCGTGTACTGTCTGTACTCCAGCGTTTATCATAAAGGTCTTCCGTTAAGAAAAAAAAAAAAAAGATAAGAATGTCCTTCCCTAAGAGCACAAGGTTATATTCCTAGGTCACACAACTGTTTCATTTATTAAAATCTTCCTTCAGTGTCACTTATTCCCATTTCAAAAACTTGAAACTGACCTAAAGACATTGGCACATCTGCAGGCTGAAATAAAGCAGAAAGGAGACCTTATGTTGGGATAAACCAGTTCAAATATGTGGAATTTTACAATTTATATCTAAGGTCAAGAACCTCCTGTACATGTGTTGCACGCACACTGGGAGGGAGAACAAGGACAGCTACGCAGAAAGAAAATGGTCATCTGCAGAAGCAAACTCATTTAACTCCTTTTTTAAAAAAAAATAGCCCGAGTGGCTGGGCACAGTGGCTCACACCTGTCATCCCAGCACTTTGGGAGGCCGAGGCGGGCGGATTGCCTGAGCTCAGGAGTTCACCACCAGCCTGGGCAACATGGTGAAACCCCATCTCTATTAAAATACAAAAAATGAGCCGGGCGTGGTGGCGTGTGCCTGTAGTCCCAGCTACTCGGGAAGCTGAGGCAGGAGAATTGTTTGAACCCAGGAGGCGGAGGAGTGAGCCAAGATCGTGCCACTGCACTCCAGCCTGGGTGACAGAGCGAGACTCTGTCTCAAAGAAAAAAAAAAAGCCAGAGTACACTGAAAATACTGTAGCTCGAGGAAAGACCCTCTTTACTTGTAACCATTATCTTCTGACAGCATTTTTTTTTTGAGACGGAGCCTCACTCTGTCGCCCAGGCTGGAGTGCAGTGGCATGATCTCTGCTCACTGCAAGCTCCACCTCCCTGGTTCACGCCATTCTCCTGCCTCAGCCTCCCAAGTAGCTGGGACTACAGGCACCCGCCACTACACCCGGCTAATTTTTTGTATTTTTAGTAGAGACGGGGTTTCACCGTGTTAGCCAGGATGGTCTTGATCTCCTGACCTCGTGATCCGCCCGCCTTGGCCTCCCCAAAGTGCTGGGATTACAGGCGTGAGCCACCATGCCTTCTGATAGCTTTTATAATCAGTATTTAGGAAACCAGGTTTTAGAAGAATTAGAATGATAAAAGCCTTTCAAAATAAATATTGATTCTTACCAGCAGGTTTTCTTATCAGTGAATTCTCAGGAGTTTCAAAATATCAGTGACATATTTTTGAAATGTTTAATGGATTGAATACTCAAAAGCCAAATCTCTCTACTTTCCAAAGTATCACCTTCTTCGAACAACAGAAGAGTCAGAATAGCAGAGTGCTGAAGAATTTAATAAAGCAAAGAAAGTAAATCACTCTTTTTTTTTTTTTTTTTTGAGATGGAGTCTCACTCTATCACCCCAGCTGGAGTGCAGTGGCGCGATCTCGGCTCACTGCAACCTCCGCCCCTCCAGGTTTAAGCAATTCTCTGCCTCAGCCTCCGGAGTAGCTGGGATTACAGGCACATGCCACCACGCCCGGCTAATTTTTTTTGTATTTTTAGTAGATACGGGGTTTCACCATCTTGGCCAGGCTGGTCTTGAACTCCTGACCTCGTGATCCACCCACCTCAGCTCCCAAAGTGCTGGGATTACAGGTGTAAGCCACCGCGCCCGGCCTAGTAAATCACTCTTTAGCTCTACAGGTGGCTTGTATACTGAGCTTGGGTTAGATTCATGCTGGTAATACTGGCTCCAGGTTTTGGGGTCCAGGATTCTTATATTTTAGGTTCGATTAACCTTCCCCAAC
Organism: Pan troglodytes; assembly: GCF_028858775.2. Lineage (NCBI taxonomy): Eukaryota > Metazoa > Chordata > Mammalia > Primates > Hominidae > Pan > Pan troglodytes. Next base: position 114,997,246 of record NC_072406.2, on the reverse strand, counting down.
TACAAATGTACCATTTTTGAAAGTGATTTCTCAAAAAGCTTTGTCCTTTTTTTTTTTTTTTTTTTTTTTTTGAGGCAGGGTCTTGCTCTGTCGCCCAGGCTGGGGTACAGTGTTGTGATCACGGCTCACTACAGCCTCCACATCCCGGGCTCAAAACGATCCTCCTGCCTCAGCCCCCCAAGTAACTGGGATTATAGGCATTTGCCACCGTGCCCAGCTAATTTTTCTATTTTTAGTACAGACACGGTTTCAGCATGTTGGCCAGGCTGGTCTTGACCTCCTGACCTCAAGTGGTCTGCCAGCCTCAGCCTCCCAAAGTGCTGGGATTGGCCGGGCGCGGTGGCTCATGCCTGTAATCCCAGCACTTTGGGAGGCCAAGGCAGGTGGATTACCTGAGGTCAGGAGTTTGAGACCAGCTTGACCAACATGGTAAAACCCGTCTCTACTAAAAATACAAAAAGTAGCCGGCTGTGATGGTGCGCACCTGTAATCCCAGCTACTTGGGAAGCTGAGGCAGGAGAACCGCTTGAACCCAGGAGGCGGAGGTTGTGGTGAGCCAAGACCGCGCCATTGCACTCTAGCCTGGGCAACAAGAGCGAAGCTCTGTCTCAAAAAAAAAAAAAGTTGGTATTACTGGGTTTTTTTGTTTATTTGTTTTTGTTTTTTTGAGATGGAGTTGTGCTCTTGTTGCCCAGGCTGGGCAACCTAGGTGGGTGGATCACCTGGTGGCGTAAGCCACCGCACCTGGCAAAGCTAGTATTATTGTAACAATGGTTTGTAATTCTACTTTTTGTTTTCCACATGATTTAAGAGACCACTGCATTTAAAATAATTATTAGTTTATGTTTTGGGGGCACAAAATGAATAAAGACATAATTTTGTGATATCAAGAACTAGAAAGACCCGGGCGTGGTAGTTCACACCTGTAATCCCAGCACTTTGGGAGGCCGAGGCTGGTGGATCATCTGATGTCAGGAGTTCGAGACCAGGCTGGCCAACATGATGAGACCCCGCCTCTACTAAAAATACAAAAAATTAGCCAGGCATGGTGGCTGGCGCACCTGTAATCCCAGCTACTTGTGAGGCTGGGGCAGGAGAATCACTTGAACCCAGGAGGCAGAGGCTGCAGTGAGCCAAGATCGTGCCACAGCACTCCAGCCTGGGTGATAGAGTGAAACTCTGTCAAAAGAAAAAAAAAAAAAAGAACTAAAATAGTTGAGAACAAGCTTTAAAGGAGCAGAATTTTAGTATGTTATTGAAGTTAAGCTGTATAAATTCAAATTAGGGTGTCATAACTGTAGGATGTTAAACATTGTCAACAAAAAGGGTCAAACTCTAAAATACTTAAAAAGATTTATTCTGAGCCAAATAAGTGACCAATGGCCTGTGACACAGCCCTCAGGAGATCTGCAAACATGTGCCCAAAGTGGTCACCCTATAACTTGGTTTTATACATTTTAGAGACATAAGACATCAATCAATACATATAACATGTACATTGGTTCAGACCAGAAACGTGGGACAACTGGAAGTGGGGATTTCCAGGTCACAGGCAGATTCAAAGATTTTGTGATTGGCAATTGGTTGAGTTATAATCCAAAGACCTGGGATCAATAGAAGGGAGTGTCTAGGTTATGATGAGAGATTGTGGAGACCAAGGTTTTATCATGCAGATGAAGCCTCTAGGTAGCAGGCTTCAGAGAGAATAGATTGTAAATGTTTCTTATCAGATTTAAAGAGTCTGTTCTATCAGTCTTAAGATCTGTTTTAATGTTAATGCTGGTCAGCAGTGTCTGAATTCCAAAAGGGAGGAGGGAATAATGAGGCATGTCCAAACTTCTCCTTCCCTTCGTGACCTGAACTAGTTTTTTAGGATAACTTTGCAATGCCTTTGCCCGACAGGAGGGGTCCATTCAGATGGTTGAGGGTTTAGAATTTTATTTTATTTTTTTATTTTTATTTTATTTTTTTTTTTGAGATGGAGTCTCGCTCTGTCGCCCAGGCTAGAGTGCAGTGGCACGATCTCGGCTTACTGCAACCTCCGCCTCCCAGGTTCAAGGAATTCTCCTGCCTCAGCCTCCCAAGTAGCTGGGACTACAGGTGCCTGCCCCCACGCCTGGCTGATTTTTTATTTTTAGTAGAGATGGGGTTTCACCATGTTGGCCAGGCTGGTCTCGAACTCCTGACCTTGTGATCCACCCGCCTCGGCCTCCCAAAGTGCTGGGATTACAGCCGTGAGCCACCGCGCCCGGCCTAGAATTTTATTTTTGATTTACTTTCTCCTCATTCTGGCCTAGATTTGTCAGAGGCAACATCAATGGTCACCAAACTTCTATTTTATCTCACTGTGTTGCTGGGGTGGCACAGCTGCCTTCCCTGGGTCCATCTTGTGCCTTGGTGGGACCCCTATGGTCAAGGGGCTTAGAGCCAAAAGACATATAGCGAATTTGAAAGTTCTAGGCCAGGCCAGGCATGGTGGTTCACCCCTGTAATCTCAGCACTTTGGGAGGCCGAGACAGGTTGGTCACCTAAGATCAGGAGTTTGAGACCAGCCTGACCAACATGGTGAAACCCTGTCTCTACTAAAAATACGAATTAGGGCTGGGCACAGTGGCTCATGCCTGTAATCCCAGCACTTTGGGAGGCCAAGGTGGGTGGATCATGAGGTAAGGAGTTCGAGACCAGCCTGGCCAATATGATGAAACCCCATCTCTACTAAAAAAATAAAATAAAAATTAGCCAGGCATGGTGGCACGCACCTGTAGTCCCATCTACTCTGGAGGCTGAGGCAGAAGAATCGCTTGAACTTGGGAGGCAGAGGTTGCAGTCAGCCGAGATCGCACCACTGCACTCCAGCCTGGGCAACAGAGCAAGACTCCATCTCAGAAAAAAAAAAAATTAGCCAGGCATGGTGGCACATGCCTGTAATTACAGCTACTCAGGAGGCTGAGGCAGAAGAATCGCTTGAACCTGCGAGGCGGAGGTTGCAGTGACATGAGATCACGCCACTGCACCCCAGCCTGGGTGACAGAGGAAGACTCCGTCCCCCTGCCCCCACAAAAAAAGAAAGTTCTAGACCAGATGGGAATGGATGTGGATAGGCATTAATAAACCCTTAAAATTTCTTAATATAAAAGCCAACAAACAAAAAGCCAAAGGTGAGGTCAAAAAATTGACTTATCTTTAACTTCTATGCATTGTGCTACTGTAATCTTGGTTTTAGTTACAGACTTACAGCAATTAGCTATACAAAACATAAGCACTGTTAAAACCTTCTAAGCTAAGGAATTTAGAGACTTCCGTTGTGCTATAATTTTTTTTTGTGGTCTTTCAGTAATTTGTTCTAAAATTATTTATTTATTTATTTATTTATTTATTTTGAGACAAAGTCTCACTCTGTTGCCAGGCTGGAGTGCAGTGGCACCATCTCAATCTCGTCTCACTGCAACCTCCGCCTCTCGGGCTCAAGCAATTCTCCTGCCTCAGCCTCCCAAGTAGCTGGGACTACAGGCGCATGCCACCATGCCCATCTAATTTATTTTTTATATTTTAGTAGAGATGGGGTGTCACCATGTTGCCCAGGCTGGTCTTGAACTCCTGAGCTCAGGCAATCTGCCCACCTTGGCCTCCCAAAGTGCTAGGATTACAGGCTTGAGCCACTGTGCCTGGCCTGTTCTAAAATTTTAAAAAATATATATGTTATCTGCATAAATCTCATAACTCAGAGTATTAAACCTAGGAGGCTTTGACATGAGGTACCTTTATATCCTCTCAGTAATAATTTTCTTTTCATTCTACGAGAAGCAGGAAATTCTTTATGATTGGGATGGATGAAAAGGTGCCACACACATAATAACCCAGGAGGCAGAGTCCCTTATTTTACCAGCTGTTTATGCATCTGTGTGCCCATTTTTGATTTGGAGAGTCTGAAATAATTCTCTCAAAACTGGCCCTTACAGTCTCACACACCTACCTTTTGTGTGATAGGTCCTTGGGCCTAGAGAAGAGTGCTTATATAATTTTAGCAGCACGGAATTTGCAGTGAAAAGCAGATTAGGACCAGTGGGATTCCAAACGGGGGATTCTCTAGCCTTAGAATATCATGATTCTGGTTTCTTTAGAAGTAAAACAAGGAGCTATAAATAACATTAATAATATGACAGTCAAAAGAGTATTCGTGTGTCAGAACAGAATAAGGAACCTATTCCATTTAGGGCACAAACTAAAAACATGAAGAAAAATTATAACCTGGTTTATCTTTAGAGGGTTATTATAGCCAAGAAATAATTAATGATTCAATATGCACTCAAAAACAAAAGTCCAGGCTGGAAATCTAGTAACAAGTGTTATAGTTTTCCTATGAAACCATTTCTCTCTCTAGCCTTCTTTTTTTTTTTTTTTTTTTTTTTTTTTTTGAGACAGAGTCTCACTCTGTTGCCCAGGCTGGAGTGCAGTGGTGCAGTCTTGGCTCATTGCCCTCCACCTCCCTGGGCTCAAGCAATCCTCCCATCTCAGCCTCTTGAGTAACTGGAACTACCAGCATGCACCACCATACCCAGATAATTTTTTTGTATTTTTGGTAGAGACAGGGTTTCAACATGTTGCCCAGGCTGGTGTCAAACTCCTGGCCTCAAGTGATCTGCCTGTCTCAGCCTCCCAAAGTGCTGGGATTATGAGTGTGAACTACTGTACCCAGTTCCTCCTTTTATACTAAAGACAAATTATAGTAAGGCCAATTTATGTGCAAAATAAATTTTAGGCTTATTATACTTTGCCTGATCATTTGCATGAAGTCCAGCAAGAATTTGGCCAGATAGGCTCTTTTCAAGTTGGCTTTGCTGGAACTTTACCTACAAATGTTATTCCAGTCAAAGCTTTGGTAAAATAACCAAGTGTCTCCAATTGTCCTGTTTTGAGAGAAAAGATTCTTACTAAACTTATGCAAATAACTATTTTATTATAAAATCAGAATACTCACGAAAAGTCTCTGAATTTTGGAGAACTTGTTAAAGCAGGTATAATAGCTAGTCAGGCGTGAGCAGGGCAGGAGAGGGCTCCCCGCGCCGACTCCACCAGGAATGTCAGGCGATCATTAGGTGATGATCAGGTGGTTGTTAACTGTCTCTCGAAAATCATAATTGGTCGCAGACAGTACCAGGGAAAGGAAGTCTCCCAATAAACAGAAACACCTGAAACTGGTGATCAGCAGCTTCCCAATAAGATCTCAGGAGTTGGGCAAGTGGGCTCAAGCATGCACATTAAGAGGCAAAATGGTGGCGTTTAACTGGTATATAACCGTCTAACAACATTTGACCAGCAAGAGAAGTGCACCTCAAGAGACCATGCATACTGGCCGGGCACAGTGGCTCACGCCTGTAATCCCAGCACTTTGGGAGACTGAGGCAGGTGGGTTACCTGAGGTCAGGAGTTCAAGACCAGCCTGGCCAACATGGCGAAACCCCATCTCTACTAAAAAACACAAAAATTAGCCGGGCGTGGTGGTGGGTGCCTGTAATCTTAGCTAATCGGGAGGCTGAGGCAGGGAGAATTGCTTGAACCCAGGAGGCGGAGGTTGCAGTGAGCCAAGATCACACAACTGCACTCCAGTCTGGGTGACAGAGAGAGACTCCATCTCAAAAATAAATAAATAAAATAGTTCTCTCAGGTAGTGAAAGCCAAACTAACCTTTAACTCCAAAGCAGAACAGCCTCCAGATGTTGGCAACTTCTCTCCAATTGGTCTGATCAGAAAAGCTTGAGCAAATCTTGAATTCTTCAAGATAGCTGCTGTTTCTTCATCCACTTCAACAATTTCACCTTCCTAAAGGGTAGTATAAAAAAAAATACTAAGAGTTGCAACTTTAGTCTCAATAGAAGAAAAATGCCCAGAAGTATCGTTTTCTCCACATCCTCACCAGCACTAATCCTTACACACTGTTGGTGGGAATTTAAATTAGTACAGCCATTATGGGAAACAGTATGGAGATTCCTCAAAAAATTAAAAATAGAACTACTATATGACCCAGCAATCCCCCTACTTGGGTATATATGTAAAGAAAATGGGCCAGGCGTGGTGGCTGACACCTGTAATCCCAGCACTCTGGGAGGCCGAGGTGGGCCGATCACAAGGTCAGGAGATCGAGACCATCCTGGCTAACACAGTGAACCCATCTCTACTAAAAAATACAAAAAATTAGCCGGACATAGTGGCAGGCGCCTGTTGTCCCAGCTACTTGGGAGGCTGAGGCAGGAGAATGGTGTGAACCCGGGAGGTGGAGCTTGCAGTGAGCCGAGATCGTGCCACTGCACTCCAGCACTCCAGCCTGGGCGACAGAGCGAGACTCCATCTCAAAAAAAAAAAAAAAAAAAAAAAAGAAAAGAAAATGAAACTGGCTGTGTACGGTGGCTCACACCTGTAATCCCAGCACTTTGGGAGGCTGAGGCAGGTGGATCATGAGGTCAGGAGTTCGAGACCAGCCTGGCCAATATGGTAAAACCCTGCCTCTACTAAAAATACAAAAAAATTAGCCGGGTATGGCGGCACATGCCCGTAATCCCAGCTACTCGGGAGGCTGAGGCAGAAGAATTGCTTGAACCCAGGAGGCGGAGGTTGTAGTGAGCTGAGATTGCGCCACTGCACTCCAGCCTGGGCGACAGAGCCAGATTCCATCTGAAAGGGGCGGGGGGGGGGGGGGTGGAGGGAGGAAGGGAAGGAAGGAAGGAAGGAAGGAAGGCAGGCAGGCAGGCAGGCAGGCAGGCAGGCAGGCAGGGGAAGGGAAGGGAATGAAATGAAATCAGTATGTCAGGGAAATATCTGCACTCCTAATATCTGCACAACTAATGTTGACTGCAGCATTAATCACAATAACCAAGATATGGAATCAACCTAAGCATCCAGCAATGGATGAATGGATGAGGAAAACGTGGCATATATACACAATGGAATACTATTCAGATTTTAAAACAGAAGGAAATCCTGTCATTTGCAGCAAGATGCATGGAACTGCAGGTCATGTTAAGAGAAATAAGGCAAACACAGAAAGACAAATATCATATGTTCTCACTGATATGTGGAAGCTAAAAAAAGTGGAACTCATTAAGATAGAGAGTATATTGATAGTTACCAAAGGCCAGAAAGGGTACAGAATGGGGGAGATAAAGAGAAGTTGATTAATGGTTATAAATATAGGGTTTGGCCGGGCACGGTGGCTCAAGCCTGTAATCCCAGCACTTTGGGAGGCCGAGGTGGGTGGATCACAAGGTCAGGAGATTGAGACCATCCTGGCTAACACGGTAAAACCCCGTCTCTACTAAAAATACAAAAAATTAGCCAGGCATGGTGGCAGGCACCTGTAGTCCCAGCTACTCGGGGTGCTGAGGCAGGAGAATGGCATGAACCCGGGAGGCGGAGCTTGCAGTGGGCCGAGATTGTGCCACTGCACTCTAGCCTGGGGGACAGAGCGAGACAGAGCGAGACTCCGTCTCAAAAAAAAAAAAAAAAAAAAAAAAAAAAATATATATATATATATATATATATACACACACACACACATATATATATGTGTGTGTATATAAATAGGGTTTGATGAAAGAAATAAGACCTAGTGTTTGATATATCAGTAAAGTGACTAGTTTACAATAATATATTGTATATTTCAAAATAGCTAGAAGAGAATAATTTGAATGTTTCTAACATAAAGAAAAGACAGGGCCAGGTGTGGTGGCTCATGCCTGTAATCCCAGCACTTTGGTAGGCCAGGGCGAGTGGATCACCTGAGGTCAGGAGTTCGAGACCAGCCTGACCAACATGGTAAAACCCCGTCTCTACTAAAAATACAAAATTAGCTGAGCATGGTGGTGCATGCCTGTAATCCCAGCTACTCGGGAGGCTGAGGCAGGAGAATTGCTTGAACCCGGGAGGTGGAGGTTGCAGTGAGCCGAGATTGCGCCATTGCACTCCAGCCTGGGCAAAAAAAGCAAAACTCCATCTCAAAAAAAAAGAAAGAAAAGAAAAGACAAATATTGAAGGTGATAGGTATCCCAATTACACTAATTTAATCTTTACAAATTATATGAATGTATTAAATTATCACATGAACCCCCCAAAATAGCTACATCAATTATGTATCAATTTAAAAAAATGTTAAGTCTTTATGTATCAATAATAACACTAAATGTAAATGGACTCAATTCTCCAATTAAGAGGCATAGTGCTGTGAAAAAGCTTGTGGCAAAGAGAGGCAAAAAAAGAAGCAGGTTATGATGTTCACTCTTGACTGTACCCACCTTGTAGAAAATGGAATCATAGATGCTGCCAATTTTGAGCAGTTTTTGCAAAAGAGGATTAAAGTGAATGGAAAAGCTGGGAATCTTGGTGGAGCGTTATAACCATCGAAAGGAGCAACAGCAAGATCACTGTGACTTCTGAGTTACCTTTTTCCAAAAGGTATTTGAAATATCTCACCAAAAAATATTTGAAGAATAATCTATGTGATTTGTTGTGTGTAGTTGCTAACAGCAAAAAGAGTTATTATGAATGACATTAATTCCAGATTAACCTGGAAAAAGAAGAGGAGGAAGGTGAAGATAAAAATTTATTTATCTGGAATATTTTGTATGAGTTCTTGAATAAAACTTGGGAACCCCCCCCAAAAAAAGGAATAGAGTGGCTGAATGGATACAAAAATGGGACCAAATTATATGCTGCCTACAAGAAACCTACTTTACTTATAAAAATACTGGAAGTTAAGGGGTGGAAAAAAGACATTCCAAGCAACTGGAAACCAAAAAAGAACAGGAGTAGCTATACTTATATCAGATAAAACAGACTATGAATCAAGGCTGTCAAAGAGGCAAAGAAGGTTACTATATAATGATAAAGGGGTCAATTCAGCAAGAAGATATAAGTATCTTTGCACTCAACATTGGAGCTCCAAAGTATATAAAGCAAACATTAATAGATCTAAAAGAAGAGATATACTGTAATGCAATAGTAGTAGGGGACTTTAACACCACACCTCACTCTCAGTAAAACAGATCATCCAGACAGAAAATAATAAAGAAACATTAAACTATATACTAGCTCAAATAGGCCTAGCTGACATTCACAGAGCATTTTACTCAACTGCTGCAGAATAGACATTCTGCTCAATAGCACATGGAACATTCTCCAGCATAGACTATATCTTAGGCCACAAAACAAGTCTTAACAAATTCAGAAAAGTAGACATCATAACAAGTATCTTTCTCACCACTATGGAATAAAATTAGAAATCAATAACAAGAGCCTTGGAAAATACACAAACACATGGAAATTAAACAACATGCTCCTGAATAACCAATGGGTCCATGAAGAAATTAGGAGAAAAATTTAAAATATCTTGAAACAAATGAAAATGGAAATACGACATGCAAAAATCTATGGGATACAGCAGAAGCAGCACTAAGAGGAAAGTTTATAGCAATAAATGCCTATATCAAAAAAGTAGAAAGATTTCAAGTAATGCCTATATCAAAAAAGTTGAAAGATTTCAAGTAAGATCTCAGCACTTTGGGAGGCCAAGGCAGGTGGATTGCTTGAGCCCAGGAGTTCAAGAGCAGACTGGGCAACATGGTGAAAGCCTGTCTCTACAGAAAATACAAAAATCAGCCAGGCATGGTAGCCTTAGTCCCAGCTACTTGGGATGCTGGGGTAGGAGGATTGCCTGAGCCCAGGAGGTCAAAGCTGCTGTGAGCCATGATTGCACCACTGCACTCCAGTCCAGGTGACAGAGTGAGACCCTGAGAAAGAAAGAAGAAGAAAGAAGGGCCGGGCACAATGGCTCACACCTGTAATCCCAGAACTTTGGGAGGCTGAGGCGGGCAGAGTCAGGAGTTCGAGACCAGCCTGGCCAATATGGTGAAACCCCGTCTCTACTAAAAATACAAAAAAATTAGCCAGGCGTGGTGGTGCATGCCTGTAATCCCAGCTAATTGGGAGGCTGAGACAGGAGAATTGCTTGAACCCAGGAGGTGGAGGTTGCAGTGAGCTGAGATCGTGCCACTGCACTCCAACCTGGGCAACAGAGCGAGACTCCCTCTCAAAAAAAAAAAGAAAGAATGGAAGGAAGGAAGAAAGGGAGGGAGGGAGGGAGGAAGGAAGGAATGAAGGAAAGAAGGAACAGACTTCAAATAAACAACCTAGTAATGCCCATGAGGGAACTATAAAAGCAAGAACAAATCAAACTCAAAATTAGTAGAAGGAAACAAAGAACATCACAGCAGAAATAAATGAAATTGAGACTAAAAAAATACAGAAGATCCACAAAATGAAAAATTAGTTTTTTGAAAAAATAAAATAAATCTTTAGCTAAACTAAGAAAAAAAGAAGACTCAAACAGATGAACGGATAAAGAAAACGTAGTAGTATATGTACACACTGGAATACTATTCAGACTTGAAAAAGAAGGAAATCCTGGCCTGGTGCGGTGGCCCAAGCCTGTAATCCCAGCACTTTGGGAGGCCGAGGCAGGCGGATCACCTGAGGTCAGGAGTTCGAGACCAGCCTTGCCAACATGTGAAACCCCATCTCTACTAAAAATACAAAAATTAGTTGGGTGTGGTGGCACGCACCTGTAGTCCCAGCTACTCAGGAGGCTGAGGCAGGAGAATTACTTGAACCTGGCAGCCGGAGGTTTCAGTGAGCCAAGATCATGCCACTGCACTCCAACCTGGGAGACAGAGTAAGACTCTGTCTCAAAAAAATAAAATAAAATAAAATAAAATAAAAGAAGGAAATCCTGTCACCTGCAGCAACATGCATGGAACTGCAGGTCATTATGTTAAGAGAAATAAGCCAACCTCAAAAAGACGAATATTACATGTTCTCACTGATATGTGGGAGCTAAAAAAGTGGACCTCATGATAATAGAGAGTAGATTGGTGGTTACCAGACGCCAGGCAGAGTGGGGAGGATGAAGAGAGCTTGATTAATGAGTACAAAATCCAGTTTAATAAGAAGAAATAAGACCTAGTGTTCGATGGATCAGTAGGGTGACTATAGTTCACAATAATCTATTGTATATTTCAAAATAGCTAGAGAAGAATAATTCAAATGGGTTCCTAGAATAAAGAAAAGACAAATGTTTAAGGCGATGGATATACCAGTTACATTGACTTGATGTGTACAAATTACATGAATATATTAAATTATCAGATGTGCCCTGAAAGTATGTACATCTATTATGCATTTAAAAAATATTTGGCCGGTCGCAGTGTCTCATGCCTGTAATCCCAGCAGTTTTGGAGGCCAAAGCAGGCAGATCGTCTGAGGTCAGGAGTTAGAAACCAGCCTGGCCAACATAGTGAAACCCCGTCTCTACTAAAAATACAAAAATTAGCTGGGCGCGGTGGCAGGCGCCTGTAATCCCTGCTACTCAGGAGGCTGAGACAGGAGAATGGCTTGAACCCAGGAGGCGGAGATTGCAGTGAGCCAAGATCACACCACTGCACTCCAGCCTGGGCGACAAGAGTGAGATTCCATCTCAAAAACAAACAAAAAGTTGAACCCAAAAATGTCATATCTGCAGGCACTGAAAAACAAATACTGCATAACCTCGCTAGATTATATGTGGAATTTCAAAAAGTTGAACTCATAGAGGTGAAGAGTAGAGGCTCTTACCAGGGCCTGGGGGTAGGGGGTGGGAGGGCAGGGGTGGAACAGGATAGATGTTGGTTAAAGGATACAAAATTTCAGTTATCAGGAATAAGTTAAAGAGATCTATTATACAACATGGTGACTATAGTTAATAACAATGTATTGAAAATTGCTAAAAGGCCGGGCACCTCACGCCTGTAATCCCAGCACTTTGGGAGGCTGAAGCAGGGGGATCACCTGAGGTCAGGAGTTCAAGACCAGCCTGGCCAACATGGTGAAACTCCATCTCTACTAAAAATACAAAAAATTAGCTGGGTGTGGTAGCACACACCTATAGTCCCAGCTACTTGGAAGGCTGAGGCAGGATAATCGCTTGAACCTGAGAGGTGGAGGTTGCAGTGAGCCGAGATTGTGCCACTGCACTCCAGCCTGGGCGAGAGAGCAAGATTCTGCCTCAAAAAAAAAAAAAAAAGAAATAAAGAAAGAAAAGAAAAGAAAAAAGAAAATTGCTGAAAGAGTAGACTTTGATCTCATCACAAATAAATGGTGAGTATGTGAGGTAATGCATTTTAATTATCTTGATTTAGTCATTCCATAATGTATACATATGTCAAAACATCCCATTGTACACCATAAATATATATACAATTTTTAAAATTTGTCCATTAAAAAAATAAATAATGGGGGGGAAATTAGGGCTTTGGACTATTGGGGTTTTTTTCTTTGTTTGTTTGTTTTTGAGATGGAGTCTTGCTCTGTTGCCCAGGCTGGAGTGCAGTAACTCAATCTCAGCTCACTGCAACCTCTGCCTCCTGGGTTCAAGCCGATTCTCCTGCCTTAGCCTCTCGAGTAGCTGGGATAACAGGCACACGCCACCACGCCCGGCTAATTTTTGTATTTTTAGTAGAGACAGGGTTTCATCATGTTGATCAGGCTGGTCTCGAACTCCTGACCTCAGGTAATCCACCCGCCTCAGCCTCCCAAAGTGCTGGGATTACAGGTGTGAGCCACCATGCCCAGGCAAGGACTGGTGGTTTTTAAAGTGCATTTCTGGCTGGGCACAGTGGCTCACATCTATAATCCTAGTACTTTGGGAGGCCGAGGTGGGCAGATCACCTGAGGTCAGGAGTTTAAGACCAGCCTGGCCAACATGGTGAAACCCTGTCTCTACTAAAAATGCAAAAATTAGCCGGGTGCGTTGGCACCCACCTGTAGTCCAAGCTACTGGGGAGGCTGAGGCAGGAAAATCACTTGAACCAGGGAGGCTGAGGTTGCAGTGAGCCGAGACTGCACCACTGCACTCTAGCCTGGGCAACAGAGCAAGACTCCATCTCAAAAAAAAAAAAAACCATATATATATAAAAAACATTTTGCTTAAAAAATAATTGTATTAAAAATGGTTTTCGAAAGCCACTAGAAAAAATCAATGGTTTCAAAGGCCCTTACCACTCTGATTCTGTGTATCTACTGGAATAGGCAGCACATCAAGGAGCAGTGCATTAGTGAAAAGCATTAAGGGCTCCACTATACCAAGGAGTATTTAAGAAATTTGAAGATGCGGCCGGGCACAGTGGCTCACGCCTGTAATCCCAGCACTTTGGGAGGCCGAGGCGGGTAGATTACCTGAGGTCAGGAGTTCGAGACCAGCCTGGCCAACATGGTGAAACCCTGTCTCTAATAAAAATATAAAAATTAGCTGGGTGTGGTGGCACACGCCTGTAATCCCTGCTACTCGAGAGGCTAAGGCAGGAGAATCGGCTTGAACCCAGGAGGCAGAGGTTGCAGTGAGCTGAGATTGAGTCACTGCACTCCAGCCTAGGCAACAGAGCAAGACTCCATCTCAAAAATAAATAAATGAATAAATAAGACATTTGAAGATGCTTAGCCAGATGTAGTCCCAGACTTGGAAGGCTGAGGTGGAAGGATCCCTTGAGGCCAGGAGTTCAAGACTATAGTGGGCTATGCTTACACCTGTGAATAGCCAGTGTACCCCAGTGTGGGCAACATAGCAAGACCCTGTGTCTAAATAAAGAAATAAATACATTTTTTAAATTAAAAAAAAAAAGAAATCTGGAGATGCTATTTAGACCAAAAAAATCAGAAGAAGCCAGGCACAGTGACACATGCTTGCAACTTTGGGAGGCTGAGGTGGGAGAATTGCTTGAGACCAGGAGTTCAAGACCAGCCTGGGCAATATAAGAACCTGTCTCGGCCGGGAGTGGTGGCTCACGCCTGTAATCCCAGCACTTTGGGAGGCTGAGGCAGGTGGATCACGAGGCCAGGAGATTGAGACCATCCTGGCTAACACGGTGAAATCCCGACTCTACTAAAAATACAAAAAATTAGCCGGGTGTGGTGGCGGGCACCTGTAGTCCCAGCTACTCGGGAGGCTAAGGCAGGAGAATGGCGTGAACCCGGGAGGTGGAGCTTGCAGTGAGCCGAGATCGGGCCACTGCACTCCAGCCTGAGTGACAGAGCGAGACTTGGTCTCAAAAGAGAAAAAAAAAAAAACCTGTCTCACCAAGAAAAAAATAAAAACAAAAAATTAGCCAGGCATGTTGACACATGCCTGTAGTCCCAGCTACTTGGGAGGCTGAGGTGGGAGAATCACTTGAGCCCAGGAGTTTGAGGTTACAGTGAGCTATGACTGTGCCACTACACTCCAGCATGGGTGACAGAGAAAGACTTTGTCTCTAAAATAGATAAATAAATAGATCAGAAAAATGAAATATTAATAGTAAGTTCTTCCACTTTTGGAACAAATAATGACAGTATCTTCTTTTCACTGAAATTGCAGTACGTACCCAGTGTTTTGCTACATTATTGCTAATCCTTATAGAAATTCTGAAAAGTAAGTATTATTATCCCTGCTTTTACAGTAGAACAAACTGTAACCCAACGAATTTTGGTGACTTGTTCAAGTTTACCCAAGTAATAAATAATAGAGCCAGAAAACATATACAATTCTGTGTTCCTCAGTAAATGAGATTAGCATCTAATGAGTAGCACGCCTTTACTAACTTACTAAATAATAGTATAAAATGATTTTTATTTAGTTAATTACCAGAGAGATTTAGCATAATTTTGTTCTGGATTCAGTAATCAAGTCAGCTTGGATCATTCACCTTAACTTTTCCTTTAGCAGCCATTTCCACTAGTTTCCATTAAGTAGTGTTCTATAAACTTTGATCCGAAGCAGAATCGATGTCTTTTCTGTCTTGTGACTTAAAGTTCTGTGACCGTGATGCATGTGAGTGTTCTGACTTCATCTGTTCCTCTAACTACACTGTTTCCCTCACCATGGCATTCATAGGATGAAACGAATGACTGCCCAGAATGAGAATTTGTCCAGATTATTCAGATAAACATCATAAAGCAGAATACATGAATAAATAAGTAGAACATAAATAAAATTCCAAAATACTCAATGGGAAATGACTAGTAATATAGGCTTTCAAGAGTTGGTACCTTTTAGCTATATTTGCAGATACTCTGGGATTTTAAGGAACTGAGAAAACAGCAAAGTTGACTAAATTTTATATTTCTTGTCCTCTAAATATTTTGATAATTTCTGGATTGATGCAGTGATGTTTTTGTTCCTTCTGTATTTATAAATGAAACACCTTTTTTTAGTGTTTCTAAACCTAAAATCTACTTGGTTTGAAGTCAAGTGGTTGGAACACTGTTTGACTTTTATTTGAAGCATGTTGTTGATTGAAAATCTCATTGAGGAAGTTTTCAATCAGTGTGATCAGTTTGATTCTGTAATGAGCACAGCACCTAATATTTTGAGGAGCTCTGTTTTGAGGACCAATGCTTAACGTGGACTTTGTTCATAAACAATATCCAATAGATTTGTTGACTTGAGGTCTGGTTTTTTTGTTGTTTTTTTTTCCTAATAGAATTAAGAATTCTAATGTTGAAATTCTAATGTTGAAAAACTGCCCAAATTTGTATGGGACAAAGCCTAGAAAAGAGAAATGTAGATTGCATCATAATCTAAATCATGGTATGATAGGAAAGGGAAAGTTTTGGTGCCATAATCTCTCCTTTCACTGGTGTTGGACTTAAATCAGTTAAAATGTATTTCTGTACCACAATTTATGCTTCAATAAAAGTTTGTCTAGTGATATTCAGAAAAAAAATAAAAAATACTAATAATAGAGCCAGAATTTGAACCCAGGTATCTGATTCCAAAGCCTGAACTTTTCCATTTTGAGAAAACAAATCTTACTATGCACAGGGCAGTAAAAATGCCAATTAGTGCCATCATCCAACATTAAAATTTCTTAATTCCTTGACACAATTAAACAATTGAAATACTATTGTACATACTCCTACTCTTTTCTATCCTACTTCTCTATAGCTCTATTAATCCAATGTCTGAATGAGGCTTCTTGTAAAAAGTTTTCTTAGGTGTGTAATGGTATTGTGATTATGCAGAGGGATATTACATTCCTGTGGGACGCATGCTGAAATATTTAAGGGTAAAATGTCATAATATCTGCAACTTATTTTCAATGGCTCAGCAAATAAATAAATAAATATATATATATATAAACACACAAACATGGAAAAATGTTCTCAATTGCTGAAATATAGGTAATGCCTATGTGGGTATTCATTGTACTATTAACTTTTCTGTATTCAAAAACTTCTTTTTTTTTTTTTTTTTTGAGATGGAGTCTCACTCTGTTGCCCAGGCTGGAGTGCAATGGCATGATCTCAGCTCACCTCAACCTCCACCTCCCGGGTTCATGCAATTCTCCTGCCTCAGCCTCCAGAGTAGTTGGGATTACAGGCACCCACCACCACGCCCGGCTAATTTTTGTATTTTTATTAGTAGAGATGGGGTTTCGCCATGTTCGTCAGGCTGGTCTCGAACTCCTGACCTCAGGTAATCTGCCTGCCTCGGCCTCCCAAAGTTCTAGGATTACAGGTGTGAGCCACCGCACCTGGCCAAAAACATTTTTATAATAAATATTGAGGGCTGGGCATGGTGGTTCACGCCTGTAATCCCAGCACTTTGGGAGGCCGAGGTGGGCACATCACTTGAGCCCAGGAGTTCAAGACCAGTCTGGGCAACATGGCAAAACCCCGTCTCTACAAAAAATACAAATATTAGCCAGGTGTGGTGATGCGTCTGTAGTCCTAGCTACTCAGAAGCCTGAGGTGGGAGGATTGCTTGAGCCCAGGAGGTCAAGGCTGCAGTGAACTATGATTGTGCTACTGCACTCCAGCCTGGGTGACAGAGCGAGACCCTGTCAATAAATAAATAAGTATTGGGAAAAAAATGCTTTTTTACTCCACTTGAAACACACACATACATTTAAACACACACACAAACAAACCAACACCAGAAAAATGGGAAGCAATGCAAAGTCAAGAAAAGATAGCTGGAGCAAGGGCAAGAGCAGAAAGAATACCAGAAGTCATGGAAATTGTTTTATTTACCTTAAATTTAAAATTGGCATCAAACATTAGTTCTTTTTCATGTCCTGTAATTCCTCCATTGTAAATAACTTGGCATCTCTTGGTTGGTCCTGTCTTAGAGTGTTTGAAGAGGCGAAATGTTGCAGAAACAAAACGACAGTCACCTAAAAATAGAATTTATTCACGGTTCATCTCCAGCACTCCCCCAGTTGTTGCCTTGCTCAGCAGACAAGGAGCAAACATGTTATAAACATGATTTTCTTCCTTGCATGTCATCAGTTATCTTTCTGGGCACTTCACTCTATTTACAGAATGACTTCAAAGTGCTTTATTAAATATCAAAATTTTGGGGGGGTTACCATTGTACAGGAGGCAAGATAGCTATTTCCAGATAACAGAAAGTATCCCTCAATGAGACTCCCTCAGAAGTTACTTACTAATCACCACATTTCAATCATTCAAGCTGTAGTTATAATAGTCCCTGCTGTCTGTCATATCTTACCGATAACTCTTTCCAGTTCCTTGTTTTGAATTGTAATGAGATTGGCAGTGACCAAACGTGGAGGGCAGAACCCAATTTTTTGAGCAAGGACAGCAAGTTCCTTCCAGTATAAAGCACCACCCAGACACTCACCTAAAAAACAAACAACAACAAAAAACCACAGACAAGCCAACACTTAATACAGTATTAAGGGAACTATTCTTCTATATAATTAATTAGGACATGGTATTAGTTAAAACATAGATCCTAGCAGTAGAAGCTAACTTGAGCATCCCCCCAAGGTCTAGAAAGCCATGGTTAAGACTGGGTGTGCTAGCTGATGGTCTCTAGGAACCATTCTTCAGGACACTCACTGGTGGATTGGTTCTACTCAGCTGCAAGCATAATATTCATGTATGCAGTAGGCCACATTCTGAAAAGCACTGTTATGTGAATAAAGTAGTATAAAAAATAAATCACAGGCCGAGCGCGGTGGCTCATGCCTGTAATCCCAGCACTTTGGGAGGCCGAGGTGGGCAGATCATGAGGTCAGGTGTTGGAGACCAGCCTGGCCAACACAGTGAAACCCCATCTCTACTAAAAATACAAAAATTAGCTGGGCATGGTGGCATGCACCTGTAATCCCAGCTACTTGGGAGGCTGAGGCAGGAGAATCACTTGAACCCGGGAAGTGGAGGTTGCAGTGAGCCAAGATTGCGCCACTGCACTCCAGCCTGGGTGACAGAGCGAGACTCCATCTCAAAAAAAAAAAAAAAAAAAAAAAGAAGTTATCACTGGGTTATATGATTATAAGTAATTTTTTTAAGAGATAGGGTTTTACTATGACACCCAGGCTGTACCTGAACTCCTAGGCTCAAGCAATCCTCCTGTCTCAGCCTCCCAAATATCTGGGGTTACAGGTGTGTGCCACTGTGTCCAGCTTAGTAATTTTTTCTTTTTTTTTTTTTTGGCACTTTCCAACTTGTTAACGGTACCTATTTATTATTACATAGTAAGAAAAAAGTTAATATTATTTTAAGAATAAGAACTTTTGATTTCATAGACTGATGAAAAGCATGCATTTATCTCAACTTCCAGACTATTAAAATGATAATAAAGGAATAAAGAACACAATAATGATGAGAACATAAGGGGACTAAGAGGACACCAGCTCGGGAACAATTGTCCTCATTTCCACACTAGAGTTTTCAAAGTATTTTTCCCATTCTTTATCCCATTTAATCTTCATAACAGCCCTATAAGGCAGATTGTATTATTATTTACATTTTACAATTTGGAAAACGATAACTCAAAGAGATGAATTAAACTATCCAAAGCCCTATCACTTTTGAATGGCAGAGGAAGAATGGAACCTTGGCCTCATGGCCTAACCCCATGTGATCTCATATAGCCTCATCCTGGCTATTAGCAGAAAGGAGTTCTGCACATGTACAACCATCTGCCTTAATACTAAACTAAACAAAATCACCTACCCCATAAAACTTTGTGTGTCCTGATTTCTTCTGGCAGTTCAAGGCTCGTATAGACGTCACTGAAATATAACTCCCCACCATGCTGAAACAGAGGCATTTTAGTCCAAACAAGATGATTAATGATTACATTGACCCCAGATAACAAAGAAAGGAATAGGGGAACAAAATCAAATTTAAAAATCAATAGCAATGTTTAAGCTGACCCTTTGTGAACAAATAACAGCTGCCTCTTTAGTTATAATCAATAGGCAAGTGCCAAGGTTTTTTTTCCTCCCAGTGGCTTATCCAACAGGTAATAAAATCACATTCTAAGAGTGTCTGTCTCCTAAATAAAGATTTTCAGGTTACTTACATTTAAATTTTTAGCCAATCTGAACCAAAAGCAGCCCCAGGTCATTGTAGAACTAACAGAGGATATAATCAGTATTCATAATCTTTTATCTCTTAAGAATAGTATAACTTTGCCAGGTATGATGGCTCAGGCCTCTAATCCCAATGACTCAGGAGGCCGAAGTGGGAGGCTTGCTGGAGGAGAGCAGTTTGAGACTAGCCTTGGCAACACAGCAAGACCCTCTCTCCTGTATAGAAATTTAAAAATTAGCTGGGCATGGTGGCATGTGCCTGGAGTCCTAGCTACTCAAGAGGATTGTTTGAACCCAGGAGTTAGAGGGTACAGTGAGTGTCACTATCTGTACCCTCTAACTCAGGAGTTAGAGGTGGAGACAGTGAACTGGCGTGTAAAATGACATACTAACAAAGACATCACTAAATCATTAAATCATTTCTATATAGATATTTGTATTTGAGTTCTATGACAGCTTTGTAAACCAAAAATCTCAAAAATATGTTGTCAATTTAAAAAAAAATTTTGGCCAGGCACAGCGGCTCATGCCTGTAATCCCAGCACTTTGGGAGGCTGAGGCGGATCATGAGATCAGGAGTTCGAGACCAGCCTGACCAATATGGTGAAATCTTGTCTCTACTAAAAGTACAAAAATTAGCTGGGCATGGTGGCACATGCCTGTAGTCCCAGCTACTAGGGAGGCTGAGGCAGAAGAATTGTTTGAACCCAGGAGGCAGAGGTTGTAGTGAGATGAAATCCTGCCACTGCACTACAGCCTGGGCAGCAAAGTGAGACTCCATCTCAAAAAAAAAACATTTTTTTTAGAGGCAGGGATCACACTATATTGCCCAAGCTGGACACAAACTCCAGAGCTCAAGCAATCCTCTTGCCTCAGCATCCAAGTAGCTGGGAGTACAGGCATGTACCACCCACCCAGCTAGAATCTTTTTTTTTTTTTTTTTTGAGATGGAGTCTCGCTCTGTCTCCCAGGCTGGAGTGCAGTGGCACGATCCTGGCTCACTGCAACCTCTGACTTCTGGGTTCAAGTTATTCTCCTACCTCAGCCTCCCGAGGAGCTGGGATTACAGGCACGCACCACCACACCCAGCTAATTTTTGTATTTTTAGTAGAGACAGGGTTTCTCCATGTTGGCCAAGCTGGTCTCAAACTCCTGACCTCAGGTGATCTGCCCGCCTCGGCCTCCCACAGCGCTGGGATTACAGGTGTGAGCTACTGCACCCGGCTGAATATCTCATCTACTATCATGAAGATACACATCTCATGATACAATGAAGGCTGTGGAGCTCCTGCAAGCTTTCCTTTTAGAAAGTAGTTAATGTAAAAGTTCCATCTTCTGTAACTTCCCAAAGATCTGAAATCATGACAGATAAGAAATCAGAAGCCCTGAGAAACACTGTACATGCTAGAAGACAGTATATTCAAAGCAATCATTAGTAGTCAGTGCAAAGATTCCTATAGCTCCACAGATGCTCTTCTAGGATCATGTACAGCAGCAAATAGGAGAGACAATCAAGAAAGCAAATACCTTAACACATTCAGTGACAACTGTCACCTCGGATTTACTACCTTTTGCAACCTGAGAGGGAAAGTAATCCATATCCGGGGTATTCCTGCCCCTACCCCCTTTTGCCACCCCTTATTCATTTAATGGATAAATTAAGAGAGTTTGAGCTCTTAGTTCAAGGGGGAACAAACAAGACTTAACCCATCAGCTCTCACTGATGTTCAAAGATAATTTATCTCACTCTCCTCCTCACCTTCAGCACCCGATATGCCTCTTGAAGCACTTGTTGTTTATCAGGCACAAGGTTAATAACACAGTTTGATCTAAAAGAGAACAGATGAAATGTTGAGCAAATCTTCACAATACTCAGAGATCTGCAAATCCTTTCAGACCCTAAAGGTGGTTCCCACCATTCTGTCAAAGCTACCCCATTCTTACTGCCTCCCTCCTCTCTTTCTAATGCCTTCAACTAAGCTTTTCCCCAAGATCAGAGACAGAGTGCTTAAAATCTCAATAAATTGTTAGCAAGTTTGAATGTGCAGAAAATAACATCAGGCATGATTCTTACTTGTTTCTGTCCTGATGTTCACCATGTAACAAGATGAAACCTCAGACCAGATGCCTACTGCACAAGGCATTTCTTTCTTTTTTTTTTCCCCCCGAGAGGATGTTTCACTCCTGTTGCCCAGGCTAGAGTACAATGGCGCAATCTCGGCTCATTGCAACCTCCGCCTCCCGGGTTCAAGTGATTCTCCTGCCTCAGCCTCCCAAATAGCTGGGATTACAGGCGTGTGCCACCACACCCAGCTAATTTTTGTATTTTTAGTAGAGACGGGGTTTCGCCATGTTGTTCAAGCTGGTCTCGAATTCCTGACCTCGTGATCCACCTGCCTCGGCCTCCCAAAATGCTGGGATTATAGGCGTGAGCCACCGCCCCCGGCCGGCACAAGGCATTTCTTATGCTTCATGTAAACAGGCTATGTTCCTCAAAGGCAGCTGTCACTTGGGCATGATTTGACAATAACAACTTGAGGGAAAAAAGGAAATAGAATCCTATAATTTACCATGAAAATATTATGAAAGATACAGGTCAGCATGTATTGTAGGAGCAAACTTAGTGGTCCTGCTGGTCTTTTGGGTTCATTGGTTTGTGGTTAAGTTTCAAGTAAGTTCCCTCTTGGTCTGGTGTGTTCTGCTGCTGGTGAGCTCCAGCAGCTCAAACCAGCTCTCTCCCGTCAGTAAGCCATGCTAAGTTTAGTTTAACACCCTAAATGAGAGTCAATTCAGCAAACAGTAATGGTGACATCTCTGTGTTCAAAAGGAAATGAGGGCTGGGCACAGTGGCTCACACCTGTAATCCCAGCACTTTGGGAGGTGGAAGCGGGTGGATCACCTGAGATCAGGAGTTTGAGACCAGCCTGGCCAACATGGTGAAACCCTGTCTCTACTAAAAGAAGATTTTAAAAATTAGCTGGGTGTGGTAGCATGTGCCTATAATCCCAGCTACTTGGGAGGCTGAGGCACGAGAATCAGTTGAACCCGGGAGGCAGAGGTTATAGTGAGCTGACAATGGGCCACTGCACTCTGGCCTGGGTGACAGAGCGAGAGTCCATCTCAAAAAAAAATAATAATTATAATAAAGAAAATGGGCTATAGTCATAACAGTAAGAATATAGACCTACACAACAATATCATGGCTCTCATTCTTGATTCCAGCCCCTCCCAACTTCTCAATGTAGCCATGAATAAAAGTCACATTAGATGCCTGGAAGCCATATTTTTCCATGTGATAGTCAAGATACTTTTCAGCCACTTCCACCTAAAGTAAGAAAAATATAGTTTTGATAATATTTTGAAAAAAATACATGACTTTTTCCTAAAAATTTCCTATCACTAACAGAATATACTTCCCCTAGATTATTTTGGATAAACATACAAGATTCCTGTGGACACGTAGGATATACTACAACCTGGGACATAAACTCCCTGCTGCCCGTGCAGTTTGGCTTGAATAAACTCCTCATTCAATAACAAAATCTTTCAGGATAGATGGCAGCAAGAAGGGAAAGATCAAAGTCCACTCTATCGTCACGATATTCATATCAGAGCAAACCTCCGACTCTTGTGTTCACCCAGAAGAGCCCCTAATTGTTCAAGCTATCAGTTTCCAAGACAGGAAGCACTAGTGGCACAAATGAGCATTGCTAACTAGAAGCTTTCTTAAATTATCCTTGAAGAACCACGAAGAAAACAACTTTATTTTTCAAAGAATGCTTTTGAGAATCTTTTTCTCCTTGTCTTCCAAATCATGCCTCACCTGGCCTTTGGTCATGTCTATTCCGGTCACGTGTCCCTTTTCACCAACCAGCTGGCTAAGTACATAGCAATCTCTGCCACTTCCACTACCCAGATCCAAAATCCAGCAGTTTTCTAGATGCTCAGGGATCACCAGACCACAGCCATAATATCTGGGAAATGGAAAACACATATTTTTTCCCTGGAGACTGTAAGACATGAAACCACTAAATCTTATACATACTTCCCTCCTCCCACCCTCCCTCCCTCCCTCCCTCCCTTCCTTCCTTCCTTCCTTCTTTCTTGCATCATTCACTCATACTTCTGATGTTTAGTCTCCACTGAACTGGACACCCATGAAGGCTGGGACTGTATCTGCTTTACCACAGTATTGTTGGGCATGTGCTAGGCACTAAGACTTCATAAGCCATCTAAAATAATGTGTTCAGGCCAGGCGCGGTGGCTCACGCCTATAATCACAGCACTTTGGGAGGTCAAGGCAGGCGGATCGCTTGAGGCAAGGAGTTGGAGACCAGCCTGGCCAACATAGTGAAACCCTGTCTCTACTAAAAATACCAAAAAATCAGCTGGGCACGGTAGCAGGTACCTGTAATCCCAGCTCCTCGGGAGGCTGAGGCAGGAGAATGGCTTGAACCCAGGAGGCAGAGGTTGCAGTGAGCAGAGATGGCGCCACTGCACTCCAGCCTAAGAGACAGAGTGAGACTCTGTCTCAAAAATAAATAAATAAAATAAAATAATGTGTTGAATAAATACATTTAATCATTAGCTGAGCTTCTAATTCAGGCCCAGGACTGCACTAGTTATTGAGGAAAAAATGTAAGGTTTCTGTCCCATAGGCGTTTTTTGTTTTGATTTATTTTGTTTTGTTTTGTTTGAGACGGAGTCTTGCCCTGTCACCCAGGCTGGAGTGCAGTGGCTCGAACTCAGCTCACTGCAAGCTCCGCCTCCCGGGTTCACGCCGTTCTCCTGCCTCAGCCTCCCCAGCAGCTGAGACTACAGGCGCGCGCCGCCACGCCCGGATAATATTTTTGTATTTTTAGTAGAGACGGGGTTTCACCATGTTAGCCAGGATGGTCTCGATCTCCTGACCTCGTGATCCTCCTGCCTTGGCCTCCCAAAGTGCTGGGACTACAGGCGTGAGCCAACGCACCAGGCCAATATTTTGTATTTTTAGTAGAGACGGGGTTTCACCATGATAGCCAGGATGGTCTCGATCTCCTGGCCTCGTGATCCTCCCGCCTCGGCCTCCCAAAGTGCTGGGATTACAGACATAAGCCACCACCCCCGGCCTTTTGTTTTGTTTTGTTTTGTTTTGACTGAGTTTTGCTCTGTTGCCCAGGCTGGAGTGCAGTGGCGCAATCTCCGCTCACTGCGACCTCCGCCTTCCACGTTCAAGTGATTCTCCTCCCTCAGCCTCCCAAGTAGCTGGGACTACAGGCGTGCCCCACTACACCCAGCTAATTTTTGTATTTTTAGTAGAGACGGGGTTTCACTATGTTGACCAGGTCGATCTTGAACTTCTGACCTCAAGTGATCTACCTGCCTTGGCCTCCCAAGTTCTGGGATGACAGACGTGAGCCACCGCTCCCCGCCGCGTAGGTGTATTTAAGAGGCGAGATAAAACATCGTGCACAGAAAACACTTCCCATGATTTACGGACAGACCAAGTGACAGAGTGCTGTGGCAGTTTGGGGAAGAGGCCGCTCAAGGATTAGAGAAGGCTCCATGCAGTAGGTGGGACAGCAGCGTGGTGCTGGATGCGCAGGGTTGGGAAGGAGAAAGAAAAGGGAAGACTTTCCAAATTGGTGACTGCCGGCTGGGCAGGCAGTGCTGATGGAGTGAGGAAGGGAAGGGTCAAAAGGGCCAAGGTTGATTAGTGGGTGCTGAACTGCGCATATCTTGAATGGCAGATCCAGTGAGTGTGACTGTATTCTGTGAGCATGGGTAGGGACTACAGAGTGTTCACACTGGAGGTTCTTTTTTTGGGGGGGGGGGGCAATTTTTTAAAAATACGCATTTATTTTAGAGATGCATCTGGCTATGTTGACCAAGCTGGAGTGCAGTGGCTATTCACATCCCGGATCGCACACTACAGCCTGTAACTTCTGGGCTCACGCGATCCTCTGCCTCAGCCTCCCAAGCACTTGGGACTACAGGCTCACTGGCGCGCCCAGATTCATCGGAGGTTCTTAGAGCAGTAAGATGATGGGTGCTGAGATTTAGGATTTTTACAATAGACAAGGCAAGCTGATGGGTTGGTGGCTACGGGTTAATTCCCTAGTGACCTGCATCATTATCTTTTGGGGAAACTGCTGTTTGGGGTCTTCCTGGGGACAGCACAGGGCACTTTACCTTAGGGCTACTTCTTCGTGTACATTTTGCAAGGCTTCCCGGATGTGCTTGGGGACCGGCCTGGCTGTGGTGACACAGCCGTTGGTCTGGAGGTCTGCCGATCTCTTCAGCACCTGCCCGTAGTAGGTCTGACCCAGCGTCCCACAGTGGAGTGAGGGGTAGAGAGGGAGAAGAGCTGTGACTGCAGCGCGAGGGCTCCGTCACCACCTCCACCTCCACTTGGCCGACCTCAGTTCCCTGGAAAGGTCGAAGCCTAGACCCTGCCCTACCCCGACTCCAGGAGTCCCGGGGGACAGGGTGCGGGCCAGGCCAGACTTCCATTAGCCTAGGCTCCACTTGGGCCATTCCAGGCCCTACAGCTCTCACCTGCACGTCCTTCTGTATCTCAGCGTCACGAGGTGCAGCCACTGTAGGGAGCGGGAAAGTTAGTTGAAAGGAAGAGGGTGCTGAGGGACGGGCATGAGGGAGGGGGCCAGTAAAGGGCAGGCAGCGGGCCGAGGGGTGCGGGGAGGACAAAGGTCTCGAGACACAGCTCGGGGGAGGCGCTCGCGTTCCCGCTTTGCGGGGGCCCAGGGAAGGGGCTGGGGGCTGGGGCGGGGCGCCCAGGGCGCGAACTCACTGTCTCCTCGGCCTGCGACTCGGGACGGCGGGCTCCCGCAGCCGGCTCCTGTGCCGAGGCCCCGCCCAGGCTGGCAGGCTTGCTCCGCCCGCCCATCCCGCTCCAGCCCCTCGCTCCGGCGCCCACCGCCTGACCCGCTGTTCCACTGTCATCCGCGCTGCTCTACAGGCTTTCCAACCAGGAGGTCGGTATCAGCATCCCCCTTGTTCGCTCCACCGCGATTTTCACGGATAAATCTCGTACTCTGCTTTAAATGAACACTCACCTATATAATGATCTTCCCCCCTCCCCCTTTTTGGGAATAGAATCATCTTTTCTCGATCTGTTTTTTAAAGTCAAGTTTGTTGAGATATAATTCACATTCCGTGAAATCCATCTTTCTTCACTGTGCAGTTCTGTGAACTCTGGCAAACGTATATACATCACCAAAACTGAGACCAAAATAGCTCTGGCCCACAAGTTTCTTCGTGCCTCTTTGTAGTAAATTCCCTCTTCCCACCCCTAGCTCCTGTGCAACCACAGATGTTTTCCCTCCCTATAGTTCTGCCTTTTCTAGAATGTCACACAGATGGAACCATTAACAGTATGTAGCTGTTCCCAGTCTATTTTGGGTTGTATTTAGGAAAGCAACTTTGCTAAATTTATTTTCACCTATAGTAATTTTTGGTCAAGTCACATGTATTTTCTAGGTATTGTCACTTCATCTTGCAGAAAGTTTTTTTTTAATTTTTAAATTTTTTTGAGACGGTCTCTGTTACCCAGGCCCAACCTCCTGGCTCAAGCGATCCTCCTGCCTCAGCCTCCCAAGTACCTTGGATTACAGGCGTGCACCACCACACCTGGTTAATTTTTGTATTTTTTTATAGAGACGGGATTTCACCATGTTGTCCAGGCTGGTCTCCAACTCCTGGGTTCAAGCAATCCGCCCGCCTCAGCCTCCCAAAGTGTTTGGATTACAGGCATGAGCCACAGTGCCAGGCCCAAAAGTATTTTTTGTTTTTTTAAATATGGAACACTTCACGAATTTGTATGTCATCCTTGCACAGGGGCCATGCAAATCTTCTCTATCGTTCCAACTGTAATATATGTGCTGCTGAAGTGAGCACCTGAAAGTATTTTTTAATTATTTATTTTTACTTCCACAATTATATGTGTATATCTTGTTTCCTTTTGTGATTGTAACAAGCATTTCTCTTTTTATAATTTAAATTAAAAAAAAAATTTTAGAGTCAGGGTCTCAACTCTGTGGCCCAAGCTTAGCGTCACTGCGCAATCATCTCTGGATCCTTCAACTCTGGCCTCAGGCCATCCTCCCTCCTCAGCCTCCCCAGTAGCTGGGACTACAGGTGCAAGCCACCATGCCCAGCTTGTAACGATCATTTCTATTCATTAGGACAGTAAGGAAACAGGGAGATCCAAGTGAAAGGATATCTAAATGGATGAAGTAGACTCCTTCATTCATTTTTCAATCTCAATTGCCAATAATACAAAAATCTGGTTGATATCCAGCTAGTAAATTTTCATCTTCTCTGATGTCAATTAGTTGTTACAAATTAATAGAAAGGTGGTGTCTTTTATATTTTTAACAAATTAACCCCATGGAAATAATCCTTGTTGGAATATTTCTACAGCTTGGAATATTTCCAACTAGTATATGTATAAAACTTAGTGTTTTTATAAGTATCACTTAGTTTTTGGGCAATCATAGAATGGTGAAAACACTCCTAAATATTAGTTTTCAAAATATTCTCTTCATAAAATGAGCTCCTTTAGAAAAGCAGTTACCTTCTCATAGTTAAAATGATATCTTTATCTTAAAAGGGCAGATTAGTGAGAGGTCAAGGAAAGGGCTGTATCATTTTTCTCTTGTGCTTGTTATCTTTAATTTATGGTTTACTTACAAGAATCATTTGACAATCCTTTTTTTTTTTTTTTTTTTTTTTTGAGACAGAGTTTCGCTCTTGTTGGCCAAGCTGGAGCGCAATGGCGCAATCTCGGCTCACTGCAACCTCTGCCTCCCCGGTTCAAGCGATTCTCCTGCCTCAGCCTCCCAAGTAGCTGGAATTACAGGCATGCACTACCATGCCTGGCTAATTTGTATTTTTAGTAGAGACAGGGTTTCACCATGTTGGCCAGGCTGGTCTCGAACTCCTGATCTCAAGTGATCCGCCTGCCTCTGCCTCCTAAAAGTGCTGGGATTCCAGGCGTGAGCCACCACACCTGGCCAACAATCCTTAAATCTACCTATTCACACACAGATAAACTGCAATAAAACAAACCACCGTCAACTTAAATTGAGTTATTCTCACTTTTCCTCCATGGTGTCTGGTGTGGGGGCTAATTTTGGACCAGACTGTGACCATCAATCATTCTGATTGGTCAGTGCCTCACCACAGGTTTTGTGGGGTTGTTTTTTTGTTTTACTATCACCCCTGCTAAATGACAGGAATGCTATATATCTGTATACTGCGTAGAAGAAATTAGGACTCTCACATCAAGTCATATTTTAAATATTGGCAAAAGCTTTTTTATTTTTTCGAGACAGAGTCTCGCTCTGTCACCCAGGCTGGAGTGCAGTGGCAGGATCTCAGCTCACTGCAAGCTCCGCCTCCTGGGTTCATGCCATTCTACTGCCTCACCTCCCGAATAGCTGGGACTACAGGCGCCTGCCACCACGCCCAGCTAATTTTTTGTATTTTTAGTAGAGACGGGGTTTCACTGTGTTAGCCAGGACGGTCTCAATCTCCAGACCTCGTGATCTGCCCGCCTCGGCCTCCCAAAGTGCTGGGATTACAGGCGTGAGCCACCACGCCCAGCCTCACAAAAGCTAATTTTTTTAAGATAAAAAACTAACATACATAGAAATTTTCTTCCCTACCCTTTAACGGAGGCCTGTGCACACCATCACACATTCTATCTTGGAAGCTACTGGAGTGACAATTCCAGGATTATCCAGAAAGGCAGATTTTGGTTCATTACACAGAACCATCTTTCAAGAAGTGGAGATTTCCAAAAGGATCAGCACTCCTAAGTAAAGGATTCCCCAAATATGAGAAGCAGAAGCAGATGAATGACTGGATGATGGCTCACCTGAGATGCAGAAGCAGGGGCAAATGGATTGGATTCAGCTACTTCCAAGATCCTTTCCTTTTCTAAGAGCTCTTTAGTATTATGTTGAAGACTAGTAATGAAGGTGGCACCCTTGTTTCTATGCATAAGGAAACTAACAGGTAATAGAGCCAGACTAGTAGTCAAAAGACCTACCATCAAGCTCAGTGACCTTGGGTAAGTCATTTCATCTTCCTGGCTGTGTTTTTTTCATCTGTAAAACATGGGGCCAGAATTTAATAACTTTTAAGGCCCCATACAGCTCTAATATTCTGGGGTTATATGACTCTTCTTCATCAAATATTATGTTGGGTTTTAAAACATACCCTTTTAAAAAATTCTTTTAGTTTTTTTGAAATAGAAAGTGTATTTTAAATGCCTTTTTGGTATATATTATAGTGATAAAAGATTTTATTATTTCTTATTAATGTAATGTGTTTTGTAACTATTACATCAACTTTGAAATTCTGGAGTTACATGAACAATTATTCAAAATATTTCTCTATTCAGTTTTCTAAGATTTTATTCGGATTTTTGCATCTATACTCATAAAAAAATCACCTACATTATCTTACATCCTCTTGCATCATCTTTCTTACATAATTTTATTTTTAAAATGAAAATCCCGTTTACTTCATTAAATGAATTAGTGTCTTATCATTTTCTATATTTTGGGAGTATAGGGGTTTTTCGTTTTGTTTTGTTTTGTTTTTTGAGATGGAGTCTTGCTCTGCCACCCAGGCTGGAGTGCAGTGGCTCGATCTCGGCTCACTGCAACCTCTGCCTCCTGGGTTCAAGCAATTCTCCTGTCTCAGCCTCCTGAGTAGCTGGGATTACAGGCATGTGCCACCATGCCTGGTTAATTTTTGTATTTTTTAAGTAGAGACGGGGTTTCACCATGTTGGCCAGGCTGGTCTCGAACTCCTGACCCTGTGATCCGCCTGCCTCGGCCTCCCAAAGTGGTGGGATTACAGGCGTGAGCCACCACGCCCGGCCAGGAGTATATGTTCTTTGACAGTTTGGAAAAGTCTCATGAAAGCTTTCACAAGCAAATGCCATTTTAATTGGTTATTCTTAGTTTGTGGGTTATTTCTCATAACCAATCTGGAATATTCTCTGTTAAAAGTGTCAGTTTCATAATTTTTTATCTTTATAAGGAGCTGGGCATATATTAATCACATTTTTTGCAGCAAACTGATAACTCTTTTCAAATCTCATTGATTTTATATATTGCCTATTCAATTACAAATTTACTAATTTGTACTTTTCTGGCTGAGCTGACAATTTACCCATTTAATCTATAAGAACTACTTAATACTTTTTATTTTTTCTAATTTGTTATTTTTTTCTAATTTGTTTAGTTTTATTATTTCCATTTCCATTCTTTCTAAATTCTAACTATATACCCCTTAAAAAAAAAATATTTCCACTCTATCCCTAATACAGGGATTTAAAGCATGCTTATTTTCTTATAGTACTGCTTTGGTATTATCACACAAATTTTCTTTTATGGCATTTGAACATTTGTTATTTTAAAAATATTATCTTCCGGCACAACCTCTACAACTTAGACGTTATTTAGTGAAGTATTTTTTCCATGTTTTTGATCACCATTTAATTCTATGTATGTTGTTTATTTCCATAAAAAAACAAACCATCAAATAATGTATACATTTCCACCTGTTCTCACATTTCTGGCTACTTTTGTTTCATGTATTTTGTTACGATGTTCTCTAGTGACTAAATTCAGTACAAATACGTTTTCATTATTTAATATAAATTTTATCTTATATTTACTATTAAAATTTTGATTGTGAAAGGTATTAATATTTTATCACATACAATGTAAGCAATCACTGCTTCTTTAACATTTGTTCCAGCATGAAGAAAACTTAGACCATCCTTTCATTTAAATTTTTTTCTAACTTAAGTATTTCTTTGCTTCTTGTAATGACTGCACTTAGCTTTGTTTTCTAAATTAGTGGTCTTTTCAAAGGTACATTGAGTCCATCTGTATTTAATAATACTGCAATTATTAATACATGTTTATAGAATTAGTACATAAATTAATGCTTTTTCAGATCCTTCACATCTAGCTTTTTTACCTTAAGTTAATATCCATATGTATGAGAAATAAACATAATCTGATAACGCTTAGTTAACTTGATGATTGGACAATAACAATATGAACTATATTGGATTCACTGTTACTTCCTCTTTATTCCTGCAGTGAAAACAATATTTTCTCATGTCAGATTTCTCTCAATCTCTTAGTCAATGAAGACCTGAACTACAACAATATAGAGTCACATTTTAAATTCAAACAAAGATATTTAGGTTTGACAACAGACTCATGGTAATGTCATTTAAAAAGATGGATCCAATGAACACAGACAAACATCAAAGTTTTCACCATGGCACAAACCTCTGCCACAATCACTCATAATAATTCAACTGCCTTCATATTTGGCAGTAACGTCATGCAAGTGAATTTGCTGATGATTAGCAAAATTACAAAATGAAAGTCAAGGTCACTTAATCAAGAATTACAGCAACAAAGAAATTCTAGGAATGCAGGTCAAGGCAAGAGGCTGCAGCTGGCCTGATAATGATACCACTTGCCTAATGTTCATTTAGGAATTTGCTATCACAAATAAAACACGTATCTCCTCTGAGTTACTAGAACAGAAAAGGAAACAATCAGGTATTACTTATCACCATTATATGACCATGAAATTAAAATATTTCCTTAATGATTAAGAGAAAAAAATCATTCTCATGTGTTCATAATAGAAGCTCTATTTCTGAATTTAAAACACTACTCAGTATTTGCTTAAGTACTGAAATTTAGACAATATAGCTTTTGACATATTAAAAGTTCTATAGGAAAAACTAAGACCTCTTAATTTTGCTTTAATATCAAACTAAACAGAGCAGATGAAAAAATTCAATAAGAGCATGGGTTAATCCGATTCAAGAAGTGCTTCCAAAATTCAACCACCTCGCTTCTTCTTAGGAGAAACTGTACATCAACACAGAACTTTTCTTTTTTTTTTCTTTTTTTTTTTTTGGAGATGGAATCTCACTCTGTCGCCCAGGCTGGAGTGCAGTGGCGCCATCTTGGCTCACTGCAACCTCCACCTCCCGGGTTCAAGCGATTCTCCTGCCTCAGCTTCCCGAGTAGCTGGGATTACAGGCGCCCGCCACCACGCCCAGCTAATTCTTTGTATTTTTAGTAGAGACGGGGTTTCACCATCTTGGCCAGGCGGTCTCGAACTCCTGACCTCGTGATCCACCCGCCTCGGCCTCCCAAAGTGCTGAGAGTACAGGCGTGAGCTACCGCGCCCGGCCCTAACACAGAACTTTTCTAACTTAACTTTGGGAGAAGAAAATAGAAAACCAAACCCAGAGGACAGCTGTGTAAGGTATTTACTCCTCGGCATTAGGCAAAGGAGTCCTACAGCACTCTTACATGTCATTCTATTTCAACAGATGATTCAACTGGTCCTGTAGATCCGATGACTGTTCAACACTAGAAATTAGAATAGAGACAGGGTTTATCTGAAATGAGCAATAATAAAGACATCTTTGTACAACTATTTACAAATTTTTTTTTCCCATTACAGACAGGGTCTCACTATGCTGCACAAGGCAATCTCAAACTCTGGGCTCAAGCAATCCTCCAGCCTCAGCCTTCCAAAGTCCTGCAATTACAGGCATGAGCCAGCCACTACACCTGTCCTGTACAAGCTATCTGTACTTTAATGCATAAATACTGTTGCATGTAAATCAAAATTTATATTGGTCCAGTTGTGTCCCAGAAGTGTTTAAACTCTGAAGAAAGGTTTGCAAAGCCAATTAGCAATGTAAACAATGTTGCAAGGGACAAATTTAATCCATTTTAGAAAACAAGGCTGTTTAATGGTTTTTGCACATTTACTCTGCTTAATGAATATTACCAATGTAAAAGGTTTTCTACTCCTTAAGATTGGTCTCTATACCCCATAACTTTTAGAAAGTTTTACTATTAATAGCAGTGAGTTGAGTTACTGCACACCTTTGAAATATGCTGTATCTTTAAATCCCAAGTGAGTATCCTAGAGCATATTTCAATTTGAGGGCAGGTGTCAACCAGGGTTTTGTATTGATTCTGGACCCAGCAGTATAAATCCCCCCAGCCTGCTTCAGTTGGTTCCCTACTCCTCTACCTTTGGGGTTACTTACTTCTTCTGAATAGCTTCTTGCCTAAATCAGAAAAGGAAAGAGGAAAATACACGTAAGTGAACTAGTAGAAGTTTCATTTATGACCAGATAATACATATAGGCAGAAGAAATTTCAGCTTATGTCACATTCTGTATTTCTGTCCATCCTACCCTAAGATTGTGCTATTGAACAGGGATTCCTGTCTGAGTGCAGAGCTGCTGAAAAGATGGAATCTAAACCCAAACAGATAGTAACACTCTCCCAGAGTGAGAAATGTGGTTCAACAAACTACATGCATGGCTTAAAATTAGTCTGTGTATATGGAATCAAATGGTCCCATACCTAATACCTAATATGTAGATACCCAAAGAATGACTAATGATTATGACAAACATTAGCTATTTAAATATCGAAGAGTGAAATTCCTAACCATATATATATAGTTTGTTTGCTTTTGTTTTTGTTTTTTTTGAGACACAGTCTCACTCTGTCGCCAGGATGGAGTGGAGTGGTGCCCGATCTCAGCTCACTGCCATTTCCGTCTCCCGGGCTCAAGCAGTTCTCCTGCCTCAGCCTCCCGAGTAGCTGGGATTACAGGTGTGTGCCACCACACCCGCCTAATTTTTGTATTTTTAGTAGAGACGGGGTTTTGCCGTGTTGGCCAGGCTAATCTAGAACTCCTGACCTCAGGTGATCCACCTGCCTCAGCCTCCCAAAGTGCTGGAATTACAGGCATGAGCCACTGTGCCCAGCCTCTTTTTTTTTTTTTTTTTTTCTGGAGACAGAGTTTCACTTTTGTCACCCTGGCTAGAGTGCAGAGGTGCAATCTCCACTCACTGCAAACTCCACCTCCCAGGTTCAAGCAATTCTCACGCTTCAGCCTCCTGAGTAGCTGGGATTACAGGCACCCACCACCACACCCGGCTACTTTTTTGTATCTTTAGTAGAGACGGGGTTTCACCATGTTGGCCAGGCTGGTCTTGAACTCCTGATCTCAGGTGATCCGCCCTCCTCGGCCTCCCAAAGTGCTGGGATTACAGGTGTGAGCCACCACGCCCAGCCCCAACCATAGATTTCTAAGAGGTACATAAGTATAATATCAAGTACATAAAATATAAAACAACATGAAATAAGATGAAGAGCAAATTATAATGGAGAAAGGGGGGGTCTTATATTTCAAAATTCCCTACATGATTTATATGTAGCAGGTGCCACAGTTACCTATGTACCATGTAGGATACAGGTATGTTATACTTGATTCCCTAGTAGAGGACCCAACTTAACTTCCCAGAAGAGACCTTGGGCACAGTCAGTCATCAAATACTGATGAACAGCCTCACAGGTGCCAAGTACAGTGCTAGCATGGTCCTGGCACGGGCCCTGCCTTTACAGGGTTTATAGTCTCTCTCTGAGGAGCCCTCAATTTAACATGGGGAGGTTCATAAAGGGTGGACTCTGCTCCTGATTCTCATCCTTTACCCCCACTTCTTCTGTAGTCTCAGGCATCTTTGCCATCGAGAAAAGTCATCCTTGGCCACCCCCACCTTTACTCCCACTCTGGCCTCCACAGGAAAGTGGTGAAGCACAAAGTCCATGAAAGCAGACCAGGGATAATGATTCTGCAGCAAACAGTTGCTGGAGGGGGCATACTCACTGGTATTGAAGATGTGTTGTTATTATTGCCATCTTCCTTAAACTCTGCATAAAAAAGAGAGAGAGAAATAGAACATTTCCACTTTCCTGTGGCCACACAAACCATATACATAAACCCAAATCATTAAAAAAAAAAAGTTGTTTCTTACATCTTCTGAGTGCAAGATGGCATCTTCCTGGAGTACCATGTTTCGAGCTGCCTGACCTAGCAGCTGGAAGACAAAAATAAAATGGTAATAATCAAAATTCCCAAACTTCCTGTAATCTTCTCTTTGCAGCTGTTACACTACTACCCTCTCTCCTCTCCCACTCCTCCACCCTATACAACCACAAACACTCAAAATGTAATGAAGGATAATTTTCTATTTGTTCATGTTGAAAATTCATTTCATTGGCACTATGGCAGTTCTGGCATGGACCCGACATCTGTTTCAAAGGCCACTGCCTGACAAATCAAGTGCTTCCTAACTGCTGGGCTGTTGGCACAGTGTATTCATTAAGTGCTAAGAGAAGTCTGCAAAAAAACTTTGGCTCCACAAGTCCAGTGAGAGAACATGACTCTTAATTCTTTAAAGGCAGATTTGAGATTTGGGGTTGTTTGAAAGTAGTAAAGATGCAAGAGTTAGAATGGGGCTGAAAAGGACAGAGGAATACAGCTATTTAGAAATGAAATAAGAGAAGGCCAGGTGCGGTGGCTCATGCCCGTAATCTCAGCACTTCGGGAGGCCAAGGTGGGTGGATCACTTGAGGTCAGGAGTTTAAGACCAGCCTGGGCAACATGGTGAAACCCCACTCTACCGAAAAATACAAGTTAGCTGGGCATGGTGGCTGCGCTTGTAATCCCAGCTACTCGGGAGGCTGAGGTGGGAGAATTGCTTGAACCCAGGAGGCGAAAGTTGCAGTGAGCCAAGATCGCACCACTGTACTCCAGCCTGGGCGACAAAGCAAGACCCTGTCTCAAAAAAAAAAAAGAAAAGAAAAATGGAATAAGAGAAACAGTGGGGGGTGTGGGGAAGCCATGAGGAGAAGCTCAGGGCTTAAAATGGGGAACCACCCCATAAAAGATGACCAGACAGGGCTGGGAAAAAGAAAAGAAAGGAGATGGCCAGGTGCGGTGGCTCACGCCTGTAATCCCAGCACTTTCGGAGGCCGAGGCAGGCAATCACCTGAGATCAGGAGTTCAAGACCAGCCTGGCCAACATGGCAAAACCCCTTTACCAAAATTACAAAAATTAGCCAGGCATGGTGGCACGTGCCTGTAATCCCAGTTATTCAGGAGGCTGAGGCAGGAGAATCTCTTGAACTTGGGAGGCAGAGGTTGCAGTGAGCCGAGATCGCACCATTGCACTCCAGCCTGGCAACAGAGTGAGACCCTGTCTCAAAAAAAAAAAAAAGAAAAGAAAAGAAAGGAGAAATGTGCAGGCAGAATTTAATGAGGTTACTGAGTTTAATGGGTCCTGAGTCCAAAAGAGAAAAGCAGAGCTTGGATTTGGCTGGATGGTCTACAGTCAAGGAGAGCTGACCGCATTAGCACTGAGAGGCAAGCAGAGACCAACAGAGATTTCTGGCCTAATACTGCACCCTGCTCCTGGCATACCTAAATCCAGCCAAGTAAAAGGAGCTACTGTTATGTGTATCCTACCGGCCCTTCCCTGTTCTCTTGGGTCAGGGAGACTCTAGTGAAAAGGGTAGCGTGACTTCAAAGTAACTAGGATTGCCAGATTTCTTCCCCAACCCAGGGCAACTTTATTTAAAGTTTTAAAGTTAGTAACCCTTTCTGGATGTCTAAAGTCAAAACAATAAAATAGGATTTTCCATCTCTGTCCCTTTCTTTCCCTGTTCTCTCCCCCACATGCAAAACTATTTTTTTATTTTTTAATTTTCATTTTTTTGAAACAGGGTATCACTCTGTCACCCAGGCTGGAGTGCAGTGATGCAATCTTGGCTCACTGCAACCTCCGCATCCCAGATTCAAGAGATTCTCCTGCAGCAGCCTCCTGAGTAGCTGGGATTATAGGTACATGCCACCACGCTCACCTAATTTTTATATTTTTAGTAGAGACGAGGTTTCACCGTGTTGGCCAGGCTGGTCTCAAACTCCCATCCTCAGGTGATCCACCCGCCTCAGCCTCCCAAAGTACTGGGATTACAGGCATGAGCCCCTACACCCAGCCCCATGCATAACTATTTTTATTAGCTTTGTGGTTTTCTTTCCATTGTTCCTTTTTAAACAATGGACACATGTATTTATTTTCCTCCATACCACCTTCCTACTTAAAATGTAACATACTATGTGTACTTGTTTACACCTTGCTCTCTCTCTCTCTCTCTCTCGCTCTCTCTCTCTCTCTCTATATATATATATATTTTTTTTTTTTGAGACATGGTCTCACTCTGTCACCCAGGCTGGAGCGCAGTGGCACCATCACTGTTCACTGAAGCCTCAACCTCCCGGACTCAGGTGATCCTTCCACCTTAGCCTCCAGAGTAGCTGGGACTACAAGTGCATGCCACCATGCGCAGATAGTTTTTTGTATTTTTTTGTAGAGATGGGGTTTTGCCATGTTGCCCAAGCTGGTTTCAAACTCCTGGGCTCAAGTGATTTGCCTGCCTCAGCCTCCCAAAGTGCTGGGATTATAAGCATGAGCCACCGTGCCCAGCCTACACCTTGCTGTTTTCACTTTGCAATAGATCCCTGAGGGTTATCTGCAGCAATACATATTGAATCTCCTATTCAATTGCTATCTCCTAATGAATCCATTGCTCTTTTACAACTGCAGAGTACCACACTCTACAGGTGACCATAACATTATTCAGTCAGTTCTCTGCTGACGGATTTGGAGGCTGTTCCCAGTCTTTTGCCACGGTAAGTAGTGGTACAAAAAATTCTCAAATCTTGGATCTTATCTCATAGCTTTTACTGTTACAAATATCTCCTATCTTTGCATCTTTTTGCCAGCATATGTTTGGGATGGACTCACAGGACTGTGATTTGTGACTGTGGGGTTTTAATTTTGCTACATATTGCCAAATTCCTCTCCTTTAGGGCTGTACCACTTTGCATTCCCACCAACAATTATGAGAGTACCTGTTCCTCCTGTGGCTACTTTTAAGGGAAAACTTCAAACTCCTATAGATGGGAGATGGTGACTTACAAACCGATGGCAGAAAAAAAAGGGTTCTAACAATCTACTTCATTCACTTACTCATTTAATAAACATTTGTTGAGTGTTTAACATATGCCCTTACTCTGGTTAAGAGTGATAACGGGGCTCAGAATCTGGAGGGGTTACAAAGGGAACATAGGCACTTAAATCACCTTATGGTAAGTGCTGATGGGGAAGCATTGGCTGCTCCGGGAGCATGTAGTGGGGCAGGAGTGTCTAACTGATTACAGGGGTAGGTGTTCAGGAAAGGTCCCTAAAAGAAGTGACTTCTAATCTGAGACTTAAAAGTTAGAGTTTAGAATTCATCTTTGTGTGTAATTCTAGAGAAAAATGGCATGATCCATTTTTCTGTTTTAGAAATGTGGTAAGCAGGTGGACTAGAGTGGGGAATGAGGCAGAGAGATTGGTTAGGATGACATAGCAGTACTCTAAGCAAGGAATGAGGATGGCCTGAAACACAGAAGTAGCCGAGAAGAAAAGAAACAAAGGATTTGTGAGACATTTAGAAAACAGACTCGATGGGAGTTGTGGTTGCCTTGAAGGCAGGGGCTGTTGTAATGTAAAGCCAAGGCTTTTCCTTGATATATTCATTGGCATTCTGCATCACTTTCCTACATAAACAGACCAGACACATAACATACCATCTGAGATTTCTAGTTTTGCTTTCTTTAAAATGGAAGAACATCTTGAATACACCTGTAAAACAATCTTCACTACAGAATCTTTTTAGATTTCTATAAATTTTTCTCCTAGGCTTTTACCATTAACTTGTTCATAATTAACTCAATAACAATTTGTCTTAGCTACTCATCTTCAACAAGTGTTTCTGATTTTCAACTTAGTTTTCATAGCAATAGCAACCCTCTTTTTTGGTACTCATATTTCATTTTTCGTATTATTTCATTAAATTACGTAGTTGCAACTGTAAGCATAAGTGCCATACACACATTTAAAAAATTGTTTTCATTCTTTTTTTTTTTCCTTTTTTTACAGAGACAAGATATCACTATGTGGCCCAGGCTGGTCTCAAACCCCTGGGCTTAAGCAATCCTGCCTCGGCCTCCCAGAGTGTTAGGATTACAGGCATGAGCCACTGCGCCCAGCCCACAGACACATGATGTTTAGAAAAAAACACAACGGACCCTCACTAAGCACACAACTCAAATGGAGGAGGAGAAGCGCAGGCATGCAAGAGACAAGCCTATGAGTCATAACCACTCATTATGCTGTGGGCAAATGTCAGTGTGTTTCTCCTCACAGGCTCTCTCCCCAGAGACCCCTTCCCTGATCATCTGTTTAAGATTAACCCTTTCGACCGGGTGTGGTGGCTCATGCCTGTAATCCCAGCACTTTGGGGGGCCAAAGCGGGAAGGATCACTTGAGGTCAGGAGTTTGAGACCAGCCTGGCCAACATGGTGAAACCCCATCTCTACTAAAAACACAAAAATTAGCTGGGTGTGGTGGCAGGCGCCTATAATCCCAGCTACTCAGGAGGCTGAGGCAGGAGAATCGCTTGAACCCAGGAGGCGGAGGTTGCAGTGAGCCCGAGATCGGGCCACTGCACTTTAGCCTGGGTGACAGAGCTAGTGGGACTCCTCCTCTGTCTCAAAACAAACAAACAAACAAACAAACAAACAAAGATTAACCCTTTCATCACTCTCTATTCCCAGATTAATTTTGCTTCACAGGATTTACCACCACCTGATTTTTTTCTGTTTCACTTGTTTATCGTCTGTCTCTTCACTAAAATGTAAACTTCCCAAGTAGAAGGATTTAGTTTTGTTTATTCTGTGTACCTAGAGCAGTTCCTGGCACATAGCAGACACCCAATAAGTATTTGTTAAATGAATACTGTGGAATGAGTGTTTTACACATGAAATTCTCAGTTAATCAAACAAAATAGCTATGTGGAGACTGCTCAAGAAGCAATGCTGCCAGGAGCGGTGGCTCACACCTGTAATCCCAGCACTTTGGAAGGCTGATGCAGGCAGATCATGAGGTCAAGAGTTCGAGACCAGCCTGGCCAACATGGTGAAACCCCATCTCTACTAAGAATACAAAAATAGCCAGGTGTGGTGGTGCATGCCTGTAATCCCAGCTACTCAGGAGGCTGAGGCGGGAGAATCACTTGAACCCAGGAGGCGGAAGTTGCAGTGAGCCAAGATCACACCACTACACTCCAGCCTGGCGACAGAGCTAGACTCTGTCTCAAAAAAAAAAAAAAAGGAAAAGTACTTCCTTCAATTAGTCATTCTAAAGACTTCATGAATTAAACTCCATAAAAGACAACAGTGTCTAGCACATATAAAATGCTAAATAAATGTACGTTTATTATGATGAATATGTTGAATATTTACAGGTGGTTAACTATAAACACCTCTAGTTGAAAATATATATAATATATATTACATATATTATATATAATATATACATATATTATATATAATATATACGTATATATATTATATAATACGTAATATATAATACTTATATATATAATTCGCCTCCCAGGTTCAAGCAATTCTCCTGCCTCAGCCTCCCAAGTAACTGGGATTACAGGCATGTGCCACCACGCTCGGCTATATATTTTTTTAATTATTATTATTTTTTAGTAGAGACGGGGGTTTCTCCATGATTGTCAGGCTAGTTTCGAACTCCCGACCTCAGGTGATCCGCCCGCCTCGGCCTCCCAAAAAGCTGTTTTAAAGCACAGGTTCCCATGGCATCGCTTCTTCCCCCAACCCTCACACACTGTCCCTAACCAAAGAGACTGCACACCCCAGAATGCAACACGCGCCTCCGCGAAGAAGACCTACTCATAGCAAGTACTTCACAGCCTACAATTCCCAAGATGCAACGCGACCTCCTTCCCACAGCAACGAAAGACTGCGACTCCCCGGACTATCAGGCCGGGAGAGTCCACTTCCAGCTCACCTCGGAGCTCCGGGAGCCTTTCAGCACCTGCTTGGTGAGCGCGATTACGTCAGTACCACAGGTGGTCACCTTCTCCGTGAGAAGCCCCTTCACGGACTGACCGAACCGCGCTTGAGACTCTGGCGTTCCAGTCGCCATCATTTCAGTTAGCGAACGGTTGCGCACTGACGATGGTGAGTCGCCGGGGCCAAAAGACAAGCAAAGCGGAAGGAAAAGAGGCGTCTCTTCCTCCATGGGAAAAGGAAGGGACGCATGCGCCTGATGGAGGTTGACCTTTGCTCACTAAACTCATGAACTATTCATTGATATCCTGAGGAAAACAGGGTCCAGGCAAACATCTCTGGAGGGGATAGAGGACAGTTTCATTGACTCTATGGTTCAGAATCGGAAAGCCTGCGGCAGGGCATGGCGGCTCACGCCTGAAATCCCAGCCCTTTGGGAGACCCAGGCAGGAGGATCACCTGAGCCTGAGAGTTCCAGACCACCCTGGGCAACATAGCGAAACTCCATCTCTTTAAAAATAAAATAAAATTAAAATTAATACAAATAATTAAAAAGAATCAGAAGGCCCGGATTACAGTCCCAATGCTACCATTTAGCAGTGTGTGGCTGCAAATTACTCAGCTTCTGTCTTATATTCCTCATCTGTTAAACAGAAGTAATAACGTTTCCAAGGGGTTATGAGGATATCATTGCATTCATATATATATACACATATATATACACATATATATACACATATATACACATATATACATATATATACACATATATATACACATATATATATACATATATTTTTTTTTTTCCCCAGAGTCTTGCTCTGTCGCCTAGGCCTTTTTTTGATTAATTGAGACAAGGGGCCAGGCGTGGTGGCTCACGCCTGTAATCCCAACACTTTGAAAGGCCAAGGTGGATCACTTGAGGTCAGGAGTTCAAGGCCAACCTATCCATATGGTGACACACCTGTAGTCCCAGCACTTTGGGAGGCTGAGGCAGAAGGGTCACTCGAGGCCAGGAGTTCAGTATCAGCAGCCTGGGCAACATAGTGATAACTTGTCTCATTTAATTTAATTTAATTTAATTTTTTATTTTTTTTGAGATGGAGTCTCGCTTTGTTGCCCAGGCTGGAGTGCAGTGGCTCGATCTCAGCTCACTGCAACATCCGCCTCCTGAGTTCAAGTGATTCTCCTGCCTCAGCCTCCCAAGTAGCTGGGATTACAGGTGCTTGCCACCAGGCCCGGCTAATTTTTGTTTTTTTAGTAGAGATAGGGTTTCACCATGTTGGCCAGGCTGGTCTCAAATTCCTGACATCTAATGATCCACCAGCCTTGGCCTTCCAAAATGGTGGGATTACAGGCGTGAGCCACTGCACCTGGCCTCATTCCATTCAATTTTAACAAACATTTCATGAACTAAATACCAGACACTGTACTAGGCTGGGGATAGAGAAAGAAATGAAATACAGTTCTTGTCTCTGTGGAACTCCCAGGCTGATGAGGCAGATAGGCCTGTAAACAAATGAAAAAGGAAAAACAATCTAATAGAAAAATTGGCAAAGGCACAAGTAGGCAATTCA
The DNA here is from genome assembly GCF_028858775.2 of Pan troglodytes. Classification (NCBI taxonomy): domain Eukaryota; kingdom Metazoa; phylum Chordata; class Mammalia; order Primates; family Hominidae; genus Pan; species Pan troglodytes. The sequence goes on along the minus strand of NC_072406.2, from coordinate 114,954,405 downwards.
AAAAAAAAAAATCAACTGGCTGATAAATGTGAAAAATGCTCAACATCACTAGTAATTTTTATTGATAACCTCTTTATTGTATTAATACCAAACTGATGGTAACCACCTTGTAAGTGAATTAATATGTAAAATATTTCAAGTAGGCCAGGTGCCGTGGCTCACGCCTGTAATCCCAGCACTTTGGGAAGTTGAGGCGGGAGGATCACCTGAGGTCAGGAGTTCGAGACCAGCCTGCCCAACATGGTGGAACCCTGTCTCTACTAAAAATACAAAAATTAGCCGGGCGTGGTGGTGGGCACCTGTAGTCCCAGCTACTCTGGAGGCTGAGGCAGGAGAATTTCTTGAACCCGGGAGGCAGAGGTTGCAGTGAGCCGAGATCATGCCACTGTATTCCAGCCTAGGCGACAGAGTGAGACTCCGTCTCAAAAAAAAAATAAAATATTTCAAGTAGCTCCATTTCTTATTTAGTTAATTAATAAAAGATGTGAGAATGTTATTATATTGAAAATTTTGTTCAAAATTACCTGTATTCAATATCAACATTACTTCCTCTTCCAAGTGTCTAGATTCATATGTCTCCGTTGAATCTCATTTACTGTTTACTTTTTGTCCTTAATAAACTTTATTGAGTTTATGTGCATGAATTTATGTTATAATTTATGTACAATAACGACATTATTTTTTGAGATGGAGTCTTGCTTTGTCACCCAGGCTGGAGTGCAGTGGCACGCTCTTGGCTCACTGCAACCTTTGCCTCCCTGGTTCAAGCAATTCTCCTGCCTCAGCCTCCCGAGTAGCTGGGATTACAGGTGCCCACTATCACGCCCGGCTAATTTTTGTATTTTTAGTAGAGACGGGTTTCACCATGTTGGCTAGGCTGGTCTTGAACTCCTGACCTCAGGTGATCCACCTGCCTTGGCCTCCCAAAGTGCTGGGATTACAGGCATTGAGCCACCACGCCCGGCCTGCACAATAACCACATTCTTTAAAGTGTACGATTTGATGAGTGCGACAGATGTATACATCTGTGAACCACCACCACTATTAAGATACAGAACAAGGTGGGAGCCGTAGCTCATGCCTGTATTCCCAGCACTTTGGGAGGCCGAGGCAGAAAGATTGCTTGAGGCCAGGAGTTCAATATCAGCAGCCTGGGCAACATAGCGATAACTTGTCTCATTTTATTTATTTATTTTTATTATTTATTTACTTTATTTTGAGACGGAGTCTTGCCCTGTCACCCAGGCTAGAGTACACGGGTGTGATCTTGGCTCACTGCAATCTCCGCCTCCCGGGTTCAAGCGATTCTCCTGCCTCAGCCTCCCAAGTAGCTGGGACTACAGGTACGCACCATCGCGCCCGGCTAATTTTTGTATTTTTAGTAGAGGTGGGGTTTCACCATGTTGGCCAGGTTGGTCTTGAACTCCTGACCTCATGATCTGCCCACCTTGGCCTCCCAAAGTGCTGGGATTACAGACATGAGCCACCACGCCCGGCCCCTTGTCTCAATTAAAAAAAAAAAAAAAGATGCAAAACATTTCATCACCCTCAGAAGTTTCCAAGTGCCCTTTAAAGTCCATCTCTCCTTCTCTGTCTCACCCAGGCAACCACTGCTCTGCTTTTGGGAACTATAGATTAATTTGCATTTCTAGAATGGCAAATAAATAGCATCATACAGGATTTTTTGAGGGGAGGGGGGTCTTTTTTTGTCTGGCTTCATTCTTGCAGCATGATGATTTGACATGTTGTTGTGCATATAACTAGCCTGTTCATTTTTATTGCTGAGAAATATTCCACTGCATGGATAGTTCTCACTGTGTTTATTCACTCTCTTGTTGATGGACACTTGGGTTGTTTCCACTTTTGGGTTTTTGTTTTGTTTTGTTGTTTTTTGGTTTTGGTTTTTGTCATTGTTGTTTTTGAGACAGAGTCACTCCTCTGTCATGCAGGCTGGAGTGTATGGCATAACCACAGCTCAAGCTCCCAGGCTCAAGCAATCCTCCCACCTCAACCTCCGGAATAGCTGGAACTACAGGTTCATGCCACCATGCCTGGCTAATTTTTACAATTTTTTCTGTAAAGACAGGGTCTCCCTATGTTGCCTGGGCTCAAGTGATTTTCCTGCCTTGCCCTCCCAAAGTTCTGGGATTACAGGCGTAAGCCCATCACACCTGGCCTCCACTTTTGGAATATTATGAATATTCTGCTATGAACATTTGTACACAAGTCTTTATGTGGATTGTTTTCATTTATCTTGGGTAACTATCTAGTAGTGGAATGGCTGGATCATATGGTAAGTGTTTAAGTTTTCAAGAAACTGCCAAACGATTTTCCAAAGTGGTTTAACATTTTACATTTCCGATAGCAGTGTATGCCACTCCAGTTGCTCCACATCCACAAACTTAGGAAAAGATGGAATGTTCTATAGCCATGGTAACACGTAGCTATCTGTGGTGGACAGACTGGCCACTCAGGGTAGCCTTTGACCCCACCTCCTGGTGTTCTTGCTCTTGTGTGATCCTCTTCTCTTCCTTGTGGACATGATCTTTGATTTGCTTCTAATCGATAGTGTATGCACAGGTGATAGGAAACACATGATGATGTTACATAAGATTACATGTTACATCACCATTCCCCTCATCTTGCTGGAGCCTCTCTCTCGCCGGAGCCTCTCTCTCTTGCCGGCTGTGAGTAAGCGAGTGGCCATGTTGGAGAACTCCACGTGACAAGGAACTGCAAGTACCATCTAGTCACCTACCTCTGGGCTTCCAGCTGACAGCCAGTGAAAAAAAAAAAAGCTCTCAGTCCAACAATCAAAAGGAACTCAATCCTGCTAACAACCAGGCACATAGGAAGCAGATTCTTCCCCAGTAGAGCCTCCAGGTGGAACCCAACCCTGGCCCACACCTTTACTGCAGCCTGTGAGACGCTAAGTAGATGGCCCAGAGAAGCCATACTTAGGTTCCTAACCCACCAAGACTGTAAGATAATACATGTGTGTTGTTTTAAGCCACAAAGTTTCTGGTAATATTCATGGTAATGTGGTAGTAGAAAACTAATATATTACCAGAACTCATTTGAAATCTGTTCAGCTGGGCGCAGTGGCTCACACTGGTAATCCCAGCACTTTGGGAGGCCGAGCAGGGAGGATCACTTGAGCTCAGGAATTCAAGACCAGCCTGGGGATCATGGTGAAACCCCATCCCTATGAAAAATTCAAACATTAGCTGAGCATGAAGGTGTGCGCCTGTAGTCCCAGCTACTTGGGAGGCTGAGGTGGGAGGATCACCTGAACCCAGGAAGTCGAGGCTGAAGTGAGCCGTGATTGCACCACTGCACTCAGACTAAGTGACAGAACCAGACCCTGTCTCAAAAAAAAAAAAAAAAAAAAGAAAAGAAACAGAAAAAGAAATCTGTTCAATCAATTTATGACAACTCACCTCAGTGAACCCCCTTATGCAAACCAAACAATCAGGATCTGCCCCTTCACTTCTGAAAATCAATCATTCAGGAGTTTGAGTCCTGCCTGGGCAACATAGAAAGACATTGTCAAAAGAGGCTGGGCGCAATGGCTCACACCTGCAATCCCAGGCAGAGGTGGGTGGATTGCCTGAGATCAGGAGCTTGAGACCAGCCTGGCCAACATGGTGAAACCCCATCTCTACTAAAAATACAAAAATTAGCCAGGCATGGTGGCACGTATCTGTAGTTCCAGCTACACAGGAGGGTGAGGCAGGAGAATCGCTTGAACCTGGGAGGCGGACGTTGAAGTGAGCCAAGATCGCGCCATTCCACTCCAACCTGGGTAACAGAGTGAGACTCCATCTAAAAATAAAAAAATAAGACGGACATTGTCAAAAGAGAGAGAAGAAAGAGAAATAATAATAGGAAAGTTATAGAAAAATATTCATGCCAAAAAAATGCAATACAGCCTCATTTAGGTTAAAAATACAGTTTAAAAATATTTAGTTTTTGTAATTTGTGTTTTCCAAATTTCTGCAATTATGATGTATAACTTTTATAATATGGTGATGAGAGTGTGAAGCAACACATTTTGTGTGTGTGTGTGTTTTAAATTCCCATTTCTTGTTTCTGATTGGGGTGAAATACCAGGTCAGCTTGGCAGTCTCTGTAGGAGTAGAAAGTAGCCATTCATATTTCCCTACCAGCTGGTTGACCCGACTGAGGCCCCTGCCTGGATCTTAGGATTCAGGCCTCTCCACTTGTCAGTCCAGCTTTCAGGCTTTACACACGACCTCCTCATCCAGCCTACCCTATGCACCAACACCAGTTTCACCCTCCTAAAACACCACTGTCACCTTGCTGCTCCCTGCTGCAGTGCTCTCAATAGCTCCTACAGCCTCCCTATACCCTTTATACCCTTCCATTCCAGGGCTCCAGAGCCTGACACAATGTACCCCTCAGATCTTTCTCAGGGATCCCCCACAACACACCTCTTTGTCTCTTCACCTAAGGCCATCACCATTCCCCTCATGCCATGCTCCTTCCAACCTCTGCTACTCTCCCTTCCAGCAACACCCTTCTCTCCCTACTCCTTCACATCTCTACCTAACAGTTCTGAGGTAGGAGGTAGGACTGGACTCAGGAAAGTGAACCTTACTCTGGAGGCAGGGCTCAGACACCTGACCAAATTGAGGACCAGTTAAACAGATCTAGGGCAGGCCGGGCACAGTGGCTCACACCTGTAATTCTAGCACTTTGGGAGGCTGATGCAGGCAGATTGCCTGAGCTCAGGAGTTCGAGATCACCCTAGTCAACATGGTGAAACCACATCTCTACTAAAATACAAAAATTAGCCAGTGTGGTGGTGGGTGCCTGTAGTCCCACCTGCTTGGGAGGCCGAGGCATGAGAATCGCTTGAACATGGGAGGTGGAGGTTGCAGTGAGCCAACAAAGTGAGGTTCCATCTCAAAAAAAAAAAAAAAAAAAAAAAACCGGGTCCAGGGCAGAAGCAGCTTTCCATAAGACCCACCCACCAGTGTGCCATGTCACTTTACCATTGCCTTGGCAACACCCAGATATTAACACCCCTTTCCATGGCAATAACTTGATGGCCTGAAAATTACTACCTCATCTTAGAAATTTCTACATAAACCACCCCTTAATTTGCATATAATTAAAAGTGACTGTAAATGTGAGTGCAGCTCTGCCTCTGAGCTGTGACTTTGGGAGCACTGCCTCTGGGTAGCCCTGCTCCACGAGGAGCAGTACCTCTGCTGCTCTGTGTGCTGCTGCTTGCTGGCTACCACCACCAGCTTGCCCTGGAATTCTTTCCTGGGTGAAGCCAAGAACCCTCTTGGGCTAAGCCTCAGTTTGGAGGTTTGCCTGTCTGTCTGTCCTGCATCAGTCCTAGCTCTCCTTCAAGGCCTACCTCAAATCCCCTTTCTTGCATGAAGGTTTCTCATAGGTTTCATCCCAGCCCATACCTCTGGCTGCAAATGGCCTTAAAAATCTGAACAACATTTGAAAATTCTGAGTAATGGGCAACCAGGCAGTCTGGCTTATGAGGCCTGGCCAGCTGTTCTTCATCATGAGGCCCCCTACCTGCTGCCTTCCTGCCTAATTCCAGCAGCCTTCACTCCATCCTCACTAAACTTGCAGACAGACCACTCCCAGAGAGGGGGACAGATGCCATCAGATGCCATCTCCCACCTCTGTGAGCCTCAACTAACAACTCCTGGTTGGCCCATCTCTTCTATAATGATTGACACCAAGAATGTCTGCTACCTTGGGGCTGTGATTTCATCTGGTAATATAAAAAAAATTTTTTTTTGAGAGTCTCACTCTGTCATCCAGGCTGGAGTGCAGTGGCATGATCTCAGCTCACTGCAACCTGTACCTCCCGGGTTCAAGCGATTCTCCTGCCTCAGCCTCCCAAGTAGCTGGGATTACAGATGCACACCACCATGACCAGCTAATTTGTGTATTTTTAGTAGAGATGGGGTTTTGGCATGTCAGTCAGGCTGGTCTTGAACTCCTGGCCTCATGTGATCCACCTGCATTGGCCTCCCAAAGTGCTGGGATTATAGGCGTGGGCCTCCGCGTCCAGCCCGAGAGGTAAATTTTTTGAAATAAGCTTTAGTGGAACAATCCTGAAGAATAACACAAGAGGAATAACAGGTTACCAGTAAGGTGTCAGCCAATTTGTTCCAGTCACTTTTGAATCCATGTCCTATAATCTAAAATTTAGTTCTCTTTCCCTAAGCTGAGAGCTTTCTATCATGTCAGTATGTATGTTAGGAAGAAAAGGAGACTTAGGTGAGATGTTTGTATTTATTACAACTGCTGCATCAATTGCCTAGGACTTCAACAGCTTCATGGAAGTCTGGGAAATGTTTAGGCATAAGGTTATTGCCTTAGCTGACTGAAAATTGCCCCATACAGTGGTACATATCAACCCTTAGGCCTTTTAAAAAACAAACAGGTTGAAAAATGGATTAAAGTAGGCAAATACAGCATCTGTCTTTAGAGCTATCAACTCAGGAATTCTCTCAATTTTTTTTTTTTTTTTTTTTGAGATGGAGTCTTGCTCTGTCACCCAGGCTGGAGTGCAGTAGCGCAATCTCGGCTCACTACAAGCTCTGCCTCCTAGGTTCACACCATTCTCCTGCCTCAGTCTCTGGAGTAGCTGGGACTACAGGTGCCCGCCACCACGCCTGGCTAATTTTTTGTACTTTTAGTAGAGACGGAGTTTCACCGTGTTAGCCAGGATGGTCTCGATCTCCTGACCTTGTGATCTGCTGGCATCAGCCTCCCAAAGTGCTGGGATTACAGGCGTGAGCCACCATGCCCAGCCAGGAATTCTCTCAATTATGAAATCTTGCAGAGAAGTTATTTTTCTTTCTCAAAATCCAGATGATGACAATATTCCTTACTCCAGATCTGGCATTTTTTCATCATCACTGTCTTGTGAATGATCATCTGCTCCATCTGCTAAATCTACATCCTCTTCACCACCCATGTGGTTCATCATCTCAGAGAAATAATCAAAATCAGACATGGCTTCATCTGAATCATCTTCCCAGTCTTTCCAATGATTGGAGTCCACACTAAGCCAGTTAAGCTTTGCCCTTTGTTTTGTTAACCTTGGCCATGACTGGCCCCATTTTCCTTTTTGTAAACAAACAAAATCGATCTGTCCATTCTTTTATGCTTGAAATCATTTGGATTAATACAGTGAAAAAGATTGATTCCATATAGATGCTTAAAATGATCACTTCCAGGAAGTGGCAGTACAAGGGCTTCTGCACGGCTAGCAGAGCAGTGGTCCCGACCACAGTGCATGCCCTGAGCTCTCCGCCTCCCCTGCCTGCCTGCGAGGTGGCAGCAGTGCCGCAAGCAGCCCACGGCAGGGTGGAACACCCACATCGACAACCTCGTGGTGGAAGGGACCTGTAGGATGCAGCCATCGTGGGCTACAAGGACTTGCCTTCCATCCAGGCCACCATCCCTGGGAAAACCTTCGTCAACGTCAAGCCAGCTGAGGTTGATGTCCTGGTTGGCAAAGACTGGTCAAGTTTTTTTGTGAATGAGGTGACACTTGCGGGCCAGAAATGTTCTGTGATCTGGGACCTACTGCTGCAGGATGGGGAACTGACCTATCTTTATACCAAGAGCACTGATGGAGCCCCCACCTTCAATGTCACTGTCACCATGACTGCTAGGATGCTAGTGTTGTAGGAATTCAGGGACCCCAAATGGAGGGATGGGCTGGAGGCATGGCAGAGGAACATAAATTGTGAAGATTTCATTTTAATATGGACATTTATCAGTTCCCAAATAATACTTTTATAATTTCTTATGCCTGTCTTTAATCTCTTAATCCTGTTATCTTCATAAGCTGAGGGTGTATGTCACCTCAGGACCACTGTGATAATTGTGTTAACTGTACAAATTGATTGTAAAACATGCGTGTTTGAACAATATGAAATCAGTGCACCTTGAAAAAGAACAGAATAATAGCGATTTTTAGGGAACAAGGGAAGACAACCATAAGTCTGACTGCCTGTGGGGTCGGGCAAAAAGAGCCATATTTTCTTTCTTGCAGAGAGGCTATAAATGGATGTGCAAGTAGGAAAGATATTGCTAAATTCTTTTCCTAGCAAGGAATATTAATATTAATACCCTGTGAAAGGTATGCATTCCTCGGGGGAGGTCTATAAACGGCCGCTCTGGGAATGTCTGTCTTGTACAGTTGAGATAAGGACTGAGATATGCCCTGGTCTCCTGCAGTACCCTCAGGCTTACTAGGGTGGGGAAAAACTCTGCCCTGGTAAATTTGTGGTCAGACCAGTTCTCTGCTCTCGAACCCTGTTTTCTGTTGTTTAAGATGTTTCTCAAGACAACATGTGCACTGCTGAACATAGACCCTCATCTGTAGTTCTGCTTTTGCCCTTTGCCTTGTGATCTTTGTTGGACCCTTATCAGTGGTTCTGCTTTTGCCCTTTGTCCTGTTCCCTGAGAAGCATGTGATCTTTGTTAGACCCATATTAGTAGTTCTGCTTTTTGCCCTTTGAAGCATGTGATCTTTGTACCTACTCCCTGTTCTTACACCCCCTCCCCTTTTTGAAACCCTTAATAAAAACTTGCTGGTTTGAGGCTCAGGCGGGCATCACAGTCCTACTGATATGTGATGCCACCCCCGGTGGCCTAGATGTAAAATTCCTCTCTTTATACTGTCTCTCTTTATTTCTCAGCCAGCCGACACTTATGGAAAATAGAAAGAACCTATGTTGAAATATTGGGGCGGGTTCCCCCAATATCTGGCACACCAATGTGGTTTTCTTTCTCCTAATTGCATGTGGGAACCTGATTCCCTTTGGTAGGTGCGGAGAAACGTTCATCGGTCTGGTCCACAGAAACGCATGTTCAGCTCTCTGACGATTGGTAAGTTGTCTGTGTATTGTCCAGGCTAACTTTGGGTCACTCAGAGTCTAAACATTATGCTTATCTCTGCCATATTAAACTCCTGTTAAAACAGGGGAGAGTTCGGGTACCCATGGAAAATATGGTCACCCTATTCAGGGCAGTGGAAGAACACTGTCCTTTGTTTCCTGAAAAGGGAACATTAGATGTGGAACTATGGGATCGTGTTGGTGCAAAATTCTGGGAACTGGTCCCAACAGGAAATTATGTTCCCGTCACTGTTTGGGGTGACTGGGCCTTGGTATGTGCCGTCCTAATGACATACCAATCCCATCACCCCCTGCAGTTACCACAGTTTTCTGAATCTGGAAACCCTCCACCTCTTCCTCAACCTTCCTCTCCCGCATGGCCTTCGTTACCTGATCAGCCTCTCCCTTCGCCTACTCCTTCCCCACCTGAGGATATTGAAGATTCAATATCTAACTCCAGTGACTTTGGCTTAACGTCACCCCCTGATGATCTTATTTCTTTTCACGAACAGCCAGTACTTGTAGCTCCCACGGCCCCGACTTGGACAGCCCAGGACTGTATCTATGCTAACTCTTCCCTCTTCAAACCTTTGCAGCCTTTGCCTCCGGAGCCATCTAATGGCTCCGGAACTAAACTACAATTTACCTGTAATTCTGCAGGCCCTCCCCCATCCACCACAGCCCCTCACCCTCCTGTCATTTCGGTTCCTCAACTGGTCACTTTGCCATCCACTCAACCTGCTTCTCTGTACCCTTCTTCACATGTGGACACCCCTGCCACTCTGCTTGCACAGGATTGGGCAATAATCACCAGTATGCTTCTGCCTCTTCTGCTCCTCCAGTGCCCCTTTCTCACACTCTCATACTGGTCCAACCTCCTCAGCCTCAGTTTCCCTTATCTACACACAATTTTCCTGTCACTTCTGTGCCAACTCTGTCTCATGTGCCTGTTGTTGAAATTTCCGTGCAATGCTTATTATGCCAAAACAAACAAGTGGATTAGAGGCGTGGGCTTATCCAGTCGTGCTGGAACCTTGCAATGCTCAAGGGGGTACAAGTGCATCGATAGGCGCTGCTCAATCTTACCTTTTTAAAAGAATTCAAGGATGCTTGTACTCAGTATGGTCCTACATCTCCATATGTTAAAATGGTATTACAGACTCTTTGTATTGAGGTCATTTTGCTTCCTTTAGACTGGGACCTTTTGGCAAAAGCTGTTCTAACTCCATCTCAGCATTTACAATTCTGTACCTGGTGGTCAGGGGAGGCCCATCTGCAGGCTCAGCTAAATCGGGCTGATGGCATTCTAATTACTCAGGCTCAGCTCACAGGCTCCAATAATTACTCTGACACTACTGCCCAATTAGGCTTTGATGCTCTCACCATGGAACAAGTAACAAAGGTGTGTATGAGAGCTTGGGATAAATTACGCGCCCCAGGCCAAGCTCCTGTTTCTTTTACTACTGTTAAACAGGGTCACAATGAATTATATCCTGATTTTTTAGCTAAATTACAAGATGCTGTTGAAAAATCTGTCTCTGATGAGCACGCTCAAGGTATTCTTCTTCGAATGTTAGCTTTTGAGAATGCGAACCATGGTGTAAAATGGCCATGCGTTCCGTCCAACAACAAAATTTACCTGATCGTGAGGTGTTGCCTGAGTATATTAAATATGAAGGCATTGGATCAGACACAAAGCTATTCTGTGCCCACAAAGCTATTCTGTGGGCACGGGCCATGAAGGACGGCAATCAAACTGGCTCGACTGATTCTTTTCTTGGAGCCTGCTATAATTGTGGTCAACTTAGTCATACTCGAAAAAATTGCACTGTTAAAAACTTAAAGGCGGCCAAGCCGGCTCAAAAAACACAGCCAAATGCTCCTGCTACTGTTTGCCCTTGTTGTTGTAAAGGTAAACATTGGGCAAGTACTTGCCGCTCTAAGTCTGATATAGATGGAAATCCCTTGCCACAGAACCAGGGAAATGGGAAATGGGGCCAGTCCTAGGCCCGAATTTCAAATGGGACACCTCAGACTCAGACCAATGTTGCCTTTCTGCTTCAATCGGTCCCAACGCAGCCCCCAGCACAAACAAATTTACCTACAGCCAACCCAGATGAGTCCCAGCCTCTTCTTCTGTCTCAGTACAATGCTTATCTATGCTCCAGAGTAAGGGGAGGGGCAGTCGATCTCTGTAGTACCATTCCTCTAAATTTACTACCTAATTCTTTGCCTTTAATTCCCAGACCAATACCTGGGAACCTGGAACAGTTATAACGTGGGGAAGAGGGTATGCTTGTGTTTCACCAGGAGATCATCAATCCCCTGTCTGGGTGCCCACTAGAAGACTTAAACTTCATGTGAATACTGACAATAAAAACCACAGGGAAGAGACGTCCACGTCAGAGACCACCCTCATACCTGGTGAGATCTGTGCCAACTCCTCAGAAACTGGCACGCCAAATCAAAATGGGTCTGGTTCAATCCTCCCTAATGGCAACAGAGACCCCTCTAACTAATCCCACTTCTCCTAATTCCCTTTCTTTTTCTCCTTATGAACTTAAAAATCTCACCATTTCTATTAGCCTGAAAATAACATCCCCTTGTTCTTCTATTCCTCCTTCAGCACTGAATCTTGCTTACAATAGGTTTTATTTAATAATTCTCTTCCTTATACTTTCTGTCTCACCACTTTCCCCTCACATTGATTTACCTGCTACACAAAATTATTCTTGCTGGGCTTATGTGCCTTTTCCTCCACTTATTCAACCTCTCACCTGGATGGATGCTCCTGTGGAAATCTATACTAATGAGAGTGTGTGGATGCCTGGAGCTACAGATGACCGTTGCCCCACTCAACCAGGAAAAGAAGGCACTGCATTTAATGTTACTAGGGTTATAAATACCCTCCTCTGTGCCTCGGACATGCACCTGGTTGTATTCATCTAGAAACTCAAGTCTGGGCTGCTTACCTTCTGGAGAGATCAGTCACAGGGGAACGGGGACATTTGGTCTCCAGCCTCTCCCTTTCTCCTTTAAGACAAATGAAAGGGGGAGTAATAGGAGATACCCCCTACTTTCAATATAAACCTGTAGGAAAACCATGTCCTAAAATTTTTGAGGGCCCATCTAAATCTTTAATTTGGGAAGATTGTGTTAATTCACACACAGTACTATTAAAAAATGACTCATATGGTTTAGTAAGAGACTGGGCACCAAAGGGCTATTTGAAAAGCAGTTGCTCTTCTGGTGGAAGGGAATGCCTGGAGGCTACTTGTTTTATTTCTTATTGGGAGGACGAGGATCATCATCCTACGTTGCATAGGAGGTTCAGCTCATTCTGTCCCTTAAAATGGGAAGATAAGAGCATTACCCCCTGCCACCCAAGGCCTCTTATGATATTCCCCATTCTGAGCCCAGAACACCCAGAACTTTGGAAATTGGCTATTGCCATGTCCAGACTGCGAGTATGGGAAGGGGAAACTTTTCTTTCTGTTGTCCCCACTACCACCCCTCACATCCGTGATTCTGAAACCCATGATAAATCCCCTTTGGACCATTTTCCTCTTTTTGATGCCAGTCCTCCTTTATGGGACTCTGATTGGCATTACGATAATTCTTCTGGACCCAGGTATGTCCCCCTACCTCTTCAGAATCCCCGGGCACCTCGGATTGCTTCTTTACGGCGTCAAACATTGGGCGTTGCCACCGCCACTCTTCCCCCTCAGTATCAACGTAGATTCAAACGTTCTGCTTTGTTTACCTCCAGCCTGACTATTCCTATACAGAGTTGTGTTAAGCCTCTTTACATGCTGTTAGTGGGAAATATCAAAATTTGGATGAACAATCAAACCGTCCAGTGCATTAATTGTCATTTATCCACTTGTGTTAACTCCCGTTTTGACTCAGGAAAAGTGTAATGTTGGTTCGAGCTTGAGAAGGAATCTGGATACCAGTAACTTTACCCAGAACTTGGGAATCTTCCCCCTCAGTACATTTAATTAATGAAGTGTTGCAGCGAATTCTCAAAAGATCAAGAGATTTGTTTTCACTTTAATCACTGTGATCATGGGCCTAATTACAGTCACTGCACTGGCCACCACTGCTGGAGTGGCATTACACCAATCTATTCAAATGGCTAATTTTGTTAATGATTGGTAAGGCAATTCCACCCAAATGTGGAATCCTCAACAAAGCATTGATCAAAAATTAGCTAATGATTTAAGACAGTCTGTTATTTGGCTTGGGGACCAGCTAATGAGTCTCGAACATCACATGCAAATGCAGTTCGATTGCAACACTTCTGATTTCTGTAGCACACCATATTCCTACAACGAGACTGATCATGGGAAATGGTCAAAGGACACCTTCTGTGTAGG